>NC_091743.1:31275989-31585052 GCF_043380555.1 Nothobranchius furzeri
AATTCTGGGTGCCATTTACAAACCATAAGTGCTAATGACTCCATTCCTTTTTGTGGTTGTAGGGGCTGTTGATTGGAGTACACTAAAACAAACCTGACCTCTCTAGGACATTCAGAAGCCAAGTTATAAGCCCACAAAGGTGTAACTGGACTACTTCTTTAAAGTGACACCAGATCCGGTGACCTTTGGGACATGGTTTGAGCCCCTTAGGAAAGTGCTATCATCATGAAACATTCAGATCACTTACAACTCAATAGATTCTACCTTCTTGTAACGTTTCAGCCTGATTGGACCTTGTTTTCACACAAATGGACCCAGAATGATGTGAAATTGTGCTTCGTGCAACATAATTCTGGGTGCCATTTACAAACCATAAGTGCTAATGACTCCATTCCTTTTTGTGGTTGTAGGGGCTGTTGACTGGAGTACACTAAAACAAACCTGATCTCTCTAGGACATTCAGAAGCCAAGTTATAAGCACACAAATGTGTAACTGGACTACTTCTTTAAATTGACACCAGATCCGGTGATCTTTGGGACATGGTTTGACCCCCTTAGGAAAGTGCTATCATCATGAAACGTTCAGATCACTTACAACTCAGTAGATTCTACCTTCCTGTAACGTTTCAGCCTGATTGGACCTTGTTTTCACACAAATGAACCCAGAATGATGTGAAATTGTGCTTCGTGCAACATAATTCTGGGTGCCATTTAAAAACCATAAGTGCTAATGACTCCATTCCTTTTTGTGGTTGTAGGGGCTGTTGATTGGAGTATACTAAAACAAACCTGATCTCTCTAGGACATTCAGAAGCCAAGTTATAAGCCCACAAATGTGTAACTGGACTACTTCTTTAAATTGACACCAGATCCGGTGACCTTTGGGACATGGTTTGACCTCCTTAGGAAAGTGCTATCATCATGAAACATTCAGATCACTTACAACTCAATAGATTCTACCTTCCTGTAACGTTTCAGCCTGATTGGACCTTGTTTTCACACAAATGGACCCAGATTATGTGAAATTGTGCTTCGTGCAACATAATTCTGGGTGCCATTTACAAACCATAAGTGCTAATGACTCCATTCTTTTTTGTGGTTGTAGGGGCTTTTGATTGGAGTACACTAAAACAAACCTGATTTCTCTAGGACATTCAGAAGCCAAGTTATAAGCCCACAAATGTGTAACTGGACTACTTCTTTAAAGTGACACCAGGCCCGGTGACCTTTGGGACATGGTTTGACCCCCTATAGGAATGTGCGATCATCATGAAACGTTCAGATCACTTACAACTCAATAGATTCTACCTTCTTGTAACGTTTCAGCCTGATTGGACCTTGTTTTCACACAAATGAACCCAGAATGATGTGAAATTGTGCTTCGTGCAACATAATTCTGGGTGCCATTTACGAACCATAAGTGCTAATGACTCCATTCCTTTTTGTGGTTGTAGGGGCTGTTGATTGGAGTACACTAAAACAAACCTAACCTGTCTAGGACATTCAGAAGCCAAGTTATAAGCCCACAAAGATGTAACTGGACTACTTCTTTAAAGTGACACCAGGCCCGGTGACCTTTGGGACATGGTTTGACCCCCTATAGGAATGTACGATCATCTTGAAACGTTCAGATCACTTACAACTCAATAGATTCTACCTTCCTGTAACATTTCAGCCTGATTGGACCTTGTTTTCACACAAATGAAGCCAGAATGATGTGAAATTGTGCTTCGTGCAACATAATTCTGGGTGCCATTTACAAATCATAAGTGCTAATGACTCCATTCCTTTTTGTGGTTGTAGGGGCTGTTGATTGGAGTACATTAAAACAAACCTGATCTCTCTAGGACATTCAGAAGCCAAGTTATAAGCCCACAAATGTGTAACTGGACTACTTCTTTAAATTGACACCAGATCCGGTGACCTTTCGGACATGGTTAAACCCCCTTACGAAAGTGCGATCATCATGAAACGTTCAGATCACTTACAACTCAATAGATTCTACCTTCCTGTAACGTTTCAGCCTGATTGGACCTTGTTTTCACACAAATGAACCCAGAATGATGTGAAATTGTGCTTCGTGCAACATAATTCTGGGTGCCATTTACAAACCATAAGTGCTAATGACTCCATTCCTTTTTGTGGTTAAAGGGGCTTGTGATTGGAGTACACTAAAACAAACCTGATCTCTCTAGGACATTCAGAAGCCAAGTTATTAGCCCACAAATGTGTAACTGGACTACTTCTTTAAATTGACACCAGATCCGGTGACCTTTGGGACATGGTTTGACCCCCTTAGGAAAGTGCTATCATCATGAAACATTCAAATCACTTACAACTCAATAGATTCTACCTTCTTGTAACGTTTCAGCCTGATTGGACCTTGTTTTCACACAAATGAACCCAGAATGATGTGAAATTGTGCTTCGTGCAACATAATTCCGGGTGCCATTTAAAAAGCATAAGTGCTAATGACTCCATTCCTTTTTGTGGTTGTAGGGGCTGTTGATTGGAGTATACTAAAACAAACCTGATCTCTCTTGGACATTCAGAAGCCAAGTTATAAGCCCACAAATGTGTAACTGGACTACTTCTTTAAATTGACACCAGATCCGGTGATCTTTGGGACATGGTTTGACCTCCTTAGGAAAGTGCTATCATCATGAAACGTTCAGATCACTTACAACTCAATAGATTCTACCTTCCTGTAACGTTTCAGCCTGATTGGACCTTGTTTTCACACAAATGGACCCAGAATGATGTGAAATTGTGCTTCGTGCAACATAATTCTGGGTGCCATTTACAAACAATAAGTGCTAATGACTCCATTCCTTTTTGTGGTTGTAGGGGCTTTTGATTGGAGTACACTAAAACAAACCTGATCTCTCTAGGACATTCAGAAGCCAAGTTATAAGCCCACAAATGTGTAACTGGACTACTTCTTTAAATTGACACCAGATCCGGTGACCTTTGGGACATGGTTTGACCCCTTATAGGAATGTGCGATCATCATGAAACGTTCAGATCACTTACAACTCAATAGATTTAACCTTCTTGTAACGTTTCAGCCTGATTGGACCTTGTTTTCACACAAATGGACCCAGAATGATGTGAAATTGTGCTTCGTGCAACATAATTCTGGGTGCCATTTACAAACCATAAGTGCTAATGACTCCATTCCTTTTTGTGGTTGTAGGGGCTGTTGATTGGTGTACACTAAAACAAACCTAACCTCTCTAGGACATTCAGAAGCCAAGTTATAAGCCCACAAAGGTGTAACTGGACTACTTCTTTAAAGTGACACTTGGCCCGGTGACCTTTGGGACATGGTTTGACCCCCTATAGGAATGTGCGATCATCTTGAAACGTTCAGATCACTTACAACTCAATAGATTCTACCTTCTTGTAGCGTTTCAGCCGGATTGGACCTTGTTTTCACACAAATGGACCTAGAATGATGTGAAATTGTGCTTCGTGCAACATAATTCTGGGTGCCACTTACAAACCATAAGTGCTAATGACTCCATTCCTTTTTGTGGTTGTAGGGGCTGTTGATTGGAGTACATTAAAACAAACCTGATCTCTCTAGGACATTCAGAAGCCAAGTTATAAGCCCACAAATGTGTAACTGGACTACTTCTTTAAATTGACGCCAGATCCGATGACCTTTGGGACATGGTTTGACCCCCTTAGGAAAGTGCTATTATCATGAAACGTTCAGATCACTTACAACTCAAAAGAGTCTACCTTCCTGTAACGTTTCAGCCTGATTGGACCTTGTTTTCACACAAATGGACCCAGAATGATGTGAAATTGTGCTTCGTGCAACATAATTCTGGGTGCCATTTACAAACCATAAGTGCTAATGACTCCATTCCTTTTTGTGGTTGTAGGGGCTGTTGATTGGAGTACACTAAAACAAACCTAACCTCTCTAGGACATTCAGAAGCCAAGTTATAAGCCCACAAAGGTGTAACTGGACTACTTCTTTAAAGTGACACCAGGCCCGGTGACCTTTGGGACATGGTTTTACCCCCTCTAGGAATGTGCGATCATCTTGAAACGTTCAGATCACTTACAACTCAATAGATTCTACCTTCCTGTAACGTTTCAGCCTGATTGGACCTTGTTTTCACACAAATGAACCCAGAATGATGTGAAATTGTGCTTCGTGCAACATAATTCTGGGTGCCATTTAAAAAGCATAAGTGCTAATGACTCCATTCCTTTTTGTGGTTGTAGGGGGTGTTGATTGGAGTATACTAAAACAAACCTGATCTCTCTTGGACATTCAGAAGCCAAGTTATAAGCCCACAAATGTGTAACTGGACTACTTCTTTAAATTGACACCAGATCCGGTGACCTTTGGGACATGGTTTGACCTCCTTAGGAAAGTGCTATCATCATGAAACGTTCAGATCACTTACAACTCAATAGATTCTACCTTCCTGTAACGTTTCAGCCTGATTGGACCTTGTTTTCACACAAATGGACCCAGAATGATGTGAAATTGTGCTTCGTGCAACATAATTCTGGGTGCCATTGACAAACAATAAGTGCTAATGACTCCATTCCTTTTTGTGGTTGTAGGGGCTTTTGATTGCAGTACACTAAAACAAACCTGATCTCTCTCGGACATTCATAAGCCAAGTTATAAGCCCACAAATGTGTAACTGGACTACTTCTTTAAATTGACACCAGATCCGGTGACCTTTGGGACATGGTTTGACCCCCTTACGAAAGTGCTATCATCATGAAACGTTCAGATCACTTACAACTCAATAGATTCTACCTTCCTGTAACGTTTCAGCCTGATTGGACCTTGTTTTCACACAAATGAACCCAGAATGATGTGAAATTGTGCTTCGTGCAACATAATTCTGGGTGCCATTTACAAACCATAAGTGCTAATGACTCCATTCCTTTTTGTGGTTAAAGGGGCTTGTGATTGGAGTACACTAAAACAAACCTGATCTCTCTAGGACATTCAGAAGCCAAGTTATTAGCCCACAAATGTGTAACTGGACTACTTCTTTAAATTGACACCAGATCCGGTGACCTTTGGGACATGGTTTGACCCCCTTAGGAAAGTGCTATCATCATGAAACATTCAAATCACTTACAACTCAATAGATTCTACCTTCTTGTAACGTTTCAGCCTGATTGGACCTTGTTTTCACACAAATGAACCCAGAATGATGTGAAATTGTGCTTCGTGCAACATAATTCCGGGTGCCATTTAAAAAGCATAAGTGCTAATGACTCCATTCCTTTTTGTGGTTGTAGGGGCTGTTGATTGGAGTATACTAAAACAAACCTGATCTCTCTTGGACATTCAGAAGCCAAGTTATAAGCCCACAAATGTGTAACTGGACTACTTCTTTAAATTGACACCAGATCCGGTGATCTTTGGGACATGGTTTGACCTCCTTAGGAAAGTGCTATCATCATGAAACGTTCAGATCACTTACAACTCAATAGATTCTACCTTCCTGTAACGTTTCAGCCTGATTGGACCTTGTTTTCACACAAATGGACCCAGAATGATGTGAAATTGTGCTTCGTGCAACATAATTCTGGGTGCCATTTACAAACAATAAGTGCTAATGACTCCATTCCTTTTTGTGGTTGTAGGGGCTTTTGATTGGAGTACACTAAAACAAACCTGATCTCTCTAGGACATTCAGAAGCCAAGTTATAAGCCCACAAATGTGTAACTGGACTACTTCTTTAAATTGACACCAGATCCGGTGACCTTTGGGACATGGTTTGACCCCTTATAGGAATGTGCGATCATCATGAAACGTTCAGATCACTTACAACTCAATAGATTTAACCTTCTTGTAACGTTTCAGCCTGATTGGACCTTGTTTTCACACAAATGGACCCAGAATGATGTGAAATTGTGCTTCGTGCAACATAATTCTGGGTGCCATTTACAAACCATAAGTGCTAATGACTCCATTCCTTTTTGTGGTTGTAGGGGCTGTTGATTGGTGTACACTAAAACAAACCTAACCTCTCTAGGACATTCAGAAGCCAAGTTATAAGCCCACAAAGGTGTAACTGGACTACTTCTTTAAAGTGACACTTGGCCCGGTGACCTTTGGGACATGGTTTGACCCCCTATAGGAATGTGCGATCATCTTGAAACGTTCAGATCACTTACAACTCAATAGATTCTACCTTCTTGTAGCGTTTCAGCCGGATTGGACCTTGTTTTCACACAAATGGACCTAGAATGATGTGAAATTGTGCTTCGTGCAACATAATTCTGGGTGCCACTTACAAACCATAAGTGCTAATGACTCCATTCCTTTTTGTGGTTGTAGGGGCTGTTGATTGGAGTACATTAAAACAAACCTGATCTCTCTAGGACATTCAGAAGCCAAGTTATAAGCCCACAAATGTGTAACTGGACTACTTCTTTAAATTGACGCCAGATCCGATGACCTTTGGGACATGGTTTGACCCCCTTAGGAAAGTGCTATTATCATGAAACGTTCAGATCACTTACAACTCAAAAGAGTCTACCTTCCTGTAACGTTTCAGCCTGATTGGACCTTGTTTTCACACAAATGGACCCAGAATGATGTGAAATTGTGCTTCGTGCAACATAATTCTGGGTGCCATTTACAAACCATAAGTGCTAATGACTCCATTCCTTTTTGTGGTTGTAGGGGCTGTTGATTGGAGTACACTAAAACAAACCTAACCTCTCTAGGACATTCAGAAGCCAAGTTATAAGCCCACAAAGGTGTAACTGGACTACTTCTTTAAAGTGACACCAGGCCCGGTGACCTTTGGGACATGGTTTTACCCCCTATAGGAATGTGCGATCATCTTGAAACGTTCAGATCACTTACAACTCAATAGATTCTACCTTCCTGTAACGTTTCAGCCTGATTGGACCTTGTTTTCACACAAATGAACCCAGAATGATGTGAAATTGTGCTTCGTGCAACATAATTCTGGGTGCCATTTAAAAAGCATAAGTGCTAATGACTCCATTCCTTTTTGTGGTTGTAGGGGGTGTTGATTGGAGTATACTAAAACAAACCTGATCTCTCTTGGACATTCAGAAGCCAAGTTATAAGCCCACAAATGTGTAACTGGACTACTTCTTTAAATTGACACCAGATCCGGTGACCTTTGGGACATGGTTTGACCTCCTTAGGAAAGTGCTATCATCATGAAACGTTCAGATCACTTACAACTCAATAGATTCTACCTTCCTGTAACGTTTCAGCCTGATTGGACCTTGTTTTCACACAAATGGACCCAGAATGATGTGAAATTGTGCTTCGTGCAACATAATTCTGGGTGCCATTGACAAACAATAAGTGCTAATGACTCCATTCCTTTTTGTGGTTGTAGGGGCTTTTGATTGCAGTACACTAAAACAAACCTGATCTCTCTCGGACATTCATAAGCCAAGTTATAAGCCCACAAATGTGTAACTGGACTACTTCTTTAAATTGACACCAGATCCGGTGACCTTTGGGACATGGTTTGACCCCCTTACGAAAGTGCTATCATCATGAAACGTTCAGATCACTTACAACTCAATAGATTCTACCTTCCTGTAACGTTTCAGCCTGATTGGACCTTGTTTTCACACAAATGAACCCAGAATGATGTGAAATTGTGCTTCGTGCAACATAATTCTGGGTGCCATTTACAAACCATAAGTGCTAATGACTCCATTCCTTTTTGTGGTTGTAGGGGCTGTTGATTGGAGTACACTAAAACAAACCTGACCTCTCTAGGACATTCAGAAGCCAAGTTATAAGCCCACAAAGGTGTAACTGGACTACTTCTTTAAAGTGAAACCAGGCCCGGTGACCTTTGGGACGTGGTTTGACCCCCTATAGGAATGTGCGATCATCATGAAACGTTCAGATCACTTACAACTCAATAGATTCTACCTTCTTGTAACGTTTCAGCCTGATTGGACCTTGTTTTCACACAAATGGACCCAGAATGATGTGAAATTGTGCTTCGTGCAACATAATTCTGGGTGCCATTTACAAAAAATAAGTGCTAATGTTTCCATTCCTTTTTGTGGTTGTAGGGGCTTTTGATTGGAGTACACTAAAACAAACCTGATCTCTCTAGGACATTCAGAAGCCAAGTTATAAGCCCACAAATGTGTAACTGGACTACTTCTTTAAATTGACACCAGATCCGGTGACCTTTGGGACATGGTTTGACCCCTTATAGGAATGTGCGATCATCATGAAACGTTCAGATCACTTACAACTCAATAGATTCTACCTTCTTGTAACGTTTCAGCCTGATTGGACCTTGTTTTCACACAAATGGACCCAGAATGATGTGAAATTGTGCTTCGTGCAACATAATTCTGGGTGCCATTTACAAACCATAAGTGCTAATGACTCCATTCCTTTTTGTGGTTGTAGGGGCTGTTGATGGGAGTACACTAAAACAAACCTGACCTCTCTAGGACATTCAGAAGCCAAGTTATAAGCCCACAAAGGTGTAACTGGACTACTTCTTTAAAGTGAAACCAGGCCCGGTGACCTTTGGGACGTGGTTTGACCCCCTATAGGAATGTGCGATCATCATGAAACGTTCAGATCACTTACAACTCAATAGATTCTACCTTCTTGTAACGTTTCAGCCTGATTGGACCTTGTTTTCACACAAATGGACCCAGAATGATGTGAAATTGTGCTTCGTGCAACATAATTCTGGGTGCCATTTACAAAAAATAAGTGCTAATGACTCCATTCCTTTTTGTGGTTGTAGGGGCTTTTGATTGGAGTACACTAAAACAAACCTGATCTCTCTAGGACATTCAGAAGCCAAGTTATAAGCCCACAAATGTGTAACTGGACTACTTCTTTAAATTGACACCAGATCCGGTGACCTTTGGGACATGGTTTGACCCCTTATAGGAATGTGCGATCATCATGAAACGTTTAGATCACTTACAACTCAATAGATTCTACCTTCTTGTAACGTTTCAGCCTGATTGGACCTTGTTTTCACACAAATGGACCCAGAATGATGTGAAATTGTGCTTCGTGCAACATAATTCTGGGTGCCATTTACAAACCATAAGTGCTAATGACTCCATTCCTTTTTGTGGTTGTAGGGGCTGTCGATTGGTGTACACTAAAACAAACCTAACCTCTCTAGGACATTCAGAAGCCAAGTTATAAGCCCACAAAGGTGTAACTGGACTACTTCTTTAAAGTGACACTTGGCCCGGTGACCTTTGGGACATGGTTTGACCCCCTATAGGAATGTGCGATCATCTTGAAACGTTCAGATCACTTACAACTCAATAGATTCTACCTTCTTGTAGCGTTTCAGCCGGATTGGACCTTGTTTTCACACAAATGGACCTAGAATGATGTGAAATTGTGCTTCGTGCAACATAATTCTGGGTGCCACTTACAAACCATAAGTGCTAATGACTGCATTCCTTTTAGTGGTTGTAGGGGCTGTTGATTGGAGTACATTAAAACAAACCTGATCTCTCTAGGACATTCAGAAGCCAAGTTATAAGCCCACAAATGTGTAACTGGACTACTTCTTTAAATTGACGCCAGATCCGATGACCTTTGGGACATGGTTTGACCCCCTTAGGAAAGTGCTATTATCATGAAACGTTCAGATCACTTACAACTCAAAAGAGTCTACCTTCCTGTAACGTTTCAGCCTGATTGGACCTTGTTTTCACACAAATGGACCCAGAATGATGTGAAATTGTGCTTCGTGCAACATAATTCTGGGTGCCATTTACAAACCATAAGTGCTAATGACTCCATTCCTTTTTGTGGTTGTAGGGGCTGTTGATTGGAGTACACTAAAACAAACCTAACCTCTCTAGGACATTCAGAAGCCAAGTTATAAGCCCACAAAGGTGTAACTGGACTACTTCTTTAAAGTGACACCAGGCCCGGTGACCTTTGGGACATGGTTTTACCCCCTATAGGAATGTGCGATCATCTTGAAACGTTCAGATCACTTACAACTCAATAGATTCTACCTTCCTGTAACGTTTCAGCCTGATTGGACCTTGTTTTCACACAAATGAACCCAGAATGATGTGAAATTGTGCTTCGTGCAACACAATTCTGGGTGCCATTTAAAAAGCATAAGTGCTAATGACTCCATTCCTTTTTGTGGTTGTAGGGGGTGTTGATTGGAGTATACTAAAACAAACCTGATCTCTCTTGGACATTCAGAAGCCAAGTTATAAGCCCACAAATGTGTAACTGGACTACTTCTTTAAATTGACACCAGATCCGGTGACCTTTGGGACATGGTTTGACCTCCTTAGGAAAGTGCTATCATCATGAAACGTTCAGATCACTTACAACTCAATAGATTCTACCTTCCTGTAACGTTTCAGCCTGATTGGACCTTGTTTTCACACAAATGGACCCAGAATGATGTGAAATTGTGCTTCGTGCAACATAATTCTGGGTGCCATTTACAAACAATAAGTGCTAATGACTCCATTCCTTTTTGTGGTTGTAGGGGCTTTTGATTGCAGTACACTAAAACAAACCTGATCTCTCTAGGACATTCATAAGCCAAGTTATAAGCCCACAAATGTGTAACTGGACTACTTCTTTAAATTGACACCAGATCCGGTGACCTTTGGGACATGGTTTGACCCCCTTACGAAAGTGCTATCATCATGAAACGTTCAGATCACTTACAACTCAATAGATTCTACCTTCCTGTAACGTTTCAGCCTGATTGGACCTTGTTTTCACACAAATGAACCCAGAATGATGTGAAATTGTGCTTCGTGCAACATAATTCTGGGTGCCATTTACAAACCATAAGTGCTAATGACTCCATTCCTTTTTGTGGTTGTAGGGGCTGTTGATTGGAGTACATTAAAACAAACCTGATCTCTCTAGGACATTCAGAAGCCAAGTTATAAGCCCACAAATGTGTAACTGGACTACTTCTTTAAATTGACGCCAGATCCGATGACCTTTGGGACATGGTTTGACCCCCTTAGGAAAGTGCTATTATCATGAAACGTTCAGATCACTTACAACTCAAAAGAGTCTACCTTCCTGTAACGTTTCAGCCTGATTGGACCTTGTTTTCACACAAATGGACCCAGAATGATGTGAAATTGTGCTTCGTGCAACATAATTCTGGGTGCCATTTACAAAAAATAAGTGCTAATGACTCCATTCCTTTTTGTGGTTGTAGGGGCTTTTGATTGGAGTACACTAAAACAAACCTGATCTCTCTAGGACATTCAGAAGCCAAGTTATAAGCCCACAAATGTGTAACTGGACTACTTCTTTAAATTGACACCAGATCCGGTGACCTTTGGGACATGGTTTGACCCCTTATAGGAATGTGCGATCATCATGAAACGTTCAGATCACTTACAACTCAATAGATTTAACCTTCTTGTAACGTTTCAGCCTGATTGGACCTTGTTTTCACACAAATGGACCCAGAATGATGTGAAATTGTGCTTCGTGCAACATAATTCTGGGTGCCATTTACAAACCATAAGTGCTAATGACTCCATTCCTTTTTGTGGTTGTAGGGGCTGTTGATTGGTGTACACTAAAACAAACCTAACCTCTCTAGGACATTCAGAAGCCAAGTTATAAGCCCACAAAGGTGTAACTGGACTACTTCTTTAAAGTGACACTTGGCCCGGTGACCTTTGGGACATGGTTTGACCCCCTATAGGAATGTGCGATCATCTTGAAACGTTCAGATCACTTACAACTCAATAGATTCTACCTTCTTGTAGCGTTTCAGCCGGATTGGACCTTGTTTTCACACAAATGGACCTAGAATGATGTGAAATTGTCCTTCGTGCAACATAATTCTGGGTGCCACTTACAAACCATAAGTGCTAATGACTCCATTCCTTTTTGTGGTTGTAGGGGCTGTTGATTGGAGTACATTAAAACAAACCTGATCTCTCTAGGACATTCAGAAGCCAAGTTATAAGCCCACAAATCAGTAACTTGACTACTTCTTTTAATTGACGCCAGATCCGATGACCTTTGGGACATGGTTTGACCCCCTTAGGAAAGTGCTATTATCATGAAACGTTCAGATCACTTACAACTCAAAAGAGTCTACCTTCCTGTAACGTTTCAGCCTGATTGGACCTTGTTTTCACACAAATGGACCCAGAATGATGTGAAATTGTGCTTCGTGCAACATAATTCTGGGTGCCATTTACAAACCATAAGTGCTAATGACTCCATTCCTTTTTGTGGTTGTAGGGGCTGTTGATTGGAGTACACTAAAACAAACCTAACCTCTCTAGGACATTCAGAAGCCAAGTTATAAGCCCACAAAGGTGTAACTGGACTACTTCTTTAAAGTGACACCAGGCCCGGTGACCTTTGGGACATGGTTTTACCCCCTATAGGAATGTGCGATCATCTTGAAACGTTCAGATCACTTACAACTCAATAGATTCTACCTTCCTGTAACGTTTCAGCCTGATTGGACCTTGTTTTCACACAAATGAACCCAGAATGATGTGAAATTGTGCTTCGTGCAACATAATTCTGGGTGCCATTTAAAAAGCATAAGTGCTAATGACTCCATTCCTTTTTGTGGTTGTAGGGGGTGTTGATTGGAGTATACTAAAACAAACCTGATCTCTCTTGGACATTCAGAAGCCAAGTTATAAGCCCACAAATGTGTAACTGGACTACTTCTTTAAATTGACACCAGATCCGGTGACCTTTGGGACATGGTTTGACCTCCTTAGGAAAGTGCTATCATCATGAAACGTTCAGATCACTTACAACTCAATAGATTCTACCTTCCTGTAACGTTTCAGCCTGATTGGACCTTGTTTTCACACAAATGGACCCAGAATGATGTGAAATTGTGCTTCGTGCAACATAATTCTGGGTGCCATTGACAAACAATAAGTGCTAATGACTCCATTCCTTTTTGTGGTTGTAGGGGCTTTTGATTGCAGTACACTAAAACAAACCTGATCTCTCTCGGACATTCATAAGCCAAGTTATAAGCCCACAAATGTGTAACTGGACTACTTCTTTAAATTGACACCAGATCCGGTGACCTTTGGGACATGGTTTGACCCCCTTACGAAAGTGCTATCATCATGAAACGTTCAGATCACTTACAACTCAATAGATTCTACCTTCCTGTAACGTTTCAGCCTGATTGGACCTTGTTTTCACACAAATGAACCCAGAATGATGTGAAATTGTGCTTCGTGCAACATAATTCTGGGTGCCATTTACAAACCATAAGTGCTAATGACTCCATTCCTTTTTGTGGTTGTAGGGGCTGTTGATTGGAGTACACTAAAACAAACCTGACCTCTCTAGGACATTCAGAAGCCAAGTTATAAGCCCACAAAGGTGTAACTGGAATACTTCTTTAAAGTGAAACCAGGCCCGGTGACCTTTGGGACGTGGTTTGACCCCCTATAGGAATGTGCGATCATCATGAAACGTTCAGATCACTTACAACTCAATAGATTCTACCTTCTTGTAACGTTTCAGCCTGATTGGACCTTGTTTTCACACAAATGGACCCAGAATGATGTGAAATTGTGCTTCGTGCAACATAATTCTGGGTGCCATTTACAAAAAATAAGTGCTAATGACTCCATTCCTTTTTGTGGTTGTAGGGGCTTTTGATTGGAGTACACTAAAACAAACCTGATCTCTCTAGGACATTCAGAAGCCAAGTTATAAGCCCACAAATGTGTAACTGGACTACTTCTTTAAATTGACACCAGATCCGGTGACCTTTGGGACATGGTTTGACCCCTTATAGGAATGTGCGATCATCATGAAACGTTCAGATCACTTACAACTCAATAGATTCTACCTTCTTGTAACGTTTCAGCCTGATTGGACCTTGTTTTCACACAAATGGACCCAGAATGATGTGAAATTGTGCTTCGTGCAATATAATTCTGGGTGCCATTTACAAACCATAAGTGCTAATGACTCCATTCCTTTTTGTGGTTGTAGGGGCTGTTGATGGGAGTACACTAAAACAAACCTGACCTCTCTAGGACATTCAGAAGCCAAGTTATAAGCCCACAAAGGTGTAACTGGACTACTTCTTTAAAGTGAAACCAGGCCCGGTGACCTTTGGGACGTGGTTTGACCCCCTATAGGAATGTGCGATCATCATGAAACGTTCAGATCACTTACAACTCAATAGATTCTACCTTCTTGTAACGTTTCAGCCTGATTGGACCTTGTTTTCACACAAATGGACCCAGAATGATGTGAAATTGTGCTTCGTGCAACATAATTCTGGGTGCCATTTACAAAAAATAAGTGCTAATGACTCCATTCCTTTTTGTGGTTGTAGGGGCTTTTGATTGGAGTACACTAAAACAAACCTGATCTCTCTAGGACATTCAGAAGCCAAGTTATAAGCCCACAAATGTGTAACTGGACTACTTCTTTAAATTGACACCAGATCCGGTGACCTTTGGGACATGGTTTGACCCCTTATAGGAATGTGCGATCATCATGAAACGTTTAGATCACTTACAACTCAATAGATTCTACCTTCTTGTAACGTTTCAGCCTGATTGGACCTTGTTTTCACACAAATGGACCCAGAATGATGTGAAATTGTGCTTCGTGCAACATAATTCTGGGTGCCATTTACAAACCATAAGTGCTAATGACTCCATTCCTTTTTGTGGTTGTAGGGGCTGTCGATTGGTGTACACTAAAACAAACCTAACCTCTCTAGGACATTCAGAAGCCAAGTTATAAGCCCACAAAGGTGTAACTGGACTACTTCTTTAAAGTGACACTTGGCCCGGTGACCTTTGGGACATGGTTTGACCCCCTATAGGAATGTGCGATCATCTTGAAACGTTCAGATCACTTACAACTCAATAGATTCTACCTTCTTGTAGCGTTTCAGCCGGATTGGACCTTGTTTTCACACAAATGGACCTAGAATGATGTGAAATTGTGCTTCGTGCAACATAATTCTGGGTGCCACTTACAAACCATAAGTGCTAATGACTGCATTCCTTTTTGTGGTTGTAGGGGCTGTTGATTGGAGTACATTAAAACAAACCTGATCTCTCTAGGACATTCAGAAGCCAAGTTATAAGCCCACAAATGTGTAACTGGACTACTTCTTTAAATTGACGCCAGATCCGATGACCTTTGGGACATGGTTTGACCCCCTTAGGAAAGTGCTATTATCATGAAACGTTCAGATCACTTACAACTCAAAAGAGTCTACCTTCCTGTAACGTTTCAGCCTGATTGGACCTTGTTTTCACACAAATGGACCCAGAATGATGTGAAATTGTGCTTCGTGCAACATAATTCTGGGTGCCATTTACAAACCATAAGTGCTAATGACTCCATTCCTTTTTGTGGTTGTAGGGGCTGTTGATTGGAGTACACTAAAACAAACCTAACCTCTCTAGGACATTCAGAAGCCAAGTTATAAGCCCACAAAGGTGTAACTGGACTACTTCTTTAAAGTGACACCAGGCCCGGTGACCTTTGGGACATGGTTTTACCCCCTATAGGAATGTGCGATCATCTTGAAACGTTCAGATCACTTACAACTCAATAGATTCTACCTTCCTGTAACGTTTCAGCCTGATTGGACCTTGTTTTCACACAAATGAACCCAGAATGATGTGAAATTGTGCTTCGTGCAACACAATTCTGGGTGCCATTTAAAAAGCATAAGTGCTAATGACTCCATTCCTTTTTGTGGTTGTAGGGGGTGTTGATTGGAGTATACTAAAACAAACCTGATCTCTCTTGGACATTCAGAAGCCAAGTTATAAGCCCACAAATGTGTAACTGGACTACTTCTTTAAATTGACACCAGATCCGGTGACCTTTGGGACATGGTTTGACCTCCTTAGGAAAGTGCTATCATCATGAAACGTTCAGATCACTTACAACTCAATAGATTCTACCTTCCTGTAACGTTTCAGCCTGATTGGACCTTGTTTTCACACAAATGGACCCAGAATGATGTGAAATTGTGCTTCGTGCAACATAATTCTGGGTGCCATTTACAAACAATAAGTGCTAATGACTCCATTCCTTTTTGTGGTTGTAGGGGCTTTTGATTGCAGTACACTAAAACAAACCTGATCTCTCTAGGACATTCATAAGCCAAGTTATAAGCCCACAAATGTGTAACTGGACTACTTCTTTAAATTGACACCAGATCCGGTGACCTTTGGGACATGGTTTGACCCCCTTACGAAAGTGCTATCATCATGAAACGTTCAGATCACTTACAACTCAATAGATTCTACCTTCCTGTAACGTTTCAGCCTGATTGGACCTTGTTTTCACACAAATGAACCCAGAATGATGTGAAATTGTGCTTCGTGCAACATAATTCTGGGTGCCATTTACAAACCATAAGTGCTAATGACTCCATTCCTTTTTGTGGTTGTAGGGGCTGTTGATTGGAGTACATTAAAACAAACCTGATCTCTCTAGGACATTCAGAAGCCAAGTTATAAGCCCACAAATGTGTAACTGGACTACTTCTTTAAATTGACGCCAGATCCGATGACCTTTGGGACATGGTTTGACCCCCTTAGGAAAGTGCTATTATCATGAAACGTTCAGATCACTTACAACTCAAAAGAGTCTACCTTCCTGTAACGTTTCAGCCTGATTGGACCTTGTTTTCACACAAATGGACCCAGAATGATGTGAAATTGTGCTTCGTGCAACATAATTCTGGGTGCCATTTACAAAAAATAAGTGCTAATGACTCCATTCCTTTTTGTGGTTGTAGGGGCTTTTGATTGGAGTACACTAAAACAAACCTGATCTCTCTAGGACATTCAGAAGCCAAGTTATAAGCCCACAAATGTGTAACTGGACTACTTCTTTAAATTGACACCAGATCCGGTGACCTTTGGGACATGGTTTGACCCCTTATAGGAATGTGCGATCATCATGAAACGTTTAGATCACTTACAACTCAATAGATTCTACCTTCTTGTAACGTTTCAGCCTGATTGGACCTTGTTTTCACACAAATGGACCCAGAATGATGTGAAATTGTGCTTCGTGCAACATAATTCTGGGTGCCATTTACAAACCATAAGTGCTAATGACTCCATTCCTTTTTGTGGTTGTAGGGGCTGTCGATTGGTGTACACTAAAACAAACCTAACCTCTCTAGGACATTCAGAAGCCAAGTTATAAGCCCACAAAGGTGTAACTGGACTACTTCTTTAAAGTGACACTTGGCCCGGTGACCTTTGGGACATGGTTTGACCCCCTATAGGAATGTGCGATCATCTTGAAACGTTCAGATCACTTACAACTCAATAGATTCTACCTTCTTGTAGCGTTTCAGCCGGATTGGACCTTGTTTTCACACAAATGGACCTAGAATGATGTGAAATTGTGCTTCGTGCAACATAATTCTGGGTGCCACTTACAAACCATAAGTGCTAATGACTCCATTCCTTTTTGTGGTTGTAGGGGCTGTTGATTGGAGTACATTAAAACAAACCTGATCTCTCTAGGACATTCAGAAGCCAAGTTATAAGCCCACAAATGTGTAACTGGACTACTTCTTTAAATTGACGCCAGATCCGATGACCTTTGGGACATGGTTTGACCCCCTTAGGAAAGTGCTATTATCATGAAACGTTCAGATCACTTACAACTCAAAAGAGTCTACCTTCCTGTAACGTTTCAGCCTGATTGGACCTTGTTTTCACACAAATGGACCCAGAATGATGTGAAATTGTGCTTCGTGCAACATAATTCTGGGTGCCATTTACAAACCATAAGTGCTAATGACTCCATTCCTTTTTGTGGTTGTAGGGGCTGTTGATTGGAGTACACTAAAACAAACCTAACCTCTCTAGGACATTCAGAAGCCAAGTTATAAGCCCACAAAGGTGTAACTGGACTACTTCTTTAAAGTGACACCAGGCCCGGTGACCTTTGGGACATGGTTTTACCCCCTATAGGAATGTGCGATCATCTTGAAACGTTCAGATCACTTACAACTCAATAGATTCTACCTTCCTGTAACGTTTCAGCCTGATTGGACCTTGTTTTCACACAAATGAACCCAGAATGATGTGAAATTGTGCTTCGTGCAACACAATTCTGGGTGCCATTTAAAAAGCATAAGTGCTAATGACTCCATTCCTTTTTGTGGTTGTAGGGGCTGTTGATTGGAGTACATTAAAACAAACCTGATCTCTCTAGGACATTCAGAAGCCAAGTTATAAGCCCACAAATGTGTAACTGGACTACTTCTTTAAATTGACACCAGATCCGGTGACCTTTGGGACATGGTTTGACCTCCTTAGGAAAGTGCTATCATCATGAAACGTTCAGATCACTTACAACTCAATAGATTCTACCTTCCTGTAACGTTTCAGCCTGATTGGACCTTGTTTTCACACAAATGGACCCAGAATGATGTGAAATTGTGCTTCGTGCAACATAATTCTGGGTGCCATTTACAAACAATAAGTGCTAATGACTCCATTCCTTTTTGTGGTTGTAGGGGCTTTTGATTGCAGTACACTAAAACAAACCTGATCTCTCTAGGACATTCATAAGCCAAGTTATAAGCCCACAAATGTGTAACTGGACTACTTCTTTAAATTGACACCAGATCCGGTGACCTTTGGGACATGGTTTGACCCCCTTACGAAAGTGCTATCATCATGAAACGTTCAGATCACTTACAACTCAATAGATTCTACCTTCCTGTAACGTTTCAGCCTGATTGGACCTTGTTTTCACACAAATGAACCCAGAATGATGTGAAATTGTGCTTCGTGCAACATAATTCTGGGTGCCATTTACAAACCATAAGTGCTAATGACTCCATTCCTTTTTGTGGTTGTAGGGGCTGTTGATTGGAGTACACTAAAACAAACCTGACCTCTCTAGGACATTCAGAAGCCAAGTTATAAGCCCACAAAGGTGTAACTGGACTACTTCTTTAAAGTGAAACCAGGCCCGGTGACCTTTGGGACGTGGTTTGACCCCCTATAGGAATGTGCGATCATCATGAAACGTTCAGATCACTTACAACTCAATAGATTCTACCTTGTTGTAACGTTTCAGCCTGATTGGACCTTGTTTTCACACAAATGGACCCAGAATGATGTGAAATTGTGCTTCGTGCAACATAATTCTGGGTGCCATTTACAAACCATAAGTGATAATGACTCCATTCCTTTTTGTGGTTGTAGGGGTTGTTGACTGAAGTACACTAAAACAAACCTGATCTCTCTAGGACATTCAGAAGCCAAGTTATAAGCACACAAATGTGTAACTGGACTACTTCTTTAAATTGACACCAGATCCGGTGATCTTTGGGACATGGTTTGACCCCCTTAGGAAAGTGCTATCATCATGAAACGTTCAGATCACTTACAACTCAGTAGATTCTACCTTCCTGTAACGTTTCAGCCTGATTGGACCTTGTTTTCACACAAATGAACCCAGAATGATGTGAAATTGTGCTTCGTGCAACATAATTCTGGGTGCCATTTAAAAACCATAAGTGCTAATGACTCCATTCCTTTTTGTGGTTGTAGGGGCTGTTGATTGGAGTACACTAAAACAAACCTGATCTCTCTAGGACATTCAGAAGCCAAGTTATAAGCACACAAATGTGTAACTGGACTACTTCTTTAAAGTGAAACCAGGCCCGGTGACCTTTGGGACGTGGTTTGACCCCCTATAGGAATGTGCGATCATCATGAAACGTTCAGATCACTTACAACTCAATAGATTCTACCTTCTTGTAACGTTTCAGCCTGATTGGACCTTGTTTTCACACAAATGGACCCAGAATGATGTGAAATTGTGCTTCGTGCAACATAATTCTGGGTGCCATTTACAAAAAATAAGTGCTAATGACTCCATTCCTTTTTGTGGTTGTAGGGGCTTTTGATTGGAGTACACTAAAACAAACCTGATCTCTCTAGGACATTCAGAAGCCAAGTTATAAGCCCACAAATGTGTAACTGGACTACTTCTTTAAATTGACACCAGATCCGGTGACCTTTGGGACATGGTTTGACCCCTTATAGGAATGTGCGATCATCATGAAACGTTTAGATCACTTACAACTCAATAGATTCTACCTTCTTGTAACGTTTCAGCCTGATTGGACCTTGTTTTCACACAAATGGACCCAGAATGATGTGAAATTGTGCTTCGTGCAACATAATTCTGGGTGCCATTTACAAACCATAAGTGCTAATGACTCCATTCCTTTTTGTGGTTGTAGGGGCTGTCGATTGGTGTACACTAAAACAAACCTAACCTCTCTAGGACATTCAGAAGCCAAGTTATAAGCCCACAAAGGTGTAACTGGACTACTTCTTTAAAGTGACACTTGGCCCGGTGACCTTTGGGACATGGTTTGACCCCCTATAGGAATGTGCGATCATCTTGAAACGTTCAGATCACTTACAACTCAATAGATTCTACCTTCTTGTAGCGTTTCAGCCGGATTGGACCTTGTTTTCACACAAATGGACCTAGAATGATGTGAAATTGTGCTTCGTGCAACATAATTCTGGGTGCCACTTACAAACCATAAGTGCTAATGACTCCATTCCTTTTTGTGGTTGTAGGGGCTGTTGATTGGAGTACATTAAAACAAACCTGATCTCTCTAGGACATTCAGAAGCCAAGTTATAAGCCCACAAATGTGTAACTGGACTACTTCTTTAAATTGACGCCAGATCCGATGACCTTTGGGACATGGTTTGACCCCCTTAGGAAAGTGCTATTATCATGAAACGTTCAGATCACTTACAACTCAAAAGAGTCTACCTTCCTGTAACGTTTCAGCCTGATTGGACCTTGTTTTCACACAAATGGACCCAGAATGATGTGAAATTGTGCTTCGTGCAACATAATTCTGGGTGCCATTTACAAACCATAAGTGCTAATGACTCCATTCCTTTTTGTGGTTGTAGGGGCTGTTGATTGGAGTACACTAAAACAAACCTAACCTCTCTAGGACATTCAGAAGCCAAGTTATAAGCCCACAAAGGTGTAACTGGACTACTTCTTTAAAGTGACACCAGGCCCGGTGACCTTTGGGACATGGTTTTACCCCCTATAGGAATGTGCGATCATCTTGAAACGTTCAGATCACTTACAACTCAATAGATTCTACCTTCCTGTAACGTTTCAGCCTGATTGGACCTTGTTTTCACACAAATGAACCCAGAATGATGTGAAATTGTGCTTCGTGCAACACAATTCTGGGTGCCATTTAAAAAGCATAAGTGCTAATGACTCCATTCCTTTTTGTGGTTGTAGGGGGTGTTGATTGGAGTATACTAAAACAAACCTGATCTCTCTTGGACATTCAGAAGCCAAGTTATAAGCCCACAAATGTGTAACTGGACTACTTCTTTAAATTGACACCAGATCCGGTGACCTTTGGGACATGGTTTGACCTCCTTAGGAAAGTGCTATCATCATGAAACGTTCAGATCACTTACAACTCAATAGATTCTACCTTCCTGTAACGTTTCAGCCTGATTGGACCTTGTTTTCACACAAATGGACCCAGAATGATGTGAAATTGTGCTTCGTGCAACATAATTCTGGGTGCCATTTACAAACAATAAGTGCTAATGACTCCATTCCTTTTTGTGGTTGTAGGGGCTTTTGATTGCAGTACACTAAAACAAACCTGATCTCTCTAGGACATTCATAAGCCAAGTTATAAGCCCACAAATGTGTAACTGGACTACTTCTTTAAATTGACACCAGATCCGGTGACCTTTGGGACATGGTTTGACCCCCTTACGAAAGTGCTATCATCATGAAACGTTCAGATCACTTACAACTCAATAGATTCTACCTTCCTGTAACGTTTCAGCCTGATTGGACCTTGTTTTCACACAAATGAACCCAGAATGATGTGAAATTGTGCTTCATGCAACATAATTCTGGGTGCCATTTACAAACCATAAGTGCTAATGACTCCATTCCTTTTTGTGGTTGTAGGGGCTGTTGATTGGAGTACACTAAAACAAACCTGACCTCTCTAGGACATTCAGAAGCCAAGTTATAAGCCCACAAAGGTGTAACTGGACTACTTCTTTAAAGTGAAACCAGGCCCGGTGACCTTTGGGACGTGGTTTGACCCCCTATAGGAATGTGCGATCATCATGAAACGTTCAGATCACTTACAACTCAATAGATTCTACCTTGTTGTAACGTTTCAGCCTGATTGGACCTTGTTTTCACACAAATGGACCCAGAATGATGTGAAATTGTGCTTCGTGCAACATAATTCTGGGTGCCATTTACAAACCATAAGTGATAATGACTCCATTCCTTTTTGTGGTTGTAGGGGTTGTTGACTGGAGTACACTAAAACAAACCTGATCTCTCTAGGACATTCAGAAGCCAAGTTATAAGCACACAAATGTGTAACTGGACTACTTCTTTAAATTGACACCAGATCCGGTGATCTTTGGGACATGGTTTGACCCCCTTAGGAAAGTGCTATCATCATGAAACGTTCAGATCACTTACAACTCAGTAGATTCTACCTTCCTGTAACGTTTCAGCCTGATTGGACCTTGTTTTCACACAAATGAACCCAGAATGATGTGAAATTGTGCTTCGTGCAACATAATTCTGGGTGCCATTTAAAAACCATAAGTGCTAATGACTCCATTCCTTTTTGTGGTTGTAGGGGCTGTTGATTGGAGTACACTAAAACAAACCTGATCTCTCTAGGACATTCAGAAGCCAAGTTATAAGCCCACAAATATGTAACTGGACTACTTCTTTAAATTGACACCAGATCCGGTGACATTTGGGACATGGTTTGACCCCCTTAGGAAAGTGCTATCATCATGAAACGTTCAGATCACTTACAACTCAATAGATTCTACCTTCCTGTAACATTTCAGCCTGATTGGACCTTGTTTTCACACAAATGAACCCAGAATGATGTGAAATTGTGCTTCGTGCAACATAATTCTGGGTGCCATTTACAAATCATAAGCGCTAATGACTCCATTCCTTTTTGTGGTTGTAGGGGCTGTTGATTGGAGTACATTAAAACAAACCTGATCTCTCTAGGACATTCAGAAGCCAAGTTATAAGCCCACAAATGTGTAACTGGACTACTTCTTTAAATTGACACCAGATCCGGTGACCTTTGGGACATGGTTTGACCCCCTTACGAAAGTGCTATCATCATGAAACGTTCAGATCACTTACAACTCAATAGATTCTACCTTCCTGTAACATTTCAGCCTGATTGGACCTTGTTTTCACACAAATGAACCCAGAATGATGTGAAATTGTGCTTCGTGCAACATAATTCGGGGTGCCATTTACAAATCATAAGTGCTAATGACTCCATTCCTTTTTGTGGTTGTAGGGGCTGTTGATTGGAGTACATTAAAACAAACCTGATCTCTCTAGGACATTCAGAAGCCAAGTTATAAGCCCACAAATGTGTAACTGGACTACTTCTTTAAATTGACACCATATCCGGTGACCTTTGGGACATGGTTTGACCCCCTTACGAAAGTGCTATCATCATGAAACGTTCAGATCACTTACAACTCAATAGATTCTACCTTCCTGTAACGTTTCAGCCTGATTGGACCTTGTTTTCACACAAATGAACCCAGAATGATGTGAAATTGTGCTTCGTGCAACATAATTCTGGGTGCCATTTAAAAACCATAAGTGCTAATGACTCCATTCCTTTTTGTGGTTGTAGGGGCTGTTGGTTGGAGTAAACTAAAACAAACCTGATCTCTCTAGGACATTCAGAAGCCAAGTTATAAGCCCACAAATGTGTAACTGGACTACTTCTTTAAATTGACACCAGATCCGGTGACCTTTGGGACATGGTTTGACCCCCTTAGGAAAGTGCTATCACCATGAAACGTTCAGATCACTTACAACTCAATAGATTCTACCTTCCTGTAACGTTTCAGCCTGATTGGACCTTGTTTTCACACAAATGAACCCAGAATGATGTGAAATTGTGCTTCGTGCAACATAATTCTGGGTGCCATTTACAAACCATAAGTGCTAATGACTCCATTCCTTTTTGTGGTGTTGAGGGTCTGACCTCATGAGGAAATTACTATGCAGTGATTTTCTCCAAAATGACTGTGCTTAAATTGCTCTGAAAAGCAAATAATCACATCAGCGCCAAGAAACTTCATTTCCCATGATGCTTTGCACACGGAAGCATTGTGATGACGTCACCGCCTGATACCAGAAACACGTTCTGCGGGAGGCGGGAGCTTGGAGCTTTCCCGCGACTTCAAAGACTATAAATCATGAATGAGACAAAGAAACCTCGTTCTTTTGCCCAGGATACCTGGCGGTAAGGACACGCTTGTCGAACGCTCCGACAACTTGAGCACGCGGAAGCTCTAAGTGCCCAAGTTGAGCCACGAAACCGCTACAAAGCCACTCGAACTCCATCAGGACCTGACTGGGAACGAGCGGAGCTCCATCCAGCTCTCAGAGATGCTGTAAGTTGTCAAACTCAGCACAAAAGAAACTTCGTTCTCTTTGTGTCCAGCCCGTGGAGAAACACTCGTGGAGCCAAACAACGGAGAAAGCATCAAACCGACGGATGACGCTGAAAACTGTGGAGAAAAACGGAGAACCGTCAAATCATAACAGCGGGGGACGCCTCGCTCTTGTGGTGATCAGAAAACTCATTTTTCTCTCTCCTTTTCTCCTCCCGTTTCCTCTATAGTCCAGAATAAGCAATAAAACCGCGCTATTGCTTAAAAAGTAGCTTCGTGTTTTCCTCTTTCGCTCCCAAAACACGTCCTTCGGGTCATTTTGAACAAATAAACTGCTTATTGATCATTGTTTGGTATCTTTAAATGTTTTCTGATTGGCCACGTGGTTAAACTAAAAGATATTATTCGTGATTAATCCTTTGTGTTGTTTCATGATCCTTTGAAATGTTTTGAGTGATTTAAAGAGCTAATCACCCCCAAATCACTTTTTTTTGCTGATAAACTATATAAAGGAGTGTCTAATCGTGCTACAGACACGTGTAGTCAATAATTTGGCAGTTCAGTGCATCTTGGTTAAAATTCAAATATTCTGCCTAAAACCGTCAGTGTTGCGCCGTCGTCAGGGAAAAATTCTGCACTGTATCTGAGTTTAAATCTGCGACTGCTATTGGCTAAGAGGTATGTTATTATGTCATCTGGTACATTATGATGTCACAATGCCATTGTGAGCCTGTGTGTGTGTATTTGTTAGCGGCTCCGCCCTCTCGGTCTTCCCAAGCAACAGCATTTGTTGCATTTTTCAAACATGAAGTGGGAGTGAAGTAAGTTTCTTGTAGGGGGTGACTTGCTCTTTAAGGTTAAGTTACTACTGATTCTAAGCCACTAAGTGTTCGGGAAAGTTGAAAACTTTACACATCCAGGTCTCCTGTGGGATGCGAGGGGAGGGGAAGAGCCCCACACACACTCACAGCTCACTCCCCCCACCTACTCTGGGGAAACAAAGACCCATTCATCTCACACACACACACATACATACACACAAAACACCTTGGACATTATTTTGAATATACATCCTTTAATTATATCACATGGTTATTATTCATTTATGCCACTGTTTATTCATTTGACAAATTGTTAATTAAACGTTATAAAATTCAGATTTTCGTCTCCAGTAGCTTTGTTGTGTCGAAGAGAAGTCTCTGCTCCAAGGATTCTACGAACTTCAAGAAAGACTGATAAGAGTTTTGGATTCAATTTTTCCCCGGTTAAAGGGGAATGGTGCCCCGTATATCTAAGAATATCTTAATTAATTAATAAATCAGTAAATATTTACATATTTACAGAATTTATTGAAGAATCCAATAGTAAGTTGAAGCTTACTAATTGTTCGCTCCTAATAACCCCAACATTAATTGGTGCGGCCGTGTGAGGCTTGGATACACAGAGATTTCTTTCCGGCACAAACAAACAAATAAATCCAAAGAGCTTGAATTAAAAGTAATCAGTTGTTCAGCCTTGAACCAGCAACAGAGTGGTGCTGATTTCGCTGAGCAGGAAGCTGCATCGAACTCTCACCAGTAACTCATTGCTTCTTTAAAGGTGCAACGTGTAAATTAATTTTGGTTGACCTTTTAGGTTAAAATTCAGTTTTTCCTTAAAGGTGCAACGTGTAATTAATTCTGGCTAACCTTTTAGGTTAAAATTAAGTTTTTCCTTAAAGGTGCAACGTGTAATTAATTCTGGTTAACCATTTAGGTTAAAATTCAGTTCTTCATTAAAGGTGCAGTATGTAAGTGATTCTATCTAACCCTTTTAGGCTAAAATTAACTGCTAATTTAGCGACTTTAACTCACAGTGGCTATTATAACTAACTGAAACCTTCACTCAAAGACTGATAACACCCTGTTTGCTAATATTCTGAAGGAATAACTAGCATACTTAACACTGCAAGTGTTGTAAGACGTTGCTACGGCAACGCACCAGCTTTTGCTAAAATACTGAAAGGAATAGTATTTTAGGCGTTAGTCACGGCATTCCGTGCAATCTTAAAACGCTAAAACCTGTGCGCACAAAGGTTAATTTAGTGTTTTCTGCTACAAAGCTAGCAGTTTGCTGCCAAAAGGTGCAGTTTGAGCTATCTGCAGAAGCTCTACTAGGCTATTTTTGGTTCGGTTGTTAAAATGGAGGGACAGAGTAGTGAACTGACCAACTCCCAGCAACCAGGTGGCGCTGCGGCCCACGACTATGAACCTGGCCTACTTTCTGGACAAATATTGTCCAAACTGGTCGCGGTTGCTCGAGAACCCGACTACCCTTCTAGGGATTTCACTGAAGAACAGCGTAGCGACGAGCTAGAAGCTGTAATTGATCAAATAGAAAACCTGGATGGTACAAAACCAATCCAGGTTCACTCAGCTAAGTTAGCCTTGATCCTCTATCAGAGAGAACTCCAACATGATCGAGAGATCATGAAGCTCCAGAGCATGCTAGCTGAAAGGCAGCAAAATGGAAGGCAGAAGGATGACGAGGAGGAAGACAACACCGATTCTGGGGAAGATGGGGAGAAGACCCCGCCCCCCTCTGCTGATGACAACAGACAGTGGGAAGGGGGGAAACACCGTGAGTCTCTGGACGGACGCACGCCGCAGGGGAGAGATGAAGCTTATCTGTCCCAACCTTCGGCCCCGTTCCCTACACACACTCTAGGGCATTCAGGACCACCTAGGGGCCGAGGGCAGTTCGCCCTCGAACCCCAGGTTGGACCACCACCCTCATCTTCACGGCCTTCTCAATCAGTGAGAAGTCGACCAGCTGAGCGGCACCTCTATTTAGACCGCTCCCCCAGTCCACGAAGGGTGCAAGGTGCCGATTGGGGTTATGCACCCCAACCTGCACCTCAACCATCCACCCATCCTAGCTACTCCGGTATTTGGCATGCCAGCAACCAGCTGCAGGACAAAGCATCATACGCCAGTCCGTACCCGGACAGAGCGTATTACGCAGAAGCCCCAGTTGAAAGACGCAGGCTGCACTACGCAGACGTGCCCCAGGAGGAGGACCTCCCAGGACACCCACGTGACGTGCCAGCAGCCCGTCACAGCATGCCGAACCCCGATTTGGGCCCCAGGAGTCAACATTGGGAGCCCAGAGCACACCAGCGATATCCAGCACCCTCTGAGACAGACCGTGGGTCAGAGTTAGAGGATGACGCGCCGTACCGCGAGTCAGGGCTCCGTGTACGTCAAATTGAATCGCTAGCTAAAGACATAGAACGCTTTGATCCTAACACCAATGAATCCAATGTCGACGATTATCTCAGGGAGATAGAACGTTGTCTGCTTGATCTTCCAGCACCCTCTTCAAGGGAAAAGCTCAAGCTAATTTGGAAAACTACATCTAGAACGGTGCACGGTTTCATGGAAACTCTACCACCTGACATTCGTGATCGGTACTCCTCGCTCTGCCGAGCGTTGAGAGATGAATACGCCACGTATGCAGACTCTGCGTCTGCTACAATGGGGGCCTTCTCCATCAAACACGGGAGGAACGAACCCCCCAGAGAGTATTATCGCTGACTCAAAAGTGCTTATTTCCAAGGTCGAAACGGCCCTGGGCTCGAGGAAGACCCTGCCTTCAGATCCCTGTTCATTCACAACCTGCACGAGTGTGTTCGCTCCGAAGTCTCAATGTATTGTCGGATGAAACAACTGACAACTCAGGAGATTAGGAGATACGCTCAACAGGCTTGGGAAGCCGGCGGAAAGCCCCAAAAGCCTGACGCACATCACCGCGTCATGCACCTAGCTCCCGACGCCGAGCCGCGTTTGGAGCTTGAAGGCACAGAAGCTCCACCCACTAAGCCAAAATCTGCTAAACCTAGACCTGCTAAACCGCTAAAGCAGTCCCAATCTCCTCAACAGGGGAAGGGGGGTGCTGATTGGCCGCCCAGGTCTGGACAATCAGACAGAAAGTGGCCCAACCAAAACCAACGGCAAGCAGGTCGGAACAGTGGAAGGTTTAAGGAGCGCCGCCTACAGGTAGGTCCTGAACGCAAGTCCGCAGGTGAGTACTTGATCAAAGCCGACCTCCAGGAGATGTTTCAGCAGTTCCTAGCTAAACAGAAGGAACAGCTGAGATCTGCAGATGAGACCCCTGCACCAAAGTCTTCTTCTAAGAAGCCAGACCTGGAGCCAACGTCCGCATGACTAGGCGTGGCTCAACCCCCCAGCGTGGCCAGGACCTACCTGATCAGCTGGGGGAACACTACTGGTAGATGACAGGAGTCTCCTGAAATCTACCCCCCAGAGAAACCTGATACTAAATTTCTGAAGTTCCTTGGTGACTTAACAAACCATGATCATGCTCGCCGTTTGTACTGTAGCACCAAGGTAGGTGGATGCATACAGGTTGATGCTCTGCTGGATACCGGCTCAGAAATCACCCTGATGTGCTCCACACTGTTCCATCGCGTGTCTGACACCATGCGGTCGCTCGGGAAACCAGTCCAGGTAGAACCCTGTGATGAGAAAATCACCAGCTACACCCAGACCCGGGAGTGTATCACTCACCGGGCGTGGCTGGACATCACCTTCCAAGACATGACTCTGGTTCACCCGTTTTATGTCTGCCAGCTAGACACTGAACCACTTCTCGTTGGTCAGGACCTGCTTGAACGTCTAGCTCCCCTCATCGACTGCCAGAAGGGTCAACTGTGGGCCCAGGTGGACACACCTAAGCCCTGGAACCCAGATAGCAGCCGACCATCCTCCATTCTTGAAGTCAGCATAAGTGAGCCGCAAAACCCTTGTTCCAAGGTCATGCCCCTTCCTACGGCTCCCACAGACGATGTCCACCTGCAAAGGCACGAAACCGCTCCTGGAACTCCTCTCCGCACACATTCATCTTTTCTCTGCTCGCTGAAGAACGTCAGCCTGCAGCCATATGCACCACACATAGTTGGTGGTCTTACCATCAACTGCACCCACATCTCAGATGCTCGCCTTGCTCTTTAGTCAGAAAAGTCAGCCATCAGCCAGCAGACGTTTGAACACCTGCGTCAGAAGGACCCCCTTCTGGTCAGTGTGACACGTAGCCATCGGCTCTTGTCACCTACTTGGCCGCAGAGGCTCCTGAAAGCGCCAGAGGTCTGCTCCCTGACTATCCAGCTTGGAGCAAGACAGCTCACACATACATTCAGCATCATACCACAGCTTGATCCACCTGCACTCATTGGAGCAGATCTGCTGGTTCGACTAGGTGCCCAGCTGGACACTTGCAATCAAGTCCTTTGGGCCCGGGCCACACCTTCCTCTGAGCCTCGCTCAGAAGGCCGTGAACACTTGCTGTCCGGACAGACCATTCCACAGGCCTGCCGTGCAGTGGTTGAGGGAGGCCAGCACGGTTCTGCCCCCACTGGTCAAAGGAGTGCCTGTTCGTCTGACTCTGATGAAGCATCAGAAGCTGCCGGGCACACAGGCCTTCTTCCAGCCATCACCACACTTCTTGGAGCTCAACTTAGCTGTCTGTGGCACGCCACTCTTGGAGCTGAACAATCGTTCTGCCTACTTGTTGGTCGAAAATCCGACCCGGAGTCCTATCCACATGCCGGCAGGAAAGCCCTTGGGCATGCTGATAGATAGCTCATTCCATTATTTCGAACTTTCAGTCCCCGTGATCGGACAACTTCCGTTGTTCTTGAACGACAGACAGGTTGGTGTAGACACATTCAGTACTTTCCCCTCACAAATGATTACCATCAAGCGGCATGAAGCCCTTCCTGAGGAACCCATTTGCAGTGCAACCTTAGATACTGACGGCGGTCAGTATCTAACGGTTTTTGCAATAAATACTCAACCCTCTGAGTCACCGGTTGAAAGCCCGGAACACCAGAGACCCTCCTCCTCTGAACCTTATGACGGCTTTGAGGCCGAAGTCAGCCAGCAGCTTGACAAAGCGGATGCGCTGGAGTCAGAGGAGCAGAGAGCAGCGCTTAGAAGCCTGTTCTATGAGTTTCAGTCCATCTTATCCAGGGACTCCCTGGACTGTGGACTCACAAACCTGCATACGGTTCGCATTCCAACGAACCCGAATGCCCCTCCTACTTTTGTACGTCAGTACAAGATTCCCCTCGCTGCTTATGAGTCGATCCAGGAGATCCTCGATCAGCTGAAGGAGAAAAACATCATCAGAGAGTGTAACTCCACTTACAACTCTCCCATCTGGCCGGTTCTGAAACCGACTGGGAAATGGCATCTCACCATAGACTATCGTGCACTGAACAAACAAGTGCCTCTCTCCAGGTGGCCTATGATCCATTTAGATCAGGAGCTAGCCAGAGTCAGAGATGCTCGTTTCTTCTCTACGGTTGACATAGCCAACGGCTTCTGGACCATGAAGGTTGAGCCGGCGGACCAGTATAAACTGGCTTTCTCCTTTGGAAATCGCCAATATACTTGGAACCGCTGCCCCTTTGGCTACTCTAACTCACCTGCCGAGTTCAACATCTTCCTCCACAAAGCCATGTCAGATGCTGCTTCCAGAGGGAACCTCATATATGTCGATGACATCTTGATGAGGAGTCGAACCTTCGAGGAGCACCTGGCCGAACTCCGTCACGTGCTGCAACAGCTTGCTGACGCCGGAGCTAAATTGGCAATTCTCAAGGGACAGTGGTGTCGAACCAAAGTGGAGTATGTTGGACTGCTGGTGGGCCCTAATGGAGTCGAGCCCCAAGCGGGACGCATTAGGGCCATTCAGGACATCAAAGCCCCAGCTAATCTGACTGAACTCAGGAGCTTCCTCGGAGTCTGCAACTACTCCAGACAGTTCATTGAGGAGTACGCTGAAATAGCGAGGCCCCTAACTGAGCTGCTTCGGAACGACACACCTTTCGTGTGGGACAGACCCCAAGAACTCTCCTTCCAGTTCCTAAAACAGAAGTTGGCGTCCGCACCCTGTCTGGCTTACCCAGACAAGGATAAATAGTTCTACATAGAGGCTACTTTCTCCTCTCACTGCCTGAGCGCTGCTTTGAAGCAGAAACACGATCAGGACATGAGAGTTGTGGCATACGCCAGCAAGCCTTTGAGCAAGGTGGAACTCCAGTTCTCAGACTGCGAGAGAGCTCTCCTCTCTACAGTCTGGGCCGTCGAACACTTTCGTAGTTACATCGGTGGACAGAAAGTGATCATTGAAACGTGTCATCAGCCTGTCACCTTCCTAAACAGCCAGCGTCTGCGCGAAGGAAGAGTGTCAAACAGCCGCATTGCGACGTGGATGATGGTGCTCCAAGGATACAACATTGAGGTCAAGTATGGTCAGAACACCAAGCTAGCGCTAGGACAAGGGCTAGCAGGCTGCCAGCACTGTGACTCTGACTCCGTCAGGGGCCCCCTGGACACACCTGCCGCAGTCTACCCAACCGCATCCAATCATCGCTACTTTGATGAGAATGTTTGCCAAGGGCTTCTGAAAGTTTACACTGACGGATGTGCCTACCTTCACGAAGGCCAGCTCCGTGCTGGGGTTGGAGTCGTTTGGGTGGACTGTGACACTAAGCAACCAAATCACTACCGGTTGGGCCAAAAGTCTAGTCAGTACGCCGAAATTGCTGCAGTGTTGATAACCCTCCAGCAGGCGGCAGCCTTGGACATCACTCAAATCGTCCTTTGCTCAGATTCAAACTACGCTAGACACAGCTTCATCTCTCACTTCCCCATGTGGAAGGAGAACAACATGAAAAATGCCAGGAACAGAGACGTGAAACACTCGGAGCTATTCCTAGCGTGTGATCTGCTCACCACCGAGAAAGGCATAATGGTCTACTGGAAAAAGGTCAAAGGTCACTCCAGGACCATAGGTCCGGAGAAAGATGGTAATGACGAAGCTGACCGCCTTGCTAAGCTCGGTGCTGACCAGGGAACCTGTTGGGAATTCAAAGACGAGTGGCTTCCACCCAAGGCCGTTCACGAGGTCTGCGCGATTACTCGTCGCCATGCTAAACAGGCAGACGAACCTCGGACCGTTGAGGTACCTGTGTTTCTAGGCAGACAACCACATGACGCGGACCTAGTCACCATGCAGGAACAAGATCCTGACCTGAAGCTCATCCGCGAGCTTCTCCAAAAGGGCCCGATGTCTAAACAACCATCACCACCTATTGGCGCAAGCCAAGATTTGGTAAACCTGCATCGTCAACTCACGCATCTGAAACTACAAAACGATTTGTTAGTTTGCATGCGTGACGACCACAGCCCGCCGCGCTGGGTTGTTCCACTCGACCACAGAGGAGTAATGCTTGACTACGCCCACGACGCTCCGGTCGGAGGTCACCGCGGAGCAAACGCTACCCTCGCGTCACTGACAGAAGTAGCATATTGGCCATCGATGTCCAAGGATGTACACAGCTATGTCCAAGGCTGCCTCATCTGTGCCCAGTTTCAACCCTCCCAGCCGCTTGCTAGAGCACCACTGCAACGCAGGGGAATAACCTTCCCTTGGTCCCACCTGCAGATCGACTGGGTTGGACCGGTTCCCAAATCGGCAAGAGGAAACAAATATATGCTAACTGTAACTTGCAGTTTCACGAAGTGGGTGGAGTGCCTTCCAGCGCCAAACGATACAGCCGTCACAACCGCTGTACTGCTGATTAACCACGTTTTCAGTCGATGGGGACTTCCACTCTGCATTGACTCTGACCGAGGAACTCATTTCACATCCAGTGTAATGACGTCCCTGTTTGAACTTCTGGGAGTGGAAGTGAGATTCCACCTCCCCTATCACCCACAGTCATCCGGACAGGTCGAACGGATGAACCGCACGGTCGTCTCTATGCTCAAAAAGTACGTCTGCTCCACTGGGAAGGACTGGGACGTCAAGCTCCCTCTGGTCCTGATGGCCATACGGTCCACTCCCTAGCGATCCACGGGGGTTACGCCCTTTGAGATGATGACCGGCAGACTGATGACTCTACCACTGCACCTCCTGTATCACCCAGAGGATGTCAGTGTTGCCACTGCCTATACCGCTCATCAGTATGTGGCAGACTTGAAAACACACCTCAGAGCTACGTTCGCGCACGCTCAGAAGAAACTGGAGACCAACGTAGAAGGCGCTAAAGCCTACTACGACCAAAAGACAACCAGCCGCGAATACGAGGTGGGTGACAAAGTATTCTACTTTCGGTTCGCCCAACCGGCACGCAAACCTAAGAAGTTCCTGCCCTGCTGGTCAGGACCATTTGAGATCGTGGCAAAACTCTCTCCAGTTGCATACAGGTTACACATCACCAAAGCGAGACAGGAGCCTGTCTACAAATGGGTGCATGCAAACCAAATCAAACCCTACGTCAAACCGTCCCCGCGGGTACAGAGACCAGACTCCCCGCAGGAGGTAGACGTAGTCTCTACATAGTTCTATGCATGGAAATGGAAAGGGGGGAAAGTGCACGTTTAACCCATTAACATGTACTAACCGACAAAGAACCAGGCCCCCCCGCCGTCACTTTCACTAACCAAGAGAAACTCCTCCTAGACCTCTAACAGGATGTACTCACTAAAACCTTACAGGGTACTCTTGTAACTGTCAACCTACATTCTGCTCTGATTAATGAATCTCTACGTGCAATCAAGACTTTGTCTGACACCATACTATATTGTACATATTGTGTACACACGAGTGGTGAGAGATTTGATGCAGGACCTGCTCAGGGAAGTAAGTTCCACGCTGGACAGCTTGGTTGAAAGACGTATTTCCCCATACTTGGTACCACTGGACCTGCTCAAAGTTAGCTTGACAGCTGCTACCCCTCTACTGTGCACCTTTCACAAATCCACCTAGCGTACAACCTAGGCAGTGCAATTCCCATTCATGTTGATGCAGGAAAATTAGAACTCGGTTTCCTGTTACGTTCCCATGATTGTGACACCTCACATCTATAGGTTTAAGTCGATGCTAAACTTTGGTATTTGAAAGGACGGTAGGCATTTCCACTTTGAACTAGTAACCTGGCACGCCTTCATCTCAACCTCGAACAGCATGACTCAGAGATTGAGATCATGGACGCTTTCCAGGGTTATAACTTTGCCTTCGACTTAGAAATTGACCAACAATTACTGATTGAAGGAACCAAATTTGTTAAGTTCACACAAACCCCGCGTGAACTTACTTTGACGCCCATGAAAAGATACCCAAGACGCTACATAGACACAGATTATACCACCTTAATCTGCACATTGGTCGCCCTGGGGATGGGATGGCTCATCACGGCCGTGATAGCTTATTCTGCCTACAGGCGTGTTAAGAAACTCCAAGATAAGATGCACTTGCTCACCTACGGTGTGCCTCGTGACCGCGTTCTGGGAGACTCCAAGCGTGAATGTACCACACCTGTCTAAAGGGGGTGAGCAACGTTTTCTTTATTATTTTGTAACCCTAAGAGTAGTTCTCATTTTAGTCTACCTCACATATTTATCTGAGTGTTGCAGTATGTCACATTCTTTATAAGCTACACACTGAATGTATGGCCTAAGAATGTATTTTATGAGACCTCAAGGTTGCTATGAATTTTCTTGGATGTTATATGTTTTTTTTTTGTTTTTTTTTTGGGTTTCTGTATTTTTTGTTTCATACTTGGTCACATATTAACTAGTGGTTATGTGCCGGCCCAGCTCAGTCTGTCAATGACTCTGTCTGACGCACCAGCACATTGTAGTACCTCTTAGTTTTATGGTCCTTGTTTTAGCCCAAAGACTGTCCTGATCCACCCTTTGGACCAAAAAGGGGGGAATCTTGGGACCACATAGGTCAATGCGCGTTTGCGAACTATGGACCTCGTACATCACCGCGTGCTCCATAAACTGAACTGTATGGCCGGCGGTGAGATGCCTTTGTGTCCACTCGTGGAGTTAACCGCCCACCGACCTTCCTCCTTCTACACTACTACCTCTCGCATGGACTACATCATCATTGCGTACCACCTGCGTGAGTGGCTTCGTCTCGTTATGCGCTTTGGGGACTATCCCGTTTCCTATCCTCTTTGTGCCTGACCAGGATCAAAGACCAAAGGCGCCAGGATCCAAGACAAAGAACAAAGACAAAGGCGTCCAAGGAGACCAACGTCCTAAGGGACAAACCCACCTGTGCTTCCGACAATCAAGTCGACCTACGTTCATGAGGAACAAACCCATCTGTGCTTCCGACGATCGAGCTTTGGGCGCGATCCCCGAAACCAAAAGGGGGAATGTTGAGGGTCTGACCTCATGAGGAAATTACTATGCAGTGACTTTCTCCAAAATGACTGTGCTTAAATTGCTCTGAAAAGCAAATAATCACATCAGCGCCAAGAAACTTCATTTCCCATGATGCTTTGCACACGGAAGCATTGTGATGACGTCACCGCCTGATACCAGAAACACGTTCTGCGGGAGGCGGGAGCTTGGAGCTTTCCCGCGACTTCAAAGACTATAAATCATGAATGAGACAAAGAAACCTCGTTCTTTTGCCCAGGATACCTGGCGGTAAGGACACGCTTGTCGAACGCTCCGACAACTTGAGCACGCGGAAGCTCTAAGTGCCCAAGTTGAGCCACGAAACCGCTACAAAGCCACTCGAACTCCATCAGGACCTGACTGGGAACGAGCGGAGCTCCATCCAGCTCTCAGAGATGCTGTAAGTTGTCAAACTCAGCACAAAAGAAACTTCGTTCTCTTTGTGTCCAGCCCGTGGAGAAACACTCGTGGAGCCAAACAACGGAGAAAGCATCAAACCGACGGATGACGCTGAAAACTGTGGAGAAAAACGGAGAACCGTCAAATCATAACAGCGGGGGACGCCTCGCTCTTGTGGTGATCAGAAAACTCATTTTTCTCTCTCCTTTTCTCCTCCCGTTTCCTCTATAGTCCAGAATATGCAATAAAACCGCGCTATTGCTTAAAAAGTAGCTTCGTGTTTTCCTCTTTCGCTCCCAAAACACGTCCTTCGGGTCATTTTGAACAAATAAACTGCTTATTGATCATTGTTTGGTATCTTTAAATGTTTTCTGCTTGGCCACGTGGTTAAACTAAAAGATATTATTCGTGATTAATCCTTTGTGTTGTTTCATGATCCTTTGAAATGTTTTGAGTAATTTAAGGTTAAGTTACTACTGATTCTAAGCCACTAAGTGTTCGGGAAAGTTGAAAACTTTACAAATCCAGGTCTCCTGTGGGATGCGAGGGGAGGGGAAGAGCCCCACACACACTCACAGCTCACTCCCCCCACCTACTCTGGGGAAACAAAGACCCATTCATCTCACACACACACACATACATACACACAAAACACCTTGGACAGTATTTTGAATATACATCCTTTTATTATATCACATGGTTATTATTCATTTATGCCACTGTTTATTCATTTGACAAATTGTTAATTAAACGTTATAAAATTCAGATTTTCGTCTCCAGTAGCTTTGTTGTGTCGAAGAGAAGTCTCTGCTCCAAGGATTCTACGAACTTCAAGAAAGACTGATAAGAGTTTTGGATTCAATTTTTCCCCGGTTAAAGGGGAATGGTGCCCCGTATATCTAAGAATATCTTAATTAATTAATAAATCAGTAAATATTTACATATTTACAGAATTTATTGAAGAATCCAAAAGTAAGTTGAAGCTTACTAATTGTTCGCTCCTAATAACCCCAACAGTGGTTGTAGGGGCTTTTGATTGGAGTACACTAAAACAAACCTGATCTCTCTTGGACATTCAGAAGCCAAGTTATTAGCCCACAAATGTGTAACTGGACTACTTCTTTAAATTGACACCAGATCCGGTGACCTTTGGGACATGGTTTGACCCCCTTAGGAAAGTGCTATCATCATGAAACGTTCAAATCACTTACAACTCAATAGATTCTACCTTCCTGTAACGTTTCAGCCTGATTGGACCTTGTTTTCACACAAATGAACCCAGAATGATGTGAAATTGTGCTTCGTGCAACATAATTCTGGGTGCAATTTAAAAAGCATAAGTGCGAATGACTCCATTCCTTTTTGTGGTTGTAGGGGCTGTTGATTGGAGTATACTAAAACAAACCTGATCTCTCTTGGACATTCAGAAGCCAAGTTATAAGCCCACAAATGTGTAACTGGACTACTTCTTTAAATTGACACCAGATCCGGTGACCTTTGGGACATGGTTTGACCCCCTTAGGAAAGTGCTATCACCATGAAACGTTCAGATCACTTACAACTCAATAGATTCTACCTTCCTGTAACGTTTCAGCCTGATTGGACCTTGTTTTCACACAAATGAACCCAGAATGATGTGAAATTGTGCTTCGTGCAACATAATTCTGGGAGCCATTTACAAACCATAAATGCTAATGACTCCATTCCTTTTTGTGGTTGTAGGGGCTTTTGATTGGAGTACACTAAAACAAACCTGATCTCTCTAGGACATTCAGAAGCCAAGTTATAAGCCCACAAATGTGTAACTGGACTACTTCTTTAAATTGACACCAGATCCGGTGACCTTTGGGACATGGTTTGACCCCCTTAGGAAAGTGCTATCATCATGAAACGTTCAAATCACTTACAACTCAATAGATTCTACCTTCCTGTAACGTTTCAGCCTGATTGGACCTTGTTTTCACACAAATGAACCCAGAATGATGTGAAATTGTGCTTCGTGCAACATAATTCTGGGTGCCATTTAAAAAGCATAAGTGCTAATGACTCCATTCCTTTTTGTGGTTGTAGGGGCTGTTGATTGGAGTATACTAAAACAAACCTGATCTCTCTTGGACATTCAGAAGCCAAGTTATAAGCCCACAAATGTGTAACTGGAATACTTCTTTAAAGTGACACCAGGCCCGGTGACCTTTGGGACATGGTTTGACCCCCTATAGGATTGTGCGATCATCATGAAACGTTCAGATCACTTACAACTCAATAGATTCTACCTTCTTGTAACGTTTCAGCCTGATTGGACCTTGTTTTCACACAAATGGACCCAGAATGATGTGAAATTGTGCTTCGTGCAACATAATTCTGGGTGCCATTTACAAACCATAAGTGCTAATGACTCCATTCCTTTTTGTGGTTGTAGGGGCTTTTGATTGGAGTACACAAAAACAAACCTGATCTCTCTAGGACATTCAGAAGCCAAGTTATAAGCCCACAAATGTGTAACTGGACTACTTCTTTAAAGTGACACCAGGCCCGGTGACCTTTGGGACATGGTTTGACCCCCTATAGGAATGTGCGATCATCATGAAACGTTCAGATCACTTACAACTCAATAGATTCTACCTTCTTGTAACGTTTCAGCCTGATTGGACCTTGTTTTCACACAAATGAACCCAGAATGATGTGAAATTGTGCTTCGTGCAACATAATTCTGGGTGCCATTTACAAACCATAAGTGCTAATGACTCCATTCCTTTTTGTGGTTGTAGGGGCTGTTGATTGGAGTACACTAAAACAAACCTAACCTGTCTAGGACATTCAGAAGCCAAGTTATAAGCCCACAAAGATGTAACTGGACTACTTCTTTAAAGTGACACCAGGCCCGGTGACCTTTGGGACATGGTTTGACCCCCTATAGGAATGTGCGATCATCATGAAACGTTCAGATCACTTACAACTCAATAGATTCTACCTTCTTGTAACGTTTCAGCCTGATTGGACCTTGTTTTCACACAAATGAACCCAGAATGATGTGAAATTGTGCTTCGTGCAACATAATTCTGGGTGCCATTTACAAACCATAAGTGCTAATGACTCCATTCCTTTTTGTGGTTGTAGGGGCTGTTGATTGGAGTACACTAAAACAAACCTAACCTGTCTAGGACATTCAGAAGCCAAGTTATAAGCCCACAAAGATGTAACTGGACTACTTCTTTAAAGTTACACCAGGCCCGGTGACCTTTGGGACATGGTTTGACCCCCTATAGGAATGTACGATCATCTTGAAACGTTCAGATCACTTACAACTCAATAGATTCTACCTTCTTGTAGCGTTTCAGCCTGATTGGACCTTGTTTTCACACAAATGGACCCAGAATGAAGTGAAATTGTGCTTCGTGCAACATAATTCTGGGTGCCATTTACAAACCATAAGTGCTAATGACTCCATTCCTTTTTGTGGTTGTAGGGGCTGTTGATTGGAGTACACTAAAACAAACCTGATCTCTCTAGGACATTCAGAAGCCAAGTTATAAGCCCACAAATATGTAACTGGACTACTTCTTTAAATTGACACCAGATCCGGTGACATTTGGGACATGGTTTGACCCCCTTAGGAAAGTGCTATCATCATGAAACGTTCAGATCAATTACAACTCAATAGATTCTACCTTCCTGTAACATTTCAGCCTGATTGGACCTTGTTTTCACACAAATGAACCCAGAATGATGTGAAATTGTGCTTCGTGCAACATAATTCTGGGTGCCATTTGCAAATCATAAGTGCTAATGACTCCATTCCTTTTTGTGGTTGTAGGGGCTGTTGATTGGAGTATACTAAAACAAACCTGATCTCTCTTGGACATTCAGAAGCCAAGTTATAAGCCCACAAATGTGTAACTGGACTACTTCTTTAAATTGACACCAGATCCGATGACCTTTGGGACATGGTTTGACCTCCTTAGGAAAGTGCTATCATCATGAAACGTTCAGATCACTTACAACTCAATAGATTCTACCTTCCTGTAACGTTTCAGCCTGATTGGACCTTGTTTTCACACAAATGGACCCAGAATGATGTGAAATTGTGCTTCGTGCAACATAATTCTGGGTGCCATTTACAAACCATAAGTGCTAATGACTCCATTCCTTTTTCGTGGTTGTAGGGGCTGTTGATTGGAGTACACTAAAACAAACCTGATCTCTCTAGGACATTCAGAAGCCAAGTTATAAGCACACAAATGTGTAACTGGACTACTTCTTTAAAGTGACACCAGGCCCGGTGACCTTTGGGACATGGTTTGACCCCCTATAGGAATGTGCGATCATCATGAAACGTTCAGATCACTTACAACTCAATAGATTCAACCTTCTTGTAACGTTTCAGCCTGATTGGACCTTGTTTTCACACAAATGAACCCAGAATGATGTGAAATTGTGCTTCGTGCAACATAATTCTGGGTGCCATTTACAAACCATAAGTGCTAATGACTCCATTCCTTTTTGTGGTTGTAGGGGCTGTTGATTGGAGTACACTAAAACAAACCTAACCTGTCTAGGACATTCAGAAGCCAAGTTATAAGCCCACAAAGATGTAACTGGACTACTTCTTTAAAGTGACACCAGGCCCGGTGACCTTTGGGACATGGTTTGACCCCCTATAGGAATGTACGATCATCTTGAAACGTTCAGATCACTTACAACTCAATAGATTCTACCTTCTTGTAGCGTTTCAGCCTGATTTGACCTTGTTTTCACACAAATGGACCCAGAATGAAGTGAAATTGTGCTTCGTGCAACATAATTCTGGGTGCCATTTACAAACCATAAGTGCTAATGACTCCATTCCTTTTTGTGGTTGTAGGGGCTGTTGATTGGAGTACATTAAAACAAACCTGATCTCTATAGGACATTCAGAAGCCAAGTTATAAGCCCACAAATGTGTAACTGGACTACTTCTTTAAATTGACACCAGATCCGGTGACCTTTGGGACATGGTTTGACCCCCTTACGAAAGTGCTATCATCATGAAACGTTCAGATCACTTACAACTCAATAGATTCTACCTTCCTGTAACGTTTCAGCCTGATTGGACCTTGTTTTCACACAAATGAACCCAGAATGATGTGAAATTGTGCTTCGTGCAACATAATTCTGGTTGCCATTTAAAAACCATAAGTGCTAATGACTCCATTCCTTTTTGTGGTTGTAGGGGCTGTTGGTTGGAGTAAACTAAAACAAACCTCATCTCTCTAGGACATTCAGAAGCCAAGTTATAAGCCCACAAATGTGTAACTGGACTACTTCTTTAAATTGACACCAGATCCGGTGACCTTTGGGACATGGTTTGACCCCCTTAGGAAAGTGCTATCATCATGAAACGTTCAAATCACTTACAACTCAATAGATTCTACCTTCCTGCAACGTTTCAGCCTGATTGGACCTTGTTTTCACACAAATGAACCCAGAATGATGTGAAATTGTGCTTCGTGCAACATAATTCTGGGTGCCATTTACAAACCATAAGTGCTAATGACTCCATTCCTTTTTGTGGTTGTAGGGGCTGTTGATTGGTGTACACTAAAACAAACCTAACCTCTCTAGGACATTCAGAAGCCAAGTTATAAGCCCACAAAGGTGTAACTGGACTACTTCTTTAAAGTGACACTTGGCCCGGTGACCTTTGGGACATGGTTTGACCCCCTATAGGAATGTGCGATCATCTTGAAACGTTCAGATCACTTACAACTCAATAGATTCTACCTTCTTGTAGCGTTTCAGCCGGATTGGACCTTGTTTTCACACAAATGGACCTAGAATGATGTGAAATTGTGCTTCGTGCAACATAATTCTGGGTGCCACTTACAAACCATAAGTGCTAATGACTCCATTCCTTTTTGTGGTTGTAGGGGCTGTTGATTGGAGTACATTAAAACAAACCTGATCTCTCTAGGACATTCAGAAGCCAAGTTATAAGCCCACAAATGTGTAACTGGACTACTTCTTTAAATTGACGCCAGATCCGATGACCTTTGGGACATGGTTTGACCCCCTTAGGAAAGTGCTATCATCATGAAACGTTCAGATCACTTACAACTCAAAAGAGTCTACCTTCCTGTAACGTTTCAGCCTGATTGGACCTTGTTTTCACACAAATGGACCCAGAATGATGTGAAATTGTGCTTCGTGCAACATAATTCTGGGTGCCATTTACAAACCATAAGTGCTAATGACTCCATTCCTTTTTGTGGTTGTAGGGGCTGTTGATTGGAGTACACTAAAACAAACCTAACCTCTCTAGGACATTCAGAAGCCAAGTTATAAGCCCACAAAGGTGTAACTGGACTACTTCTTTAAAGTGACACCAGGCCCGGTGACCTTTGGGACATGGTTTTACCCCGTATAGGAATGTGCGATCATCTTGAAACGTTCAGATCACTTACAACTCAATAGATTCTACCTTCTTGTAGCGTTTCAGCCTTATTGGACCTTGTTTTCACACAAATGGACCCAGAATGATGTGAAATTGTGCTTCGTGCAACATAATTCTGGGTGCCATTTACAAACCATAGGTGCTAATGACTCCATTCCTTTTTGTGGTTGTAGGGGCTTTTGATTGGAGTACACTAAAACAAACCTGATCTCTCTAGGACATTCAGAAGCCAAGTTATAAGCCCACAAATGTGTAACTGGACTACTTCTTTAAATTGACACCAGATCCGGTGACCTTTGGGACATGGTTTGACCCCCTTAGGAAAGTGCTATCATCATGAAACGTTCAAATCACTTACAACTCAATATATTCTACCTTCCTGTAACGTTTCAGCCTGATTGGACCTTGTTTTCACACAAATGAACCCTGAATGATGTGAAATTGTGCTTCGTGCAACATAATTCTGGGTGCCATTTAAAAAGCATAAGTGCTAATGACTCCATTCCTTTTTGTGGTTGTAGGGGGTGTTGATTGGAGTATACTAAAACAAACCTGATCTCTCTTGGACATTCAGAAGCCAAGTTATAAGCCCACAAATGTGTAACTGGACTACTTCTTTAAATTGACACCAGATCCGGTGACCTTTGGGACATGGTTTGACCTCCTTAGGAACGTGCTATCATCATGAAACGTTCAGATCACTTACAACTCAATAGATTCTACCTTCCTGTAACGTTTCAGCCTGATTGGACCTTGTTTTCACACAAATGGACCCAGAATGATGTGAAATTGTGCTTCGTGCAACATAATTCTGGGTGCCATTTACAAACTATAAGTGCTAATGACTCCATTCCTTTTTGTGGTTGTAGGGGCTTTTGATTGCAGTACACTAAAACAAACCTGATCTCTCTAGGACATTCATAAGCCAAGTTATAAGCCCACAAATGTGTAACTGGACTACTTCTTTAAATTGACACCAGATCCGGTGACCTTTGGGACATGGTTTGACCCCCTTACGAAAGTGCTATCATCATGAAACGTTCAGATCACTTACAACTCAATAGATTCTACCTTCCTGTAACGTTTCAGCCTGATTGGACCTTGTTTTCACACAAATGAACCCAGAATGATGTGAAATTGTGCTTCGTGCAACATAATTCTGGGTGCCATTTACAAACTATAAGTGCTAATGACTCCATTCCTTTTTGTGGTTGTAGGGGCTTTTGATTGCAGTACACTAAAACAAACCTGATCTCTCTAGGACATTCATAAGCCAAGTTATAAGCCCACAAATGTGTAACTGGATTTCTTCTTTAAATTGACACCAGATCCGGTGACCTTTGGGACATGGTTTGACCCCCTTACGAAAGTGCTATCATCATGAAACGTTCAGATCACTTACAACTCAATAGATTCTACCTTCCTGTAACGTTTCAGCCTGATTGGACCTTGTTTTCACACAAATGAACCCAGAATGATGTGAAATTGTGCTTCGTGCAACATAATTCTGGGTGCCATTTACAAACCATAAGTGCTAATGACTCCATTCCTTTTTGTGGTTGTAGGGGCTGTTGATTGGAGTACACTAAAACAAACCTGACCTCTCTAGGACATTCAGAAGCCAAGTTATAAGCCCACAAAGGTGTAACTGGACTACTTCTTTAAAGTGAAACCAGGCCCGGTGACCTTTGGGACGTGGTTTGACCCCCTATAGGAATGTGCGATCATCATGAAACGTTCAGATCACTTACAACTCAATAGATTCTACCTTCTTGTAACGTTTCAGCCTGATTGGACCTTGTTTTCACACAAATGGACCCAGAATGATGTGAAATTGTGCTTCGTGCAACATAATTCTGGGTGCAATTTACAAACCATAAGTGATAATGACTCCATTCCTTTTTGTGGTTGTAGGGGTTGTTGACTGGAGTACACTAAAACAAACCTGATCTCTCTAGGACATTCATAAGCCAAGTTATAAGCACACAAATGTGTAACTGGACTACTTATTTAAATTGACACCAGATCCGGTGATCTTTGGGACATGGTTTGACCCCCTTAGGAAAGTGCTATCATCATAAAACGTTCAGATCACTTACAACTCAGTAGATTCTACCTTCCTGTAACGTTTCAGCCTGATTGGACCTTGTTTTCACACAAATGAACCCAGAATGATGTGAAATTGTGCTTCGTGCAACATAATTCTGGGTGCCATTTAAAAACCATAAGTGCTAATGACTCCATTCCTTTTTGTGGTTGTAGGGGCTGTTGATTGGAGTATACTAAGACAAACCTGATCTCTCTAGGACATTCAGAAGCCAAGTTATAAGCCCACAAATGTGTAACTGGACTACTTCTTTAAATTGACACCAGATCCGGTGACCTTTGGGACATGGTTTGACATCCTTAGGAAAGTGCCATCATCATGAAACGTTCAGATCACTTACAACTCAATAGATTCTACCTTCCTGTAACGTTTCAGCCTGATTGGACCTTGTTTTCACACAAATGAACCCAGAATGATGTTAAATTGTGCTTCGTGCAAAATAATTCTGGGTGCCATTTACAAACCATAAGTGCTAATGACTCCATTCCTTTTTCTGGTTGTAGGGGCTGTTGATTGGAGTACACTAAAACAAACCTGACCTCTCTAGGACATTCAGAAGCCAAGTTATAATCCCACAAAGGTGTAACTGGACTACTTCTTTAAAGTGACACCAGGCCCGGTGACCTTTGGGACATGGTTTGACCCCCTATAGGATTGTGCGATCATCATGAAACGTTCAGATCACTTATAACTCAATAGATTCTACCTTCTTGTAACGTTTCAGCCTGATTGGACCTTGTTTTCACACAAATGGACCCAGAATGATGTGAAATTGTGCTTCGTGCAAAATAATTCTGGGTGCCATTTACAAACCATAAGTGCTAATGACTCCATTCCTTTTTGTGGTTGTAGGGGCTGTTGATTGGAGTACACTAAAACAAACCTGATCTCTCTAGGACATTCAGAAGCCAAGTTATAAGCCCACAAATATGTAACTGGACTACTTCTTTAAATTGACACCAGATCCGGTGACATTTGGGACATGGTTTGACCCCCTTAGGAAAGTGCTATCATCATGAAACGTTCAGATCACTTACAACTCAATAGATTCTACCTTCCTGTAACATTTCAGCCTGATTGGACCTTGTTTTCACACAAATGAACCCAGAATGATGTGAAATTGTGCTTTGTGCAACATAATTCTGGGTGCCATTTACAAATCATAAGTGCTAATGACTCCATTCCCTTTTGTGGTTGTAGGGGCTGTTGATTGGAGTACATTAAAACAAACCTGATCTCTCTAGGACATTCAGAAGCCAAGTTATAAGCCCACAAATGTGTAACTGGACTACTTCTTTAAATTGACACCAGATCCGGTGACCTTTGGGACATGGTTTGACCCCCTTACGAAAGTGCTATCATCATGAAACGTTCAGATCACTTACAACTCAATAGATTCTACCTTCCTGTAAAATTTCAGCCTGATTGGACCTTGTTTTCACACAAATGAACCCAGAATGATGTGAAATTGTGCTTCGTGCAACATAATTCTGGGTGCCATTTACAAATCATAAGTGCTAATGACTCCATTCCTTTTCGTGGTTGTAGGGGCTGTTGATTGGAGTACATTAAAACAAACCTGATCTCTCTAGGACATTCAGAAGCCAAGTTATAAGCCCACAAATGTGTAACTGGACTACTTCTTTAAATTGACACCAGATCCGGTGACCTTTGGGACATGGTTTGACCCCCTTACGAAAGTGCTATCATCATGAAACGTTCAGATCACTTACAACTCAATAGATTCTACCTTCCTGTAACGTTTCAGCCTGATTGGACCTTGTTTTCACACAAATGAACCCAGAATGATGTGAAATTGTGCTTCGTGCAACATAATTCTGGGTGCCATTTACAAACCATAGGTGCTAATGACTCCATTCCTTTTTGTGGTTGTAGGGGCTTTTGATTGGAGTACACTAAAACAAACCTGATCTCTCTAGGGCATTCAGAAGCCAAGTTATAAGCCCACAAATGTGTAACTGGACTACTTCTTTAAATTGACACCAGATCCGGTGACCTTTGGGACATGGTTTGACCCCCTTAGGAAAGTGCTATCATCATGAAACGTTCAAATCACTTACAACTCAATATATTCTACCTTCCTGTAACGTTTCAGCCTGATTGGACCTTGTTTTCACACAAATGAACCCTGAATGATGTGAAATTGTGCTTCGTGCAACATAATTCTGGGTGCCATTTAAAAAGCATAAGTGCTAATGACTCCATTCCTTTTTGTGGTTGTAGGGGGTGTTGATTGGAGTATACTAAAACAAACCTGATCTCTCTTGGACATTCAGAAGCCAAGTTATAAGCCCACAAATGTGTAACTGGACTACTACTTTAAATTGACACCAGATCCGGTGACCTTTGGGACATGGTTTGACCTCCTTAGGAACGTGCTATCATCATGAAACGTTCAGATCACTTACAACTCAATAGATTCTACCTTCCTGTAACGTTTCAGCCTGATTGGACCTTGTTTTCACACAAATGGACCCAGAATGATGTGAAATTGTGCTTCGTGCAACATAATTCTGGGTGCCATTTACAAACTATAAGTGCTAATGACTCCATTCCTTTTTGTGGTTGTAGGGGCTTTTGATTGCAGTACACTAAAACAAACCTGATCTCTCTAGGACATTCATAAGCCAAGTTATAAGCCCACAAATGTGTAACTGGACTACTTCTTTAAATTGACACCAGATCCGGTGACCTTTGGGACATGGTTTGACCCCCTTACGAAAGTGCTATCATCATGAAACGTTCAGATCACTTACAACTCAATAGATTCTACCTTCCTGTAACGTTTCAGCCTGATTGGACCTTGTTTTCACACAAATGAACCCAGAATGATGTGAAATTGTGCTTCGTGCAACATAATTCTGGGTGCCATTTACAAACTATAAGTGCTAATGACTCCATTCCTTTTTGTGGTTGTAGGGGCTTTTGATTGCAGTACACTAAAACAAACCTGATCTCTCTAGGACATTCATAAGCCAAGTTATAAGCCCACAAATGTGTAACTGGATTTCTTCTTTAAATTGACACCAGATCCGGTGACCTTTGGGACATGGTTTGACCCCCTTACGAAAGTGCTATCATCATGAAACGTTCAGATCACTTACAACTCAATAGATTCTACCTTCCTGTAACGTTTCAGCCTGATTGGACCTTGTTTTCACACAAATGAACCCAGAATGATGTGAAATTGTGCTTCGTGCAACATAATTCTGGGTGCCATTTACAAACCATAAGTGCTAATGACTCCATTCCTTTTTGTGGTTGTAGGGGCTGTTGATTGGAGTACACTAAAACAAACCTGACCTCTCTAGGACATTCAGAAGCCAAGTTATAAGCCCACAAAGGTGTAACTGGACTACTTCTTTAAAGTGAAACCAGGCCCGGTGACCTTTGGGACGTGGTTTGACCCCCTATAGGAATGTGCGATCATCATGAAACGTTCAGATCACTTACAACTCAATAGATTCTACCTTCTTGTAACGTTTCAGCCTGATTGGACCTTGTTTTCACACAAATGGACCCAGAATGATGTGAAATTGTGCTTCGTGCAACATAATTCTGGGTGCAATTTACAAACCATAAGTGATAATGACTCCATTCCTTTTTGTGGTTGTAGGGGTTGTTGACTGGAGTACACTAAAACAAACCTGATCTCTCTAGGACATTCATAAGCCAAGTTATAAGCACACAAATGTGTAACTGGACTACTTCTTTAAATTGACACCAGATCCGGTGATCTTTGGGACATGGTTTGACCCCCTTAGGAAAGTGCTATCATCATAAAACGTTCAGATCACTTACAACTCAGTAGATTCTACCTTCCTGTAACGTTTCAGCCTGATTGGACCTTGTTTTCACACAAATGAACCCAGAATGATGTGAAATTGTGCTTCGTGCAACATAATTCTGGGTGCCATTTAAAAACCATAAGTGCTAATGACTCCATTCCTTTTTGTGGTTGTAGGGGCTGTTGATTGGAGTATACTAAGACAAACCTGATCTCTCTAGGACATTCAGAAGCCAAGTTATAAGCCCACAAATGTGTAACTGGACTACTTCTTTAAATTGACACCAGATCCGGTGACCTTTGGGACATGGTTTGACATCCTTAGGAAAGTGCCATCATCATGAAACGTTCAGATCACTTACAACTCAATAGATTCTACCTTCCTGTAACGTTTCAGCCTGATTGGACCTTGTTTTCACACAAATGAACCCAGAATGATGTTAAATTGTGCTTCGTGCAAAATAATTCTGGGTGCCATTTACAAACCATAAGTGCTAATGACTCCATTCCTTTTTCTGGTTGTAGGGGCTGTTGATTGGAGTACACTAAAACAAACCTGACCTCTCTAGGACATTCAGAAGCCAAGTTATAATCCCACAAAGGTGTAACTGGACTACTTCTTTAAAGTGACACCAGGCCCGGTGACCTTTGGGACATGGTTTGACCCCCTATAGGATTGTGCGATCATCATGAAACGTTCAGATCACTTATAACTCAATAGATTCTACCTTCTTGTAACGTTTCAGCCTGATTGGACCTTGTTTTCACACAAATGGACCCAGAATGATGTGAAATTGTGCTTCGTGCAAAATAATTCTGGGTGCCATTTACAAACCATAAGTGCTAATGACTCCATTCCTTTTTGTGGTTGTAGGGGCTGTTGATTGGAGTACACTAAAACAAACCTGATCTCTCTAGGACATTCAGAAGCCAAGTTATAAGCCCACAAATATGTAACTGGACTACTTCTTTAAATTGACACCAGATCCGGTGACATTTGGGACATGGTTTGACCCCCTTAGGAAAGTGCTATCATCATGAAACGTTCAGATCACTTACAACTCAATAGATTCTACCTTCCTGTAACATTTCAGCCTGATTGGACCTTGTTTTCACACAAATGAACCCAGAATGATGTGAAATTGTGCTTTGTGCAACATAATTCTGGGTGCCATTTACAAATCATAAGTGCTAATGACTCCATTCCCTTTTGTGGTTGTAGGGGCTGTTGATTGGAGTACATTAAAACAAACCTGATCTCTCTAGGACATTCAGAAGCCAAGTTATAAGCCCACAAATGTGTAACTGGACTACTTCTTTAAATTGACACCAGATCCGGTGACCTTTGGGACATGGTTTGACCCCCTTACGAAAGTGCTATCATCATGAAACGTTCAGATCACTTACAACTCAATAGATTCTACCTTCCTGTAAAATTTCAGCCTGATTGGACCTTGTTTTCACACAAATGAACCCAGAATGATGTGAAATTGTGCTTCGTGCAACATAATTCTGGGTGCCATTTACAAATCATAAGTGCTAATGACTCCATTCCTTTTCGTGGTTGTAGGGGCTGTTGATTGGAGTACATTAAAACAAACCTGATCTCTCTAGGACATTCAGAAGCCAAGTTATAAGCCCACAAATGTGTAACTGGACTACTTCTTTAAATTGACACCAGATCCGGTGACCTTTGGGACATGGTTTGACCCCCTTACGAAAGTGCTATCATCATGAAACGTTCAGATCACTTACAACTCAATAGATTCTACCTTCCTGTAACGTTTCAGCCTGATTGGACCTTGTTTTCACACAAATGAACCCAGAATGATGTGAAATTGTGCTTCGTGCAACATAATTCTGGGTGCCATTTAAAAACCATAAGTGCTAATGACTCCATTCCTTTTTGTGGTTGTAGGGGCTGTTGGTTGGAGTAAACTAAAACAAACCTGATCTCTCTAGGACATTCAGAAGCCAAGTTATAAGCCCACAAAGGTGTAACTGGACTACTTCTTTAAATTGACACCAGATCCGGTGACCTTTGGGACATGGTTTGACCCCCTTAGGAAAGTGCTATCACCATGAAACGTTCAGATCACTTACAACTCAATAGATTCTACCTTCCTGTAACATTTCAGCCTGATTGGACCTTGTTTTCACACAAATGAACCCAGAATGATGTGAAATTGTGCTTTGTGCAACATAATTCTGGGTGCCATTTACAAATCATAAGTGCTAATGACTCCATTCCCTTTTGTGGTTGTAGGGGCTGTTGATTGGAGTACATTAAAACAAACCTGATCTCTCTAGGACATTCAGAAGCCAAGTTATAAGCCCACAAATGTGTAACTGGACTACTTCTTTAAATTGACACCAGATCCGGTGACCTTTGGGACATGGTTTGACCCCCTTACGAAAGTGCTATCATCATGAAACGTTCAGATCACTTACAACTCAATAGATTCTACCTTCCTGTAAAATTTCAGCCTGATTGGACCTTGTTTTCACACAAATGAACCCAGAATGATGTGAAATTGTGCTTCGTGCAACATAATTCTGGGTGCCATTTACAAATCATAAGTGCTAATGACTCCATTCCTTTTCGTGGTTGTAGGGGCTGTTGATTGGAGTACATTAAAACAAACCTGATCTCTCTAGGACATTCAGAAGCCAAGTTATAAGCCCACAAATGTGTAACTGGACTACTTCTTTAAATTGACACCAGATCCGGTGACCTTTGGGACATGGTTTGACCCCCTTACGAAAGTGCTATCATCATGAAACGTTCAGATCACTTACAACTCAATAGATTCTACCTTCCTGTAACGTTTCAGCCTGATTGGACCTTGTTTTCACACAAATGAACCCAGAATGATGTGAAATTGTGCTTCGTGCAACATAATTCTGGGTGCCATTTACAAACCATAAGTGCTAATGACTCCATTCCTTTTTGTGGTGTTGAGGGTCTGACCTCATGAGGAAATTACTATGCAGTGATTTTCTCCAAAATGACTGTGCTTAAATTGCTCTGAAAAGCAAATAATCACATCAGCGCCAAGAAACTTCATTTCCCATGATGCTTTGCACACGGAAGCATTGTGATGACGTCACCGCCTGATACCAGAAACACGTTCTGCGGGAGGCGGGAGCTTGGAGCTTTCCCGCGACTTCAAAGACTATAAATCATGAATGAGACAAAGAAACCTCGTTCTTTTGCCCAGGATACCTGGCGGTAAGGACACGCTTGTCGAACGCTCCGACAACTTGAGCACGCGGAAGCTCTAAGTGCCCAAGTTGAGCCACGAAACCGCTACAAAGCCACTCGAACTCCATCAGGACCTGACTGGGAATGAGCGGAGCTCCATCCAGCTCTCAGAGATGCTGTAAGTTGTCAAACTCAGCACAAAAGAAACTTCGTTCTCTTTGTGTCCAGCCCGTGGAGAAACACTCGTGGAGCCAAACAACGGAGAAAGCATCAAACCGACGGATGACGCTGAAAACTGTGGAGAAAAACGGAGAACCGTCAAATCATAACAGCGGGGGACGCCTCGCTCTTGTGGTGATCAGAAAACTCATTTTTCTCTCTCCTTTTCTCCTCCCGTTTCCTCTATAGTCCAGAATAAGCAATAAAACCGCGCTATTGCTTAAAAAGTAGCTTCGTGTTTTCCTCTTTCGCTCCCAAAACACGTCCTTCGGGTCATTTTGAACAAATAAACTGCTTATTGATCATTGTTTGGTATCTTTAAATGTTTTCTGCTTGGCCACGTGGTTAAACTAAAAGATATTATTCGTGATTAATCCTTTGTGTTGTTTCATGATCCTTTGAAATGTTTTGAGTGATTTAAGGTTAAGTTACTACTGATTCTAAGCCACTAAGTGTTCGGGAAAGTTGAAAACTTTACACATCCAGGTCTCCTGTGGGATGCGAGGGGAGGGGAAGAGCCCCACACACACTCACAGCTCACTCCCCCCACCTACTCTGGGGAAACAAAGACCCATTCATCTCACACACACACACATACATACACACAAAACACCTTGGACATTATTTTGAATATACATCCTTTTATTATATCACATGGTTATTATTCATTTATGCCACTGTTTATTCATTTGACAAATTGTTAATTAAACGTTATAAAATTCAGATTTTCGTCTCCAGTAGCTTTGTTGTGTCGAAGAGAAGTCTCTGCTCCAAGGATTCTACGAACTTCAAGAAAGACTGATAAGAGTTTTGGATTCAATTTTTCCCCGGTTAAAGGGGAATGGTGCCCCGTATATCTAAGAATATCTTAATTAATTAATAAATCAGTAAATATTTACATATTTACAGAATTTATTGAAGAATCCAAAAGTAAGTTGAAGCTTACTAATTGTTCGCTCCTAATAACCCCAACAGTGGTTGTAGGGGCTTTTGATTGGAGTACACTAAAACAAACCTGATCTCTCTACGACATTCAGAAGCCAAGTTATTAGCCCACAAATGTGTAACTGGACTACTTCTTTAAATTGACACCAGATCCGGTGACCTTTGGGACATGGTTTGACCCCCTTAGGAAAGTGCTATCATCATGAAACGTTCAAATCACTTACAACTCAATAGATTCTACCTTCCTGTAACGTTTCAGCCTGATTGGACCTTGTTTTCACACAAATGAACCCAGAATGATGTGAAATTGTGCTTCGTGCAACATAATTCTGGGTGCAATTTAAAAAGCATAAGTGCGAATGACTCCATTCCTTTTTGTGGTTGTAGGGGCTGTTGATTGGAGTATACTAAAACAAACCTGATCTCTCTTGGACATTCAGAAGCCAAGTTATAAGCCCACAAATGTGTAACTGGAATACTTCTTTAAAGTGACACCAGGCCCGGTGACCTTTGGGACATGGTTTGACCCCCTATAGGATTGTGCGATCATCATGAAACGTTCAGATCACTTACAACTCAATAGATTCTACCTTCTTGTAACGTTTCAGCCTGATTGGACCTTGTTTTCACACAAATGGACCCAGAATGATGTGAAATTGTGCTTCGTGCAACATAATTCTGGGTGCCATTTACAAACCATAAGTGCTAATGACTCCATTCCTTTTTGTGGTTGTAGGGGCTTTTGATTGGAGTACACTAAAACAAACCTGATCTCTCTAGGACATTCAGAAGCCAAGTTATAAGCCCACAAATGTGTAACTGGACTACTTCTTTAAAGTGACACCAGGCCCGGTGACATTTGGGACATGGTTTGACCCCCTATAGGAATGTGCGATCATCATGAAACGTTCAGATCACTTACAACTCAATAGATTCTACCTTCTTGTAACGTTTCAGCCTGATTGGACCTTGTTTTCACACAAATGAACCCAGAATGATGTGAAATTGTGCTTCGTGCAACATAATTCTGTGTGCCATTTACAAACCATAAGTGCTAATGACTCCATTCCTTTTTGTGGTTGTAGGGGCTGTAGATTGGAGTACACTAAAACAAACCTAACCTGTCTAGGACATTCAGAAGCCAAGTTATAAGCCCACAAAGATGTAACTGGACTACTTCTTTAAAGTGACACCAGGCCCGGTGACCTTTGGGACATGGTTTGACCCCCTATAGGAATGTACGATCATCTTGAAACGTTCAGATCACTTACAACTCAATAGATTCTACCTTCTTGTAGCGTTTCAGCCTGATTGGACCTTGTTTTCACACAAATGGACCCAGAATGAAGTGAAATTGTGCTTCGTGCAACATAATTCTGGGTGCCATTTACAAATCATAAGTGCTAATGACTCCATTCCCTTTTGTGGTTGTAGGGGCTGTTGATTGGAGTACATTAAAACAAACCTGATCTCTCTAGGACATTCAGAAGCCAAGTTATAAGCCCACAAATGTGTAACTGGACTACTTCTTTAAATTGACACCAGATCCGGTGACCTTTGGGACATGGTTTGACCCCCTTACGAAAGTGCTATCATCATGAAACGTTCAGATCACTTACAACTCAATAGATTCTACCTTCCTGTAAAATTTCAGCCTGATTGGACCTTGTTTTCACACAAATGAACCCAGAATGATGTGAAATTGTGCTTCGTGCAACATAATTCTGGGTGCCATTTACAAATCATAAGTGCTAATGACTCCATTCCTTTTCGTGGTTGTAGGGGCTGTTGATTGGAGTACATTAAAACAAACCTGATCTCTCTAGGACATTCAGAAGCCAAGTTATAAGCCCACAAATGTGTAACTGGAGTACTTCTTTAAATTGACACCAGATCCGGTGACCTTTGGGACATGGTTTGACCCCCTTACGAAAGTGCTATCATCATGAAACGTTCAGATCACTTACAACTCAATAGATTCTACCTTCCTGTAACGTTTCAGCCTGATTGGACCTTGTTTTCACACAAATGAACCCAGAATGATGTGAAATTGTGCTTCGTGCAACATAATTCTGGGTGCCATTTAAAAACCATAAGTGCTAATGACTCCATTCCTTTTTGTGGTTGTAGGGGCTGTTGGTTGGAGTAAACTAAAACAAACCTGATCTCTCTAGGACATTCAGAAGCCAAGTTATAAGCCCACAAAGGTGTAACTGGACTACTTCTTTAAATTGACACCAGATCCGGTGACCTTTGGGACATGGTTTGACCCCCTTAGGAAAATGCTATCACCATGAAACGTTCAGATCACTTACAACTCAATAGATTCTACCTTCCTGTAACATTTCAGCCTGATTGGACCTTGTTTTCACACAAATGAACCCAGAATGATGTGAAATTGTGCTTTGTGCAACATAATTCTGGGTGCCATTTACAAATCATAAGTGCTAATGACTCCATTCCCTTTTGTGGTTGTAGGGGCTGTTGATTGGAGTACATTAAAACAAACCTGATCTCTCTAGGACATTCAGAAGCCAAGTTATAAGCCCACAAATGTGTAACTGGACTACTTCTTTAAATTGACACCAGATCCGGTGACCTTTGGGACATGGTTTGACCCCCTTACGAAAGTGCTATCATCATGAAACGTTCAGATCACTTACAACTCAATAGATTCTACCTTCCTGTAAAATTTCAGCCTGATTGGACCTTGTTTTCACACAAATGAACCCAGAATGATGTGAAATTGTGCTTCGTGCAACATAATTCTGGGTGCCATTTACAAATCATAAGTGCTAATGACTCCATTCCTTTTCGTGGTTGTAGGGGCTGTTGATTGGAGTACATTAAAACAAACCTGATCTCTCTAGGACATTCAGAAGCCAAGTTATAAGCCCACAAATGTGTAACTGGACTACTTCTTTAAATTGACACCAGATCCGGTGACCTTTGGGACATGGTTTGACCCCCTTACGAAAGTGCTATCATCATGAAACGTTCAGATCACTTACAACTCAATAGATTCTACCTTCCTGTAACGTTTCAGCCTGATTGGACCTTGTTTTCACACAAATGAACCCAGAATGATGTGAAATTGTGCTTCGTGCAACATAATTCTGGGTGCCATTTACAAACCATAAGTGCTAATGACTCCATTCCTTTTTGTGGTGTTGAGGGTCTGACCTCATGAGGAAATTACTATGCAGTGATTTTCTCCAAAATGACTGTGCTTAAATTGCTCTGAAAAGCAAATAATCACATCAGCGCCAAGAAACTTCATTTCCCATGATGCTTTGCACACGGAAGCATTGTGATGACGTCACCGCCTGATACCAGAAACACGTTCTGCGGGAGGCGGGAGCTTGGAGCTTTCCCGCGACTTCAAAGACTATAAATCATGAATGAGACAAAGAAACCTCGTTCTTTTGCCCAGGATACCTGGCGGTAAGGACACGCTTGTCGAACGCTCCGACAACTTGAGCACGCGGAAGCTCTAAGTGCCCAAGTTGAGCCACGAAACCGCTACAAAGCCACTCGAACTCCATCAGGACCTGACTGGGAACGAGCGGAGCTCCATCCAGCTCTCAGAGATGCTGTAAGTTGTCAAACTCAGCACAAAAGAAACTTCGTTCTCTTTGTGTCCAGCCCGTGGAGAAACACTCGTGGAGCCAAACAACGGAGAAAGCATCAAACCGACGGATGACGCTGAAAACTGTGGAGAAAAACGGAGAACCGTCAAATCATAACAGCGGGGGACGCCTCGCTCTTGTGGTGATCAGAAAACTCATTTTTCTCTCTCCTTTTCTCCTCCCGTTTCCTCTATAGTCCAGAATAAGCAATAAAACCGCGCTATTGCTTAAAAAGTAGCTTCGTGTTTTCCTCTTTCGCTCCCAAAACACGTCCTTCGGGTCATTTTGAACAAATAAACTGCTTATTGATCATTGTTTGGTATCTTTAAATGTTTTCTGCTTGGCCACGTGGTTAAACTAAAAGATATTATTCGTGATTAATCCTTTGTGTTGTTTCATGATCCTTTGAAATGTTTTGAGTGATTTAAGGTTAAGTTACTACTGATTCTAAGCCACTAAGTGTTCGGGAAAGTTGAAAACTTTACACATCCAGGTCTCCTGTGGGATGCGAGGGGAGGGGAAGAGCCCCACACACACTCACAGCTCACTCCCCCCACCTACTCTGGGGAAACAAAGACCCATTCATCTCACACACACACACATACATACACACAAAACACCTTGGACATTATTTTGAATATACATCCTTTTATTATATCACATGGTTATTATTCATTTATGCCACTGTTTATTCATTTGACAAATTGTTAATTAAACGTTATAAAATTCAGATTTTCGTCTCCAGTAGCTTTGTTGTGTCGAAGAGAAGTCTCTGCTCCAAGGATTCTACGAACTTCAAGAAAGACTGATAAGAGTTTTGGATTCAATTTTTCCCCGGTTAAAGGGGAATGGTGCCCCGTATATCTAAGAATATCTTAATTAATTAATAAATCAGTAAATATTTACATATTTACAGAATTTATTGAAGAATCCAAAAGTAAGTTGAAGCTTACTAATTGTTCGCTCCTAATAACCCCAACAGTGGTTGTAGGGGCTTTTGATTGGAGTACACTAAAACAAACCTGATCTCTCTACGACATTCAGAAGCCAAGTTATTAGCCCACAAATGTGTAACTGGACTACTTCTTTAAATTGACACCAGATCCGGTGACCTTTGGGACATGGTTTGACCCCCTTAGGAAAGTGCTATCATCATGAAACGTTCAAATCACTTACAACTCAATAGATTCTACCTTCCTGTAACGTTTCAGCCTGATTGGACCTTGTTTTCACACAAATGAACCCAGAATGATGTGAAATTGTGCTTCGTGCAACATAATTCTGGGTGCAATTTAAAAAGCATAAGTGCGAATGACTCCATTCCTTTTTGTGGTTGTAGGGGCTGTTGATTGGAGTATACTAAAACAAACCTGATCTCTCTTGGACATTCAGAAGCCAAGTTATAAGCCCACAAATGTGTAACTGGAATACTTCTTTAAAGTGACACCAGGCCCGGTGACCTTTGGGACATGGTTTGACCCCCTATAGGATTGTGCGATCATCATGAAACGTTCAGATCACTTACAACTCAATAGATTCTACCTTCTTGTAACGTTTCAGCCTGATTGGACCTTGTTTTCACACAAATGGACCCAGAATGATGTGAAATTGTGCTTCGTGCAACATAATTCTGGGTGCCATTTACAAACCATAAGTGCTAATGACTCCATTCCTTTTTGTGGTTGTAGGGGCTTTTGATTGGAGTACACTAAAACAAACCTGATCTCTCTAGGACATTCAGAAGCCAAGTTATAAGCCCACAAATGTGTAACTGGACTACTTCTTTAAAGTGACACCAGGCCCGGTGACATTTGGGACATGGTTTGACCCCCTATAGGAATGTGCGATCATCATGAAACGTTCAGATCACTTACAACTCAATAGATTCTACCTTCTTGTAACGTTTCAGCCTGATTGGACCTTGTTTTCACACAAATGAACCCAGAATGATGTGAAATTGTGCTTCGTGCAACATAATTCTGGGTGCCATTTACAAACCATAAGTGCTAATGACTCCATTCCTTTTTGTGGTTGTAGGGGCTGTAGATTGGAGTACACTAAAACAAACCTAACCTGTCTAGGACATTCAGAAGCCAAGTTATAAGCCCACAAAGATGTAACTGGACTACTTCTTTAAAGTGACACCAGGCCCGGTGACCTTTGGGACATGGTTTGACCCCCTATAGGAATGTACGATCATCTTGAAACGTTCAGATCACTTACAACTCAATAGATTCTACCTTCTTGTAGCGTTTCAGCCTGATTGGACCTTGTTTTCACACAAATGGACCCAGAATGAAGTGAAATTGTGCTTCGTGCAACATAATTCTGGGTGCCATTTACAAACCATAAGTGCTAATGACTCCATTCCTTTTTGTGGTTGTAGGGGCTGTTGATTGGAGTACACTAAAACAAACCTGATCTCTCTAGGACATTCAGAAGCCAAGTTATAAGCCCACAAATATGTAACTGGACTACTTCTTTAAATTGACACCAGATCCGGTGCCATTTGGGACATGGTTTGACCCCCTTAGGAAAGTGCTATCATCATGAAACGTTCAGATCACTTACAACTCAATAGATTCTACCTTCCTGTAACATTTCAGCCTGATTGGACCTTGTTTTCACACAAATGAACCCAGAATGATGTGAAATTGTGCTTCGTGCAACATAATTCTGGGTGCCATTTACAAATCATAAGTGCTAATGACTCCATTCCTTTTTGTGGTTGTAGGCGCTTTCGATTGGAGTACATTAAAACAAACCTGATCTCTCTAGGACATTCAGAAGCCAAGTTATAAGCCCACAAATGTGTAACTGGACTACTTCTTTAAATTGACACCAGATCCGGTGACCTTTGGGACATGGTTTGACCCCCTTACGAAAGTGCTATCATCATGAAACGTTCAGATCACTTACAACTCAATAGATTCTACCTTCCTGTAACGTTTCAGCCTGATTGAACCTTGTTTTCACTCAAATGAACCCAGAATGATGTGAAATTGTGCTTCGTGCAACATAATTCTGGGTGCCATTTAAAAACCATAAGTGCTAATGACTCCATTCCTTTTTGTGGTTGTAGGGGCTGTTGGTTGGAGTACACTAAAACAAACCTGATCTCTCTAGGACATTCAGAAGCCAAGTTATTAGCCCACAAATGTGTAACTGGACTACTTCTTTAAATTGACACCAGATCCGGTGACCTTTGGGACATGGTTTGACCCCCTTAGGAAAGTGCTATCATCATGAAACGTTCAAATCACTTACAACTCAATAGATTCTACCTTCCTGTAACGTTTCAGCCTGATTGGACCTTGTTTTCACACAAATGAACCCAGAATGATGTGAAATTGTGCTTCGTGCAACATAATTCTGGGTGCAATTTAAAAAGCATAAGTGCTAATGACTCCATTCCTTTTTGTGGTTGTAGGGGCTGTTGATTGGAGTATACTAAAACAAACCTGATCTCTCTTGGACATTCAGAAGCCAAGTTATAAGCCCACAAATGTGTAACTGGACTACTTCTTTAAATTGACACCAGATCCGGTGACCTTTGGGACATGGTTTGACCCCCTTAGGAAAGTGCTATCACCATGAAACGTTCAGATCACTTACAACTCAATAGATTCTACCTTCCTGTAACGTTTCAGCCTGATTGGACCTTGTTTTCACACAAATGAACCCAGAATGATGTGAAATTGTGCTTCGTGCAACATAATTCTGGGTGCCATTTACAAGCCATAAGTGCTAATGACTCCATTCCTTTTTGTGGTTGTAGGGGCTTTTGATTGGAGTACACTAAAACAAACCTGATCTCTCTAGGACATTCAGAAGCCAAGTTATTAGCCCACAAATGTGTAACTGGACTACTTCTTTAAATTGACACCAGATCCGGTGACCTTTGGGACATGGTTTGACCCCCTTAGGAAAGTGCTATCATCATGAAACGTTCAAATCTCTTACAACTCAATAGATTCTACCTTCCTGTAACGTTTCAGCCTGATTGGACCTTGTTTTCACACAAATGGACCCAGAATGATGTGAAATTGTGCTTCGTGCAACATAATTCTGGGTGCCATTTACAAACCATAAGTGCTAATGACTCCATTCCTTTTTGTGGTTGTAGGGGCTTACGATTGGAGTACACTAAAACAAACCTGATCTCTCTAGGACATTCAGAAACCAAGTTATAAGCCCACAAATATGTAACTGGACTACTTCTTTAAATTGACACCAGATCAAGTGACATTTGGGACATGGTTTGACCCCCTTAGGAAAGTGCTATCATCATGAAACGTTCAGATCACTTACAACTCAATAGATTCTACCTTCCTATAACATTTCAGCCTGATTGGACCTTGTTTTCACACAAATGAACACAGAATGATGTGAAATTGTGCTTCGTGCAACATAATTCTGGGTGCCATTTAAAAACCATAAGTGCTAATGACTCCATTCCTTTTTGTGGTTGTAGGGGCTGTTGGTTGGAGTAAACTAAAACAAACCTGATCCCTCTAGGACATTCAGAAGCCAAGTTATAAGCCCACAAATGTGTAACTGGACTACTTCTTTAAATTGACACCAGATCCGGTGACCTTTAGGACATGGTTTGACCCCCTTAGGAAAGTGCTATCACCATGAAACGTTCAGATCACTTACAACTCAATAGATTCTACCTTCCTGTAACGTTTCAGCCTGATTGGACCTTGTTTTCACACAAATGAACCCATAATGATGTGAAATTGTGCTTCGTGCAACATAATTCTGGGTGCCATTTACAAACCATAAGTGCTAATGACTCCATTCCTTTTTGTGGTTCAAGGGGCTTTTGAATGGAGTACACTAAAACAAACCTGATCTCTCTAGGACATTCAGAAGCCAAGTTATTAGCCCACAAATGTGTAACTGGACTACTTCTTTAAATTGACACCAGATCCGGTGACCTTTGGGACATGGTTTGACCCCCTTAGGAAAGTGCTATCATCATGAAACGTTCAAATCACTTACAACTCAATAGATTCTACCTTCCTGTAACGTTTCAGCCTGATTGGACCTTGTTTTCACACAAATGAACCCAGAATGATGTGAAATTGTGCTTCGTGCAACATAATTCTGGGTGCCATTTAAAAAGCATAAGTGCTAATGACTCCATTCCTTTTTGTGGTTGTAGGGGCTGTTGATTGGAGTATACTAAAACAAACCTGATCTCTCTTGGACATTCAGAAGCCAAGTTATAAGCCCACAAAAGTGTAACTGGACTACTTCTTTAAATTGACACCAGATCCGGTGACCTTTGGGACATGGTTTGACCTCCTTAGGAAAGTGCTATCATCATGAAACGTTCAGATCACTTACAACTCAATAGATTCTACCTTCCTGTAACGTTTCAGCCTGATTGGACCTTGTTTTCACACAAATGGACCCAGAATGATGTGAAATTGTGCTTCGTGCAACATAATTCTGGGTGCCATTTACAAACAATAAGTGCTAATGACTCCATTCCTTTTTGTGGTTGTAGGGGCTTTTGATTGGAGTACACTAAAACAAACCTGATCTCTCTAGGACATTCAGAAGCCAAGTTATAAGCCCACAAATGTGTAACTGGACTACTTCTTTAAATTGACACCAGATCCGGTGACCTTTGGGACATGGTTTGACCCCTTATAGGAATGTGCGATCATCATGAAAAAGTTCAGATCACTTACAACTCAATAGATTCTACCTTCTTGTAGCGTTTCAGCCGGATTGGACCTTGTTTTCACACAAATGGACCCAGAATGATGTGAAATTGTGCTTCGTGCAACATAATTCTGGGTGCCATTTACAAACTATAAGTGCTAATGACTCCATTCCTTTTTGTGGTTGTAGGGGCTGTTGATTGGAGTACACTAAAACAAACCTAACCTCTCTAGGACATTCAGAAGCCAAGTTATAAGCCCACAAAGGTGTAACTGGACTACTTCTTTAAATTGACACCAGATCCGGTGACCTTTGGGACATGGTTTGACCTCCTTAGGAAAGTGCTATCATCATGAAACGTTCAGATCACTTACAACTCAATAGATTCTACCTTCCTGTAACGTTTCAGCCTGATTGGACCTTGTTTTCACACAAATGGACCCAGAATGATGTGAAATTGTGCTTCGTGCAACATAATTCTGGGTGCCATTTACAAACAATAAGTGCTAATGACTCCATTCCTTTTTGTGGTTGTAGGGGCTTTTGATTGGAGTACACTAAAACAAACCTGATCTCTCTAGGACATTCAGAAGCCAAGTTATAAGCCCACAAATGTGTAACTGGACTACTTCTTTAAATTGACACCAGATCCGGTGACCTTTGGGACATGGTTTGACCCCTTATAGGAATGTGCGATCATCATGATACGTTCAGATCACTTACAACTCAATAGATTCTACCTTCTTGTAACGTTTCAGCCTGATTGGACCTTGTTTTCACACAAATGGACCCAGAATGATGTGAAATTGTGCTTCGTGCAACATAATTCTGGGTGCCGTTTACAAACCATAAGTGCTAATGACTCCATTCCTTTTTGTGGTTGTAGGAGCTGTTGATTGGAGTACACTAAAACAAACCTAACCTCTCTAGGACATTCAGAAGCCAAGTTATAAGCCCACAAAGGTGTAACTGGACTACTTCTTTAAATTGACACCAGATCCGGTGACCTTTGGGACATGGTTTGAGCCCCTTAGGAAAGTGCTATCATCATGAAACATTCAGATCACTTACAACTCAATAGATTCTAACTTCCTGTAATGTTTCAGCCTGATTGGACCTTGTTTTCACACAAATGGACCCAGAATTATGTGAAATTGTGCTTCGTGCAACATAATTCTGGGTGCCATTTACAAACCATAAGTGCTAATGACTCCATTCCTTTTTGTGGTTGTAGGGGCTGTTGATTGGAGTACACTAAAACAAACCCGACCTCTCTAGGACATTCAGAAGCCAAGTTATAAGCCCACAAAGGTGTAACTGGACTACTTCTTTAAAGTGACACCAGGCCCGGTGACCTTTGGGACATGGTTTGACCCCCTATAGGAATGTGCGATCATCATGAAACGTTCAGAACACTTACAACTCAATAGATTCTACCTTCTTGTAACGTTTCAGCCTGATTGGACCTTGTTTTCACACAAATGGACCCAGAATGATGTGAAATTGTGCTTCGTGCAACATAATTCTGGTTGCCATTTACAAACCATAAGTGCTAATGACTCCATTCCTTTTTGTGGTTGTAGGGGCTGTTGATTGGAGTACACTAAAACAAACCTGACCTCTCTAGGACATTCAGAAGCCAAGTTATAAGCCCACAAAGGTGTAACTGGACTACTTCTTTAAAGTGACACTTGGCCCGGTGACCTTTGGGACATGGTTTGACCCCCTATAGGAATGTGCGATCATCTTGAAACGTTCAGATCACTTACAACTCAATAGATTCTACCTTCTTGTAGCGTTTCAGCCTGATTGGTCCTTGTTTTCACACAAATGGACCCAGAATGATGTGAAATTGTGCTTCGTGCAACATAATTCTGGGTGCCAATTACAAACCATAAGTGCTAATGACTCCATTCCTTTTTGTGGTTGTAGGGGCTGTTGATTGGAGTACATTAAAACAAACCTGATCTCTCTAGGACATTCAGAAGCCAAGTTATAAGCCCACAAATGTGTAACTGGACTACTTCTTTAAATTGACACCAGATCCGATGACCTTTGGGACATGGTTTGACCCCCTTAGGAAAGTGCTATCATCATGAAACGTTCAGATCACTTACAACTCAATAGATTCTACCTTCCTGTAACGTTTCAGCCTGATTGGACCTTGTTTTCACACAAATGGACCCAGAATGATGTGAAATTGTGCTTCGTGCAACATAATTCTGGGTGCCATTTACAAACCATAAGTGCTAATGACTCCATTCCTTTTTGTGGTTGTAGGGGCTGTTGATTGGAGTATACTAAAACAAACCTGATCTCTCTAGGACATTCAGAAGCCAAGTTATAAGCCCACAAATGTGTTACTGGACTGCTTCTTTAAATTGACACCAGATCCGGTGACCTTTGGGACATGGTTTGAGCCCCTTAGGAAAGTGCTATCATCATGAAACATTCAGATCACTTACAACTCAATAGATTCTACCTTCCTGTAACGTTTCAGCCTGATTGGACCTTGTTTTCACACAAATGAACCCAGAATGATGTGAAATTGTGCTTCGTGCAACATAATTCTGGGTGCCATTTACAAACCATAAGTGCTAATGACTCCATTCCTTTTTGTGGTTGTAGGGGCTGTTGATTGGAGTACACTAAAACAAACCCGACCTCTCTAGGACATTCAGAAGCCAAGTTATAAGCCCACAAAGGTGTAACTGGACTACTTCTTTAAAGTGACACCAGGCCCGGTGACCTTTGGGACATGGTTTGACCCCCTATAGGAATGTGCGATCATCATGAAACGTTCAGAACACTTACAACTCAATAGATTCTACCTTCTTGTAACGTTTCAGCCTGATTGGACCTTGTTTTCACACAAATGGACCCAGAATGATGTGAAATTGTGCTTCGTGCAACATAATTCTGGTTGCCATTTACAAACCATAAGTGCTAATGACTCCATTCCTTTTTGTGGTTGTAGGGGCTGTTGATTGGAGTACACTAAAACAAACCTGACCTCTCTAGGACATTCAGAAGCCAAGTTATAAGCCCACAAAGGTGTAACTGGACTACTTCTTTAAAGTGACACTTGGCCCGGTGACCTTTGGGACATGGTTTGACCCCCTATAGGAATGTGCGATCATCTTGAAACGTTCAGATCACTTACAACTCAATAGATTCTACCTTCTTGTAGCGTTTCAGCCTGATTGGTCCTTGTTTTCACACAAATGGACCCAGAATGATGTGAAATTGTGCTTCGTGCAACATAATTCTGGGTGCCAATTACAAACCATAAGTGCTAATGACTCCATTCCTTTTTGTGGTTGTAGGGGCTGTTGATTGGAGTACATTAAAACAAACCTGATCTCTCTAGGACATTCAGAAGCCAAGTTATAAGCCCACAAATGTGTAACTGGACTACTTCTTTAAATTGACACCAGATCCGATGACCTTTGGGACATGGTTTGACCCCCTTAGGAAAGTGCTATCATCATGAAACGTTCAGATCACTTACAACTCAATAGATTCTACCTTCCTGTAACGTTTCAGCCTGATTGGACCTTGTTTTCACACAAATGGACCCAGAATGATGTGAAATTGTGCTTCGTGCAACATAATTCTGGGTGCCATTTACAAACCATAAGTGCTAATGACTCCATTCCTTTTTGTGGTTGTAGGGGCTGTTGATTGGAGTATACTAAAACAAACCTGATCTCTCTAGGACATTCAGAAGCCAAGTTATAAGCCCACAAATGTGTTACTGGACTGCTTCTTTAAATTGACACCAGATCCGGTGACCTTTGGGACATGGTTTGAGCCCCTTAGGAAAGTGCTATCATCATGAAACATTCAGATCACTTACAACTCAATAGATTCTACCTTCCTGTAACGTTTCAGCCTGATTGGACCTTGTTTTCACACAAATGGACCCAGAATGATGTGAAATTGTGCTTCGTGCAACATAATTCTGGGTGCCATTTACAAACCATAAGTGCTAATGACTCCATTCCTTTTTGTGGTTATAGGGGCTGTTGATTGGAGTACACTAAAACAAACCTAACCTCTCTAGGACATTCAGAAGCCAAGTTATAAGCCCACAAAGGTGTAACTGGACTACTTCTTTAAAGTGACACTTGGCCCGGTGACCTTTGGGACATGGTTTGACCCCCTATAGGAATGTGCGATCATCTTGAAACGTTCAGATCACCTACAACTCAATAGATTCTACCTTCTTGTAGCGTTTCAGCCGGATTGGACCTTGTTTTCACACAAATGGACCCAGAATGATGTGAAATTGTTCTTCGTGCAACATAATTCTGGGTGCCACTTACAAACCATAAGTGCTAATGACTCCATTCCTTTTTGTGGTTGTAGGGGCTGTTGATTGGAGTACACTAAAACAAACCTAACCTCTCTAGGACATTCAGAAGCCAAGTTATAAGCCCACAAAGGTGTAACTGGACTACTTCTTTAAAGTGACACCAGGCCTGGTGACCTTTGGGACATGGTTTTACCCCCTATAGGAATGTGCGATCATCTTGAAACGTTCAGATCACTTACAACTCAATAGATTCTACCTTCTTGTAGCGTTTCAGCCTTATTGGACCTTGTTTTCACACAAATGGACCCAGAATGATGTGAAATTGTGCTTCGTGTAACATAATTCTGGGTGCCATTTACAAACCATAAGTGCTAATGATTCCATTCCTTTTTGTGGTTGTAGGGGCTGTTGATTGGAGTACACTAAAACAAACCTGATCTCTCTAGGACATTCAGAAGCCAAGTTATAAGCACACAAATGTGTAACTGGACTACTTCTTTAAATTGACACCAGATCCGGTGATCTTTTGGACATGGTTTGACCCCCTTAGGAAAGTGCTATCATCATGAAACGTTCAGATCACTTACAACTCAGTAGATTCTACCTTCCTGTAACGTTTCAGCCTGATTGGACCTTGTTTTCACACAAATGAACCCAGAATGATGTGAAATTGTGCTTTGTGCAACATAATTCTGGGTGCCATTTAAAAACCATAAGTGCTAATGACTCCATTCCTTTTTGTGGTTGTAGGAGCTGTTGATTGGAGTACACTAAAACAAACCTGATCTCTCTAGGACATTCAGAAGCCAAGTTATAAGCCCACAAATGTGTAACTGGACTACTTCTTTAAATTGACACCAGATCCGGTGACCTTTGGGACATGGTGTGACCCCCTTAGGAAAGTGCTATCATCATGAAACGTTCAGATCACTTACAACTCAATAGATTCTACCTTCCTGTAACGTTTCAGCCTGATTTGACCTTGTTTTCACACAAATGGACCCAGAATGATGTGAAATTGTGCTTCGTGCAACATAATTCTGGGTGCCATTTACAAACCATAAGTGCTAATGACTCCATTGCTTTTTGTGGTTGTAGGGGCTGTTGATTGGAGTACACTAAAACAACCCTGACCTCTCTAGGACATTCAGAAGCCAAGTTATAAGCCCACAAATGTGTAACTGGACTACTTCTTTAAAGTGACACCAGATCCGGTGACCTTTGGGACATGGTTTGACCCCCTTAGGAAAGTGCGATCATCATGAAACGTTCAGATCACTTACAACTCAATAGATTCTACCTTCCTGTATTGTTTCAGCCTGATTGGACCTTGTTTTCACACAAATGAACCCAGAATGATGTGAAATTGTGCTTCGTGCAACATAATTCTGGGTGCCATTTAAAAACCATAAGTGCTAATGTCTCCATTCCTTTTTGTGGTTGTAGGGGCTGTTGATTGGAGTACACTAAAGCAAACCTGATCGCTCTAGGACATTCAGAAGCCAAGTTATAAGCCCACAAATGTGTAACTGGACTACTTCTTTAAATTGACACCAGATCCGGTGACCTTTGGGACATGGTTTGACCCCCTATAGGAATGTGCGTTCATCATGAAACGTTCAGATCACTTACAACTCAATAGATTCTACCTTCCTGTAACGTTTCAGCCTGATTGGACCTTGTTTTCACACAAATGAACCCAGAATGATTTGAAATTGTGCTTTGTGCAACATAATTCTGGGTGCCATTTAAAAACCATAAGTGCTAATGACTCCATTCCTTTTTGTGGTTGTAGGGGCTGTTGATTGGAGTATACTAAAACAAACCTCATCTCTCTAGGGCATTCAGAAGCCAAGTTATAAGCCCACAAATGTGTAACTGGACTACTTCTTTAGACACCAGATCCGGTGACCTTTGGGACATGGTTTGACCCCCTTACGAAAGTGCTATCATCATGAAACGTTCAGATCACTTACAACTCAATAGATTCTACCTTCCTGTAACGTTTCAGCCTGATTGGACCTTGTTTTCACACAAATGAACCCAGAATGATGTGAAATTGTGCTTCGTGCAACATAATTCTGGGTGCCATTTACAAACCATAAGTGCTAATGACTCCATTCCTTTTTTGTGGTTGTAGGGGCTTTTGATTGGAGTACACTAAAACAAACCTGATCTCTCTAGGACATTCAGAAGCCAAGTTATTAGCCCACAAATGTGTAACTGGACTACTTCTTTAAACTGACACCAGATCCGGTGACCTTTGGGACATGGTTTGACCCCCTTAGGAAAGTGCTATCATCATGAAACGTTCAAATCACTTACAACTCAATAGATTCTACCTTCCTGTAACGTTTCAGCCTGATTGGACCTTGTTTTCACACAAATGAACCCAGAATGATGTGAAATTGTGCTTCGTGCAACATAATTCTGGGTGCCATTTAAAAAGCATAAGTGCTAATGACTCCATTCCTTTTTGTGGTTGTAGGGGCTGTTGATTGGAGTATACTAAAACAAACCTGATCTCTCTTGGACATTCAGAAGCCAAGTTATAAGCCCACAAATGTGTAACTGGACTACTTCTTTAAATTGACACCAGATCCGGTGACCTTTGGGACATGGTTTGACCTCCTTAGGAAAGTGCTATCATCATGAAACGTTCAGATCACTTACAACTCAATAGATTCTACCTTCCTGTAACGTTTCAGCCTGATTGGACCTTGTTTTCACACAAATGGACCCAGAATGATGTGAAATTGTGCTTCGTGCAACATAATTCTGGGTGCCATTTACAAACCATAAGTGCTAATGACTCCATTCCTTTTTGTGGTTGTAGGGGCTGTTGATTGGAGTACACTAAAACAAACCTGATCTCTCTAGGACATTCAGAAGCCAAGTTATAAGCACACAAATGTGTAACTGGACTACTTCTTTAAATTGACACCAGATCCGGTGATCTTTGGGACATAGTTTGACCCCCTTAGGAAAGTGCTATCATCATGAAACGTTCAGATCACTTACAACTCAATAGATTCTACCTTCCTGTAACGTTTCATCCTGATTGGACCTTGTTTTCACACAAATGAACCCAGAATGATGTGAAATTGTGATTCGTGCAAAATAATTCTGGGTGCCATTTACAAACCATAAGTGCTAATGACTCCATTCCTTTTTGTGGTTGTAGGGGCTGTTGATTGGAGTACACTAAAACAAACCTGACCTCTCTAGGACATTCAGAAGCCAAGTTATAAGCCCACAAAGGTGTAACTGGACTACTTCTTTAAAGTGACACCAGGCCTGGTGACCTTTGGGACATGGTTTGACCCCCTATAGGATTGTGCGATCATCATGAAACGTTCAGATCACTTACAACTCAATAGATTCTACCTTCTTGTAACGTTTCAGCCTGATTGGACCTTGTTTTCACACAAATGGACCCAGAATGATGTGAAATTGTGCTTCATGCAACATAATTCTGGGTGCCATTTACAAACCATAAGTGCTAATGACTCCATTCCTTTTTGTGGTTGTAGGGGCTTTTGATTGGAGTACACTAAAACAAACCTGATCTCTCTAGGACATTCAGAAGCCAAGTTATAAGCCCACAAATGTGTAACTGGACTAATTCTTTAAAGTGACACCAGGCCCGGTGACCTTTGGGACATGGTTTGACCCCCTATAGGAATGTGCGATCATCATGAAACGTTCAGATCACTTACAACTCAATAGATTCTACCTTCTTGTAACGTTGCAGCCTGATTGGACCTTGTTTTCACACAAATGAACCCAGAATGATGTGAAATTGTGCTTCGTGCAACATAATTCTGGGTGCCATTTACAAACCATAAGTGCTAATGACTCCATTCCTTTTTGTGGTTGTAGGAGCTGTTGATTGGAGTACACTAAAACAAACCTAACCTCTCTAGGACATTCAGAAGCCAAGTTATAAGCCCACAAAGGTGTAACTGGACTACTTCTTTAAATTGACACCAGATCCGGTGACCTTTGGGACATGGTTTGAGCCCCTTAGGAAAGTGCTATCATCATGAAACATTCAGATCACTTACAACTCAATAGATTCTAACTTCCTGTAATGTTTCAGCCTGATTGGACCTTGTTTTCACACAAATGGACCCAGAATTATGTGAAATTGTGCTTCGTGCAACATAATTCTGGGTGCCATTTACAAACCATAAGTGCTAATGACTCCATTCCTTTTTGTGGTTGTAGGGGCTGTTGATTGGAGTACACTAAAACAAACCCGACCTCTCTAGGACATTCAGAAGCCAAGTTATAAGCCCACAAAGGTGTAACTGGACTACTTCTTTAAAGTGACACCAGGCCCGGTGACCTTTGGGACATGGTTTGACCCCCTATAGGAATGTGCGATCATCATGAAACGTTCAGAACACTTACAACTCAATAGATTCTACCTTCTTGTAACGTTTCAGCCTGATTGGACCTTGTTTTCACACAAATGGACCCAGAATGATGTGAAATTGTGCTTCGTGCAACATAATTCTGGTTGCCATTTACAAACCATAAGTGCTAATGACTCCATTCCTTTTTGTGGTTGTAGGGGCTGTTGATTGGAGTACACTAAAACAAACCTGACCTCTCTAGGACATTCAGAAGCCAAGTTATAAGCCCACAAAGGTGTAACTGGACTACTTCTTTAAAGTGACACTTGGCCCGGTGACCTTTGGGACATGGTTTGACCCCCTATAGGAATGTGCGATCATCTTGAAACGTTCAGATCACTTACAACTCAATAGATTCTACCTTCTTGTAGCGTTTCAGCCTGATTGGTCCTTGTTTTCACACAAATGGACCCAGAATGATGTGAAATTGTGCTTCGTGCAACATAATTCTGGGTGCCAATTACAAACCATAAGTGCTAATGACTCCATTCCTTTTTGTGGTTGTAGGGGCTGTTGATTGGAGTACATTAAAACAAACCTGATCTCTCTAGGACATTCAGAAGCCAAGTTATAAGCCCACAAATGTGTAACTGGACTACTTCTTTAAATTGACACCAGATCCGATGACCTTTGGGACATGGTTTGACCCCCTTAGGAAAGTGCTATCATCATGAAACGTTCAGATCACTTACAACTCAATAGATTCTACCTTCCTGTAACGTTTCAGCCTGATTGGACCTTGTTTTCACACAAATGGACCCAGAATGATGTGAAATTGTGCTTCGTGCAACATAATTCTGGGTGCCATTTACAAACCATAAGTGCTAATGACTCCATTCCTTTTTGTGGTTGTAGGGGCTGTTGATTGGAGTATACTAAAACAAACCTGATCTCTCTAGGACATTCAGAAGCCAAGTTATAAGCCCACAAATGTGTTACTGGACTGCTTCTTTAAATTGACACCAGATCCGGTGACCTTTGGGACATGGTTTGAGCCCCTTAGGAAAGTGCTATCATCATGAAACATTCAGATCACTTACAACTCAATAGATTCTACCTTCCTGTAACGTTTCAGCCTGATTGGACCTTGTTTTCACACAAATGAACCCAGAATGATGTGAAATTGTGCTTCGTGCAACATAATTCTGGGTGCCATTTACAAACCATAAGTGCTAATGACTCCATTCCTTTTTGTGGTTGTAGGGGCTGTTGATTGGAGTACACTAAAACAAACCCGACCTCTCTAGGACATTCAGAAGCCAAGTTATAAGCCCACAAAGGTGTAACTGGACTACTTCTTTAAAGTGACACCAGGCCCGGTGACCTTTGGGACATGGTTTGACCCCCTATAGGAATGTGCGATCATCATGAAACGTTCAGAACACTTACAACTCAATAGATTCTACCTTCTTGTAACGTTTCAGCCTGATTGGACCTTGTTTTCACACAAATGGACCCAGAATGATGTGAAATTGTGCTTCGTGCAACATAATTCTGGTTGCCATTTACAAACCATAAGTGCTAATGACTCCATTCCTTTTTGTGGTTGTAGGGGCTGTTGATTGGAGTACACTAAAACAAACCTGACCTCTCTAGGACATTCAGAAGCCAAGTTATAAGCCCACAAAGGTGTAACTGGACTACTTCTTTAAAGTGACACTTGGCCCGGTGACCTTTGGGACATGGTTTGACCCCCTATAGGAATGTGCGATCATCTTGAAACGTTCAGATCACTTACAACTCAATAGATTCTACCTTCTTGTAGCGTTTCAGCCTGATTGGTCCTTGTTTTCACACAAATGGACCCAGAATGATGTGAAATTGTGCTTCGTGCAACATAATTCTGGGTGCCAATTACAAACCATAAGTGCTAATGACTCCATTCCTTTTTGTGGTTGTAGGGGCTGTTGATTGGAGTACATTAAAACAAACCTGATCTCTCTAGGACATTCAGAAGCCAAGTTATAAGCCCACAAATGTGTAACTGGACTACTTCTTTAAATTGACACCAGATCCGATGACCTTTGGGACATGGTTTGACCCCCTTAGGAAAGTGCTATCATCATGAAACGTTCAGATCACTTACAACTCAATAGATTCTACCTTCCTGTAACGTTTCAGCCTGATTGGACCTTGTTTTCACACAAATGGACCCAGAATGATGTGAAATTGTGCTTCGTGCAACATAATTCTGGGTGCCATTTACAAACCATAAGTGCTAATGACTCCATTCCTTTTTGTGGTTGTAGGGGCTGTTGATTGGAGTATACTAAAACAAACCTGATCTCTCTAGGACATTCAGAAGCCAAGTTATAAGCCCACAAATGTGTTACTGGACTGCTTCTTTAAATTGACACCAGATCCGGTGACCTTTGGGACATGGTTTGAGCCCCTTAGGAAAGTGCTATCATCATGAAACATTCAGATCACTTACAACTCAATAGATTCTACCTTCCTGTAACGTTTCAGCCTGATTGGACCTTGTTTTCACACAAATGGACCCAGAATGATGTGAAATTGTGCTTCGTGCAACATAATTCTGGGTGCCATTTACAAACCATAAGTGCTAATGACTCCATTCCTTTTTGTGGTTATAGGGGCTGTTGATTGGAGTACACTAAAACAAACCTAACCTCTCTAGGACATTCAGAAGCCAAGTTATAAGCCCACAAAGGTGTAACTGGACTACTTCTTTAAAGTGACACTTGGCCCGGTGACCTTTGGGACATGGTTTGACCCCCTATAGGAATGTGCGATCATCTTGAAACGTTCAGATCACCTACAACTCAATAGATTCTACCTTCTTGTAGCGTTTCAGCCGGATTGGACCTTGTTTTCACACAAATGGACCCAGAATGATGTGAAATTGTTCTTCGTGCAACATAATTCTGGGTGCCACTTACAAACCATAAGTGCTAATGACTCCATTCCTTTTTGTGGTTGTAGGGGCTGTTGATTGGAGTACACTAAAACAAACCTAACCTCTCTAGGACATTCAGAAGCCAAGTTATAAGCCCACAAAGGTGTAACTGGACTACTTCTTTAAAGTGACACCAGGCCTGGTGACCTTTGGGACATGGTTTTACCCCCTATAGGAATGTGCGATCATCTTGAAACGTTCAGATCACTTACAACTCAATAGATTCTACCTTCTTGTAGCGTTTCAGCCTTATTGGACCTTGTTTTCACACAAATGGACCCAGAATGATGTGAAATTGTGCTTCGTGTAACATAATTCTGGGTGCCATTTACAAACCATAAGTGCTAATGATTCCATTCCTTTTTGTGGTTGTAGGGGCTGTTGATTGGAGTACACTAAAACAAACCTGATCTCTCTAGGACATTCAGAAGCCAAGTTATAAGCACACAAATGTGTAACTGGACTACTTCTTTAAATTGACACCAGATCCGGTGATCTTTTGGACATGGTTTGACCCCCTTAGGAAAGTGCTATCATCATGAAACGTTCAGATCACTTACAACTCAGTAGATTCTACCTTCCTGTAACGTTTCAGCCTGATTGGACCTTGTTTTCACACAAATGAACCCAGAATGATGTGAAATTGTGCTTTGTGCAACATAATTCTGGGTGCCATTTAAAAACCATAAGTGCTAATGACTCCATTCCTTTTTGTGGTTGTAGGAGCTGTTGATTGGAGTACACTAAAACAAACCTGATCTCTCTAGGACATTCAGAAGCCAAGTTATAAGCCCACAAATGTGTAACTGGACTACTTCTTTAAATTGACACCAGATCCGGTGACCTTTGGGACATGGTGTGACCCCCTTAGGAAAGTGCTATCATCATGAAACGTTCAGATCACTTACAACTCAATAGATTCTACCTTCCTGTAACGTTTCAGCCTGATTTGACCTTGTTTTCACACAAATGGACCCAGAATGATGTGAAATTGTGCTTCGTGCAACATAATTCTGGGTGCCATTTACAAACCATAAGTGCTAATGACTCCATTGCTTTTTGTGGTTGTAGGGGCTGTTGATTGGAGTACACTAAAACAACCCTGACCTCTCTAGGACATTCAGAAGCCAAGTTATAAGCCCACAAATGTGTAACTGGACTACTTCTTTAAAGTGACACCAGATCCGGTGACCTTTGGGACATGGTTTGACCCCCTTAGGAAAGTGCGATCATCATGAAACGTTCAGATCACTTACAACTCAATAGATTCTACCTTCCTGTATTGTTTCAGCCTGATTGGACCTTGTTTTCACACAAATGAACCCAGAATGATGTGAAATTGTGCTTCGTGCAACATAATTCTGGGTGCCATTTAAAAACCATAAGTGCTAATGTCTCCATTCCTTTTTGTGGTTGTAGGGGCTGTTGATTGGAGTACACTAAAGCAAACCTGATCGCTCTAGGACATTCAGAAGCCAAGTTATAAGCCCACAAATGTGTAACTGGACTACTTCTTTAAATTGACACCAGATCCGGTGACCTTTGGGACATGGTTTGACCCCCTATAGGAATGTGCGTTCATCATGAAACGTTCAGATCACTTACAACTCAATAGATTCTACCTTCCTGTAACGTTTCAGCCTGATTGGACCTTGTTTTCACACAAATGAACCCAGAATGATTTGAAATTGTGCTTTGTGCAACATAATTCTGGGTGCCATTTAAAAACCATAAGTGCTAATGACTCCATTCCTTTTTGTGGTTGTAGGGGCTGTTGATTGGAGTATACTAAAACAAACCTCATCTCTCTAGGGCATTCAGAAGCCAAGTTATAAGCCCACAAATGTGTAACTGGACTACTTCTTTAGACACCAGATCCGGTGACCTTTGGGACATGGTTTGACCCCCTTACGAAAGTGCTATCATCATGAAACGTTCAGATCACTTACAACTCAATAGATTCTACCTTCCTGTAACGTTTCAGCCTGATTGGACCTTGTTTTCACACAAATGAACCCAGAATGATGTGAAATTGTGCTTCGTGCAACATAATTCTGGGTGCCATTTACAAACCATAAGTGCTAATGACTCCATTCCTTTTTTGTGGTTGTAGGGGCTTTTGATTGGAGTACACTAAAACAAACCTGATCTCTCTAGGACATTCAGAAGCCAAGTTATTAGCCCACAAATGTGTAACTGGACTACTTCTTTAAACTGACACCAGATCCGGTGACCTTTGGGACATGGTTTGACCCCCTTAGGAAAGTGCTATCATCATGAAACGTTCAAATCACTTACAACTCAATAGATTCTACCTTCCTGTAACGTTTCAGCCTGATTGGACCTTGTTTTCACACAAATGAACCCAGAATGATGTGAAATTGTGCTTCGTGCAACATAATTCTGGGTGCCATTTAAAAAGCATAAGTGCTAATGACTCCATTCCTTTTTGTGGTTGTAGGGGCTGTTGATTGGAGTATACTAAAACAAACCTGATCTCTCTTGGACATTCAGAAGCCAAGTTATAAGCCCACAAATGTGTAACTGGACTACTTCTTTAAATTGACACCAGATCCGGTGACCTTTGGGACATGGTTTGACCTCCTTAGGAAAGTGCTATCATCATGAAACGTTCAGATCACTTACAACTCAATAGATTCTACCTTCCTGTAACGTTTCAGCCTGATTGGACCTTGTTTTCACACAAATGGACCCAGAATGATGTGAAATTGTGCTTCGTGCAACATAATTCTGGGTGCCATTTACAAACCATAAGTGCTAATGACTCCATTCCTTTTTGTGGTTGTAGGGGCTGTTGATTGGAGTACACTAAAACAAACCTGATCTCTCTAGGACATTCAGAAGCCAAGTTATAAGCACACAAATGTGTAACTGGACTACTTCTTTAAATTGACACCAGATCCGGTGATCTTTGGGACATAGTTTGACCCCCTTAGGAAAGTGCTATCATCATGAAACGTTCAGATCACTTACAACTCAATAGATTCTACCTTCCTGTAACGTTTCATCCTGATTGGACCTTGTTTTCACACAAATGAACCCAGAATGATGTGAAATTGTGATTCGTGCAAAATAATTCTGGGTGCCATTTACAAACCATAAGTGCTAATGACTCCATTCCTTTTTGTGGTTGTAGGGGCTGTTGATTGGAGTACACTAAAACAAACCTGACCTCTCTAGGACATTCAGAAGCCAAGTTATAAGCCCACAAAGGTGTAACTGGACTACTTCTTTAAAGTGACACCAGGCCTGGTGACCTTTGGGACATGGTTTGACCCCCTATAGGATTGTGCGATCATCATGAAACGTTCAGATCACTTACAACTCAATAGATTCTACCTTCTTGTAACGTTTCAGCCTGATTGGACCTTGTTTTCACACAAATGGACCCAGAATGATGTGAAATTGTGCTTCATGCAACATAATTCTGGGTGCCATTTACAAACCATAAGTGCTAATGACTCCATTCCTTTTTGTGGTTGTAGGGGCTTTTGATTGGAGTACACTAAAACAAACCTGATCTCTCTAGGACATTCAGAAGCCAAGTTATAAGCCCACAAATGTGTAACTGGACTAATTCTTTAAAGTGACACCAGGCCCGGTGACCTTTGGGACATGGTTTGACCCCCTATAGGAATGTGCGATCATCATGAAACGTTCAGATCACTTACAACTCAATAGATTCTACCTTCTTGTAACGTTGCAGCCCTATTGGACCTTGTTTTCACACAAATGAACCCAGAATGATGTGAAATTGTGCTTCGTGCAACATAATTCTGGGTGCCATTTACAAACCATAAGTGCTAATGACTCCATTCCTTTTTGTGGTTGTAGGGGCTGTTGATTGGAGTACACTAAAACAAACCTAACCTGTCTAGGACATTCAGAAGCCAAGTTATAAGCCCACAAAGATGTAACTGGACTACTTCTTTAAAGTGACACCAGGCCCGGTGACCTTTGGGACATGGTTTGACCCCCTATAGGAATGTACGATCATCTTGAAACGTTCAGATCACTTACAACTCAATAGATTCTACCTTCTTGTAGCGTTTCAGCCTGATTGGACCTTGTTTTCACACAAATGGACCCAGAATGAAGTGAAATTGTGCTTCGTGCAACATAATTCTGGGTGCCATTTACAAACCATAAGTGCTAATGACTCCATTCCTTTTTGTGGTTGTAGGGGCTGTTGATTGGAGTACATTAAAACAAACCTGATCTCTATAGGACATTCAGAAGCCAAGTTATAAGCCCACAAATGTGTAACTGGACTACTTCTTTAAATTGACACCAGATCCGGTTACCTTTGGGACATGGTTTGACCCCCTTACGAAAGTGCTATCATCATGAAACGTTCAGATCACTTACAACTCAATAGATTCTACCTTCCTGTAACGTTTCAGCCTGATTGGACCTTGTTTTCACACAAATGAACCCAGAATGATGTGAAATTGTGCTTCGTGCAACATAATTCTGGTTGCCATTTAAAAACCATAAGTGCTAATGACTCCATTCCTTTTTGTGGTTGTAGGGGCTGTTGGTTGGAGTAAACTAAAACAAACCTCATCTCTCTAGGACATTCAGAAGCCAAGTTATAAGCCCACAAATGTGTAACTGGACTACTTCTTTAAATTGACACCAGATCCGGTGACCTTTGGGACATGGTTTGACCCCCTTAGGAAAGTACTATCACCATGAAACGTTCAGATCACTTACAACTCAATAGATTCTACCTTCCTGTAACGTTTCAGCCTGATTGGACCTTGTTTTCACACAAATGAACCCAGAATGATGTGAAATTGTGCTTCGTGCAACATAATTCTGGGTGCCATTTACAAACCATAAGTGCTAATGACTCCATTCCTTTTTGTGGTTGTAGGGGCTTTTGATTGAAGTACACTAAAGCAAACCTGATCTCTCTAGGACATTCAGAAGCCAAGTTATTAGCCCACAAATGTGTAACTGGACTACTTCTTTAAATTGACACCAGATCCGGTGACCTTTGGGACATGGTTTGACCCCCTTAGGAAAGTGCTATCATCATGAAATGTTCAAATCACTTACAACTCAATAGATTCTACCTTCCTGTAACGTTTCAGCCTGATTGGACCTTGTTTTCACACAAATGAACCCAGAATGATGTGAAATTGTGCTTCGTGCAACATAATTCAGGGTGCCATTTAAAAAGCATAAGTGCTAATGACTCCATTCCTTTTTGTGGTTGTAGGGGCTGTTGATTGGAGTATAATAAAACAAATCTGATCTCTCTTGGACATTCAGAAGCCAAGTTATAAGCCCACAAATGTGTAACTGGACTACTTCTTTAAAGTGACACCAGGCCCGGTGACCTTTGGGACATGGTTTGACCCCCTATAGGATTGTGCGATCATCATGAAACGTTCAGATCACTTACAACTCAATAGATTCTACCTTCCTGTAACGTTTCAGCCTGATTGGACCTTGTTTTCACACAAATGGACCCAGAATGATGTGAAATAGTGCTTCGTGCAACATAATTCTGGGTGCCATTTACAAACCATAAGTGCTAATGACTCCATTCCTTTTTGTGGTTGTAGGGGCTGTTGATTGGAGTACACTAAAACAAACCTGATCTCTCTAGGACATTCAGAAGCCAAGTTATAAGCCCACAAATGTGTAACTGGACTACTTTAAAGTGACACCAGGCCCGGTGACCTTTGGGACATGGTTTGACCCCCTATAGGAATGTGCGATCATCATGAAACGTTCAGATCACTTACAACTCAATAGATTCTACCTTCTTGTAGCGTTTCAGCCTGTTTGGACCTTGTTTTCACACAAATGGACCCAGAATGATGTGAAATTGTGCTTCGTGCAACATAATTCTGGTTGCCATTTAAAAACCATAAGTGCTAATGACTCCATTCCTTTTTGTGGTTGTAGGGGCTGTTGGTTGGAGTAAACTAAAACAAACCTCATCTCTCTAGGACATTCAGAAGCCAAGTTATAAGCCCACAAATGTGTAACTGGACTACTTCTTTAAATTGACACCAGATCCGGTGACCTTTGGGACATGGTTTGACCCCCTTAGGAAAGTACTATCACCATGAAACGTTCAGATCACTTACAACTCAATAGATTCTACCTTCCTGTAACGTTTCAGCCTGATTGGACCTTGTTTTCACACAAATGAACCCAGAATGATGTGAAATTGTGCTTCGTGCAACATAATTCTGGGTGCCATTTACAAACCATAAGTGCTAATGACTCCATTCCTTTTTGTGGTTGTAGGGGCTTTTGATTGGAGTACACTAAAGCAAACCTGATCTCTCTAGGACATTCAGAAGCCAAGTTATTAGCCCACAAATGTGTAACTGGACTACTTCTTTAAATTGACACCAGATCCGGTGACCTTTGGGACATGGTTTGACCCCCTTAGGAAAGTGCTATCATCATGAAACGTTCAAATCACTTACAACTCAATAGATTCTACCTTCCTGTAACGTTTCAGCCTGATTGGACCTTGTTTTCACACAAATGAACCCAGAATGATGTGAAATTGTGCTTCGTGCAACATAATTCAGGGTGCCATTTAAAAAGCATAAGTGCTAATGACTCCATTCCTTTTTGTGGTTGTAGGGGCTGTTGATTGGAGTATACTAAAACAAACCTGATCTCTCTTGGACATTCAGAAGCCAAGTTATAAGCCCACAAATGTGTAACTGGACTACTTCTTTAAAGTGACACCAGGCCCGGTGACCTTTGGGACATGGTTTGACCCCCTATAGGATTGTGCGATCATCATGAAACGTTCAGATCACTTACAACTCAATAGATTCTACCTTCCTGTAACGTTTCAGCCTGATTGGACCTTGTTTTCACACAAATGGACCCAGAATGATGTGAAATTGTGCTTCGTGCAACATAATTCTGGGTGCCATTTACAAACCATAAGTGCTAATGACTCCATTCCTTTTTGTGGTTGTAGGGGCTGTTGATTGGAGTACACTAAAACAAACCTGATCTCTCTAGGACATTCAGAAGCCAAGTTATAAGCCCACAAATGTGTAACTGGACTACTTTAAAGTGACACCAGGCCCGGTGACCTTTGGGACATGGTTTGACCCCCTATAGGAATGTGCGATCATCATGAAACGTTCAGATCACTTACAACTCAATAGATTCTACCTTCTTGTAACGTTTCAGCCTGATTGGACCTTGTTTTCACACAAATGAACCCAGAATGATTTGAAAATGTGCTTCGTGCAACATAATTCTGGGATCCATTTACAAACCATAAGTGCTAATGACTCCATTCCTTTTTGTGGTTGTAGGGGCTGTTGATTGGAGTACACTAAAACAAACCTAACCTGTCTAGGACATTCAGAAGCCAAGTTATAAGCCCACAAAGATGTAACTGGACTACTTCTTTAAAGTGACACCAGGCCCGGTGACCTTTGGGACATGGTTTGACCCCCTATAGGAATGTACGATCATCTTGAAACGTTCAGATCACTTACAACTCAATAGATTCTACCTTCTTGTAGCGTTTCAGCCTGATTGGACCTTGTTTTCACACAAATGGACCCAGAATGAAGTGAAATTGTGCTTCGTGCAACATAATTCTGGGTGCCATTTACAAACCATAAGTGCTAATGACTCCATTCCTTTTTGTGGTTGTAGGGGCTGTTGATTGGAGTACACTAAAACAAACCTGATCTCTCTAGGACATTCAGAAGCCAAGTTATAAGCCCACAAATATGTAACTGGACTACTTCTTTAAATTGACACCAGATCAAGTGACATTTGGGACATGGTTTGACCCCCTTAGGAAAGTGCTATCATCATGAAACGTTCAGATCACTTACAACTCAATAGATTCTACCTTCCTGTAACATTTCAGCCTGATTGGACCTTGTTTTCACACAAATGAACCCAGAATGATGTGAAATTGTGCTTCGTGCAACATAATTCTGGGTGCCATTTACAAATCATAAGCGCTAATGACTCCATTCCTTTTTGTGGTTGTAGGGGCTGTTGATTGGAGTACGTTAAAACAAACCTGATCTCTCTAGGACATTCAGAAGCCAAGTTATAAGCCCACAAATGTGTAACTGGACTACTTTAAATTGACACCAGATCCGGTGACCTTTGGGACATGGTTTGACCCCCTTACGAAAGTGCTATCATCATGAAACGTTCAGATCACTTACAACTCAATAGATTCTACCTTCCTGTAACGTTTCAGCCTGATTGGACCTTGTTTTCACACAAATGAACACAGAATGATGTGAAATTGTGCTTCGTGCAACATAATTCTGGGTGCCATTTAAAAACCATAAGTGCTAATGACTCCATTCCTTTTTGTGGTTGTAGGGGCTGTTGGTTGGAGTAAACTAAAACAAACCTGATCTCTCTAGGACATTCAGAAGCCAAGTTATAAGCCCACAAATGTGTAACTGGACTACTTCTTTAAATTGACACCAGATCCGGTGACCTTTAGGACATGGTTTGACCCCCTTAGGAAAGTGCTATCACCATGAAACGTTCAGATCACTTACAACTCAATAGATTCTACCTTCCTGTAACGTTTCAGCCTGATTGGACCTTGTTTTCACACAAATGAACCCAGAATGATGTGAAATTGTGCTTCGTGCAACATAATTCTGGGTGCCATTTACAAACCATAAGTGCTAATGACTCCATTCCTTTTTGTGGTTGTAGGGGCTTTTGAATGGAGTACACTAAAACAAACCTGATCTCTCTAGGACATTCAGAAGCCAAGTTATTAGCCCACAAATGTGTAACTGGACTACTTCTTTAAATTGACACCAGATCCGGTGACCTTTGGGACATGGTTTGACCCCCTTAGGAAAGTGCTATCATCATGAAACGTTCAAATCACTTACAACTCAATAGATTCTACCTTCCTGTAACGTTTCAGCCTGATTGGACCTTGTTTTCACACAAATGAACCCAGAATGATGTGAAATTGTGCTTCGTGCAACATAATTCTGGGTGCCATTTAAAAAGCATAAATGCTAATGACTCCATTCCTTTTTGTGGTTGTAGGGGCTGTTGATTGGAGTATACTAAAACAAACCTGATCTCTCTAGGACATTCAGAAGCCAAGTTATAAGCCCACAAATGTGTAACTGGACTACTTCTTTAAATTGACACCAGATCCGGTGACCTTTGGGACATGGTTTGACCTCCTTAGGAAAGTGCTATCATCATGAAACGTTCAGATCACTTACAACTCAATAGATTCTACCTTCCTGTAACGTTTCAGCCTGATTGGACCTTGTTTTCACACAAATGGACCCAGAATGATGTGAAATTGTGCTTCGTGCAACATAATTCTGGGTACCATTTACAAACAATAAGTGCTAATGACTCCATTCCTTTTTGTGGTTGTAGGGGCTTTTGATTGGAGTACACTAAAACAAACCTGATCTCTCTAGGACATTCAGAAGCCAAGTTATAAGCCCACAAATGTGTAACTGGACTACTTCTTTAAATTGACACCAGATCCGGTGACCTTTGGGACATGGTTTGACCCCTTATAGGAATGTGCGATCATCATGAAACGTTCAGATCACTTACAACTCAATAGATTCTACCTTCTTGTAGCGTTTCAGCCGGATTGGACCTTGTTTTCACACAAATGGACCCAGAATGATGTGAAATTGTGCTTCAGCAACATAATTCTGGGTGCCATTTACAAACTATAAGTGCTAATGACTCCATTCCTTTTTGAGGTTGTAGGGGCTGTTGATTGGAGTACACTAAAACAAACCTAACCTCTCTAGGACATTCAGAAGCCAAGTTATAAGCCCACAAAGGTGTAACTGGACTACTTCTTTAAATTGACACCAGATCCGGTGACCTTTGGGACATGGTTTGACCTCCTTAGGAAAGTGCTATCATCAGGAAACGTTCAGATCACTTACAACTCAATAGATTCTACCTTCCTGTAACGTTTCAGCCTGATTGGACCTTGTTTTCACACAATTGGACCCAGAATGATGTGAAATTGTGCTTCGTGCAACATAATTCTGGGTGCCATTTACAAACAATAAGTGCTAATGACTCCATTCCTTTTTGTGGTTGTAGGGGCTTTTGATTGGAGTACACTAAAACAAACCTGATCTCTCTAGGACATTCAGAAGCCAAGTTATAAGCCCACAAATGTGTAACTGGACTACTTCTTTAAATTGACACCAGATCCGGTGACCTTTGGGACATGGTTTGACCCCTTATAGGAATGTGCGATCATCATGAAACGTTCAGATCACTTACAACTCAATAGATTCTACCTTCTTGTAACGTTTCTTTTTTTTTTTTTTAGTTTAGTTTATTTCAAACAAAGAAAACATACATTTTTAAAAAAAAATACCACAAACAGAAAAAATACATATCATCCCTTCTTCTGTGTTTGAAAAGGAGTAGGCTGAAGTGGAAACTTATATGTCCCTACCCCTTTATACAAGTAATTTTTACTTGTTTACTAAATCTAACACAAAACCGACATTAAAACAAACAAAATGGTACAAGTCACCAAAAACCACCAAATTATGTGGAAAAAAAACAACAAAAGAAAAAAAAACATCTTTTTACAATTGATACAATTTACTTTTCCTTAGAATAAAGGACACTCACATAAATCATCTATTTTCTACTATATACTTGTTCAGAATATGTTTTTTATAATTCATTTTAAACACATTTATATTTGTACTTACTTTAATTTCTTCTTCTAAATTGTTCCATAATTTAACCCCAATTATTGTGATACACATCTGTTTTAATGTTGTTCTAAACTTATGTATCTTTAAGTTTAGTGTTCCTCTCAGGTTATATCCTCCTTCTCTCTCTGTGAACAGTTTCTGTATTTTATCAGGCATTAATTTATTTCTTACTTTATACATTATTTGTGCTGTTTTGTATTTAACCAAGTCCTGGAACTTCATTATCCGTGTTTTAATAAAAAGTTCATTTGTGTGATCCAAATATCCTGCATTTGTTATTAATCTGATAGCCCTTTTCTGCATTGTTGTTAATGTCTGTAAATGACTTTTGTACGTGTTTCCCCAGACCTCTACACAATAGCTCAAATATGGCAGTAGCATCGTATTGTATAACATATAAAGTGCTTTCTGATTAAAAATATACTTAGCTTTCCCCAATAAAGCAATGCCCCGTGCAAGCTTCCCCCTAACATATTTGATGTGTGGCTTCCAACAGATTCTGCTGTCTATGACCACCCCAAGAAATTTTATTTCATATACTCTCTCAATTTTTACATTATTAATTACTATATCTAATTCATTGTGTCTTCTTTCATTACCAAACAACATAAATTTTGTTTTCTCTAAATTTAGTGACAGTTTATTTACATCAAACCATTTTTTTAATTTATTTATTTCCTGTGTGACCACATCCAGGACCTGTAGCAATTCCACCCCCGAGCAAAAAACATTTGTGTCATCTGCAAACAATACAAACTTCAAAACTTGTGAAACCCTACAAATGTCATTTATGTACATTATGAATAGTTTAGGTCCTAAGACTGATCCTTGAGGCACCCCACATTGTATCTGTCTTAGTCCTGATTTATGTTGATTTATTTGCACGTATTGTTGTCTATTTGATAAATAACTTTTTATCCAGTCCAATACTATACCCCTGAAACCATATTTTTCCATTTTTCTCATCAATACATCATGGTTTACTGTATCGAAAGCTTTCTTCAGATCTAAAAACAACCCTATTGCATGCTTCTTTTTGTCAATGCATTCTGTTATTTCCTCATTAAGATCAATCAGTGCCTGGACTGTTGACCTATTATTCCTGAAGCCATACTGGCATTCCGTCAGCAACTCACATTGATCAACAAAATTATCGAATCTTTTAACAAACAGTTTTTCTAATATTTTGGAAAATTGTGATAGTATTGACACAGGTCTATAATTTGTAAATTGATGCTTATCTCCTGTCTTGTAAATAGGAATTACCCTTGCTACTTTCATGTTATTTGGAAAAAACCCCTTTTGAAAAGAAAGATTACAAATGTGTGTTAATGGTTTTACAATGCCCTCAATCACATATTTCAGTGTTTTCATGTCAATATCGTTCCAGTCTGTACTGGTTTTATTCTTCATATTTCTAACTATCTCATAAATCTCCTTCTCATCAACTGCTCTTAAAAAAACAGACTTTTTATTTCTTTCAACATACTCTGTGGCATCCGTTTGTATCTCATCAACTATTATTTTTTCCTCCAATTTAGATCCTATGTTTACAAAATATTTGTTGAATTCATCCACTGCTTCATTCATGTTTGTAATATTATTTTTTCTCTCTATAAAATGTTGTGGATAGTTATTATTCCCTGTCTCTTTCCTAATTACGCCATTTAATACTTTCCAGATGCCTTTTATGTTGTTTCTATTGTGCTCTAACTTTTTAATAAAATATTCACGTTTACAGCTTCTCACTATATTTATGAGTTTGTTTTTATATCTTTTGTACTTTTGTTCTGCTTCTGTCGTTCTGTTTTTTATAAATTCTCTGTAAAGTGTGTTTTTTTTATTGCATGCATTTTGTAGACCTTTGGTCATCCACGGTTTTTCTTTATACTTATTCCTCTGAATATTTTTGATAACTGGACAGTTTCTGTCAAATTGACTTTTAAATATATTTAAAAAGGTATCATATGCTTGGTCTACTTCATTTTTTTCATAAACAATATTCCAATCTTGTTCTAATAGATCATTTTTAAGACTATTTAACCTCTGTTCTGTTTTCATTCCTTTATACATATAGTTAGTTCCTTCTGTTTCATTTTTATAATGACAGTCATAAGAAGCAAAAACCGGTAGATGGTCACTGATATCGCTTATTAATAACCCACTTTCCACCTTTTCTTCCATTATATTAGTGAATATATTATCTATTAAAGTAGTGCAGTGTAATGTTATTCTAGTCGGTCTGGTTATCAATGGAAATAAACCTAGACTGTACATTATATCAATAAATTCCTCTGTACTTTTGTTTTTATTTGGATTTAGCAAGTCTATATTGAAATCTCCACAAATAAACACTCCCTTCTGGTACAAATTTGTAAACATCTCCTCCATTTTATTCTTAAATGTTTCAATCTTAGAGCCTGGCGTTCTATATATACAGCTTACTAATATGTTCGTCTTCTTTTTCATGCTTATTTCTACTGTTACACATTCCATCACTCCCTCAATAGTAGTCGTCATCATTTCTACTTTTTTGTAATTAAGATTTTTGTCAATATAAAGTGCCACCCCTCCTCCTTTTTTTCTTATTCTGTCTTGGTGGATAAAGTCATATCCATACAATTCAAAATTTCCTTCCTTTTTATGTGTTATCCATGTCTCTGATATGGCAATGACCGTAAATGGTTTCTTGAATTGTGCTATATATTCCTTGATGGCGTCAAAATTTGCATATAAGCTTCTGCTATTGAAATGAGCTATTGTCAAACTATTTTCTGACTTCATCTTTATATTGAATTGTTCTTCATTGTAATAATTACATTCATGTATTTCATTATTAAAGAAATTGTAATCAGGATCAATATTGCTGTCAAAGTCCCAAAACCTATCTTTACAGCCTATATTTGTGTCAATATGTAGTTCATTTGTCATCCTGTCAATTGTAAATTTCTAATCTCCCTCACACTAATCATGTTTCAAAATCCAAATATCATTGAAAGATCAAGTCCTAAATGAAATTTCATTATCCTCATATTTTAATCTACACATTCCATTCCTCCATCCCATCATCTCTTTCACTGAAATTGATCCAAATCTTCTAAACTTTTAATCACCAGTATCTTTGCTTCTTCTGGAGTTCCATTCAATTTAACAAAAATTTTACAATTTGCAGTCCAGGTACCCTGGATCTTTTTCTGCTTTCTCAGAAAACGGGCTTTCTTTGCAATTTCTGCATTATACTTTGTCAGATGCTCATTTACATAGACCTCAGATCCTTTCAACTTTTTTGCCTGCTTAAGGAGTGAATTTTTCATCTTTCTGCTCACAAATCTCATTAACACAGACACTTTTCCCTTCCTATTCCTACTTGATAAAACATGACATGCTTCAATGTTGTTCTCACTGATTTCAATACCCTTTGAGTGAAAGAAAGTTGTTACCTGCCTTTCCACATGATTCATATCTGTTTCAGTTGGTTCCTCCCCATTATTATTTGCTACTGCTCGAGCATATGATCTAGGTTTTATATCAACTCCTGTAATGACAACATCATTTATTCTTGAATATTGCTCTAGTTCATCCACTCGTTTTTGCAAAATATAGATTTGTTTGTCCTTCTCAGCATTTTGTTGTTTCAGTTTTTTTACTTCTTGTACCAAATCCATAATACTTTTCTGTTGTTGCCTGACTGTTGTAAGTTCTTCAGCCAGAAAGTCAAGTGATTTTTTAATTTCATCCACTTCGTCATTATTAATCCTCTTTGTTCCCATCTTGAAAAACTGTTACTATCAGCAGTTAAACCTGTTTCTTGGTAGCTTGTGTTGAGGCCTGTAGTCAATGACTCACCCAGTTGCTAATTGCTGATGTTGAATCCTTTAGCCCAGGTTCCTGAGTTGATGCCTGTAGCCTGTGGCTTTCCCAGATGCTGGTTGCTGGTATTTTTTCCTTTTTAGCCGTTAGTGTTTAGTAAAACCTGGGCTTCCGGGCCTATTGGCCTATGGTATATCCCAGAATCGTTGGTGGTGGTTTGTAGGCTGCTGCTGGCCTGGTGGTGGTTTGTAGGCTGCTGCTGGCCTGGTGGTGGCTTGGTAGCTGCTGCTGGCCTGGTGGTGGTTTGTAGGCTGCTGCTGGCCTGGTGGTGGTTTGTAGGCTGCTGCTGGCCTGGTGGTGGTTTGTAGCTGCTGCTGGCCTGGTGGTGGTTTGTAGGCTGCTGCTGGCCTGGTGGTGGCTTGGTAGCTGCTGCTGGCCTGGTGGTGGTTTGTAGGCTGCTGCTGGCCTGGTGGTGGTTTATAGGCTGCTGCTGGCCTGGTGGTGGTTTGTAGGCTGCTGCTGGCCTGGTGGTGGCTTGGTAGCTGCTGCTGGCCTGGTGGTGGCTTGGTAGCTGCTGCTGGCCTGGTGGTGGTTTTGTTCTTTAAAATTATTTTCTTTTTTCAAGTATTACCCACAGCGAAAGGAGTCACAACAGATACCCATAAGGGTCAAAAAGCCCTCGAGAGTGTAAGCTTCAACAAGATGACAAGTAGCCTGGCAAGCCAGACTAAATAAATGTATAATTTAGTTTGGCCATGCTCCATTGACGGCTCTCCGTCAGCCTGATTGGACCTTGTTTTCACACAAATGGACCCAGAATGATGTGAAATTGTGCTTCGTGCAACATAATTCTGGGTGCCGTTTACAAACCATAAGTGCTAATGACTCCATTCCTTTTTGTGGTTGTAGGAGCTGTTGATTGGAGTACACTAAAACAAACCTAACCTCTCTAGGACATTCAGAAGCCAAGTTATAAGCCCACAAAGGTGTAACTGGACTACTTCTTTAAATTGACACCAGATCCGGTGACCTTTGGGACATGGTTTGAGCCCCTTAGGAAAGTGCTATCATCATGAAACATTCAGATCACTTACAACTCAATAGATTCTAACTTCCTGTAATGTTTCAGCCTGATTGGACCTTGTTTTCACACAAATGGACCCAGAATTATGTGAAATTGTGCTTCGTGCAACATAATTCTGGGTGCCATTTACAAACCATAAGTGCTAATGACTCCATTCCTTTTTGTGGTTGTAGGGGCTGTTGATTGGAGTACACTAAAACAAACCCGACCTCTCTAGGACATTCAGAAGCCAAGTTATAAGCCCACAAAGGTGTAACTGGACTACTTCTTTAAAGTGACACTTGGCCCGGTGACCTTTGGGACATGGTTTGACCCCCTATAGGAATGTGCGATCATCTTGAAACGTTCAGATCACCTACAACTCAATAGATTCTACCTTCTTGTAGCGTTTCAGCCTGACTGGTCCTTGTTTTCACACAAATGGACCCAGAATGATGTGAAATTGTGCTTCGTGCAACATAATTCTGGGTGCCAATTACAAACCATAAGTGCTAATGACTCCATTCCTTTTTGTGGTTGTAGGGGCTGTTGATTGGAGTACATTAAAACAAACCTGATCTCTCTAGGACATTCAGAAGCCAAGTTATAAGCCCACAAATGTGTAACTGGACTACTTCTTTAAATTGACACGAGATCCGATGACCTTTGGGACATGGTTTGACCCCCTTAGGAAAGTGCTATCATCATGAAACGTTCAGATCACTTACAACTCAATAGATTCTACCTTCCTGTAACGTTTCAGCCTGATTGGACCTTGTTTTCACACAAATGGACCCAGAATGATGTGAAATTGTGCTTCGTGCAACATAATTCTGGGTGCCATTTACAAACCATAAGTGCTAATGACTCCATTCCTTTTTGTGGTTGTAGGGGCTGTTGATTGGAGTATACCAAAACAAACCTGATCTCTCTAGGACATTCAGAAGCCAAGTTATAAGCCCACAAATGTGTAACTGGACTGCTTCTTTAAATTGACACCAGATCCGGTGACCTTTGGGACATGGTTTGAGCCCCTTAGGAAAGTGCTATCATCATGAAACATTCAGATCACTTACAACTCAATAGATTCTACCTTCCTGTAATGTTTCAGCCTGATTGGACCTTGTTTTCACACAAATGGACCCAGAATGATGTGAAATTGTGCTTCGTGCAACATAATTCTGGGTGCCATTTACAAACCATAAGTGCTAATGACTCCATTCCTTTTTGTGGTTATAGGGGCTGTTGATTGGAGCACACTAAAACAAACCTAACCTCTCTAGGACATTCAGAAGCCAAGTTATAAGCCCACAAAGGTGTAACTGGACTACTTCTTTAAAGTGACACTTGGCCCGGTGACCTTTGGGACATGGTTTGACCCCCTATAGGAATGTGCGATCATCTTGAAACGTTCAGATCACCTACAACTCAATAGATTCTACCTTCTTGTAGCGTTTCAGCCGGATTGGACCTTGTTTTCACACAAATGGACCCAGAATGATGTGAAATTGTGCTTCGTGCAACATAATTCTGGGTGCCACTTACAAACCATAAGTGCTAATGACTCCATTCCTTTTTGTGGTTGTAGGGGCTGTTGATTGGAGTACACTAAAACAAACCTAACCTCTCTAGGACATTCAGAAGCCAAGTTATAAGCCCACAAAGGTGTAACTGGACTACTTCTTTAAAGTGACACCAGGCCCGGTGACCTTTGGGACATGGTTTTACCCCCTATAGGAATGTGCGATCATCTTGAAACGTTCAGATCACTTACAACTCAATAGATTCTACCTTCTTGTAGCGTTTCAGCCTTATTGGACCTTCTTTTCACACAAATGGACCCAGAATGATGTGAAATTGTGCTTCGTGTAACATAATTCTGGGTGCCATTTACAAACCATAAGTGCTAATGATTCCATTCCTTTTTGTGGTTGTAGGGGCTGTTGATTGGAGTACACTAAAACAAACCTGATCTCTCTAGGACATTCAGAAGCCAAGTTATAAGCACACAAATGTGTAACTGGATTACTTCTTTAAATTGACACCAGATCCGGTGATCTTTTGGACATGGTTTGACCCCCTTAGGAAAGTGCTATCATCATGAAACGTTCAGATCACTTACAACTCAGTAGATTCTACCTTCCTGTAACGTTTCAGCCTGATTGGACCTTGTTTTCACACAAATGAACCCAGAATGATGTGAAATTGTGCTTCGTGCAACATAATTCTGGGTGCCATTTAAAAACCATAAGTGCTAATGACTCCATTCCTTTTTGTGGTTGTAGGGGCTGTTGATTGGAGTACACTAAAACAAACCTGATCTCTCTAGGACATTCAGAAGCCAAGTTATAAGCCCACAAATGTGTAACTGGACTACTTATTTAAATTGACACCAGATCCGGTGACCTTTGGGACATGGTGTGACCCCCTTAGGAAAGTGCTATCATCATGAAACGTTCAGATCACTTACAACTCAATAGATTCTACCTTCCTGTAACGTTTCAGCCTGATTTGACCTTGTTTTCACACAAATGGACCCAGAATGATGTGAAATTGTGCTTCGTGCAACATAATTCTGGGTGCCATTTACAAACCATAAGTGCTAATGACTCCATTGCTTTTTGTGGTTGTAGGGGCTGTTGATTGGAGTACACTAAAACAACCCTGACCTCTCTAGGACATTCAGAAGCCAAGTTATAAGCCCACAAATGTGTAACTGGACTACTTCTTTAAAGTGACACCAGATCCGGTGACCTTTGGGACATGGTTTGACCCCCTTAGGAAAGTGCGATCATCATGAAACGTTCAGATCACTTACAACTCAATAGATTCTACCTTCCTGTATTGTTTCAGCCTGATTGGACCTTGTTTTCACACAAATGAACCCAGAATGATGTGAAATTGTGCTTCGTGCAACATAATTCTGGGTGCCATTTAAAAACCATAAGTGCTAATGTCTCCATTCCTTTTTGTGGTTGTAGGGGCTGTTGATTGGAGTACACTAAAGCAAACCTGATCGCTCTAGGACATTCAGAAGCCAAGTTATAAGCCCACAAATGTGTAACTGGACTACTTCTTTAAATTGACACCAGATCCGGTGACCTTTGGGACATGATTTGACCCCCTTAGGAAAGTGCTATCATCATGAAACGTTCAGATCACTTACAACTCAATAGATTCTACCTTCCTGTAACGTTTCAGCCTGATTGGACCTTGTTTTCACACAAATGAACCCAGAATGATGTGAAATTGTGCTTTGTGCAACATAATTCTGGGTGCCATTTAAAAACCATAAGTGCTAATGACTCCATTCCTTTTTGTGGTTGTAGGGGCTGTTGATTGGAGTATACTAAAACAAACCTCATCTCTCTAGGGCATTCAGAAGCCAAGTTATAAGCCCACAAATGTGTAACTGGACTACTTCTTTAGACACCAGATCCGGTGACCTTTGGGAAATGGTTTGACCCCCTTAGGGAAGTGCTATCATCATGAAACGTTCAGATCACTTACAACTTAATAGATTCTACCTTCCTGTAATGTTTCAGCCTGATTGGACCTTGTTTTCACACAAATGGACCCAGAATGATGTGAAATTGTGCTTCGTGCAACATAATTCTGGGTGCCATTTACAAACAATAAGTGCTAATGACTCCATTCTTTTTTGTGGTTGTAGGGGCTGTTGATTGGAGTACACTAAAACAAACCTAACCTCTCTAGGACATTCAGAAGCAAAGTTATAAGCCCACAAAGGTGTAACTGGACTACTTCTTTAATGTGACACCAGGCCCGGTGACCTTTGGGACATGGTTTTACCCCCTATAGGAACCTGCGATCATCTTGAAACGTTCAGATCACTTACAACTCAATAGATTCTACCTTCTTGTAGCGTTTCAGCCTTATTGGACCTTGTTTTCACACAAATGGACCCAGAATTATGTGAAATTGTGCTTCGTGTAACATAATTCTGGGTGCCATTTACAAACCATAAGTGCTAATGACTCCATTCCTTTTTGTGGTTGTAGGGGCTGTTGATTGGAGTACACTAAAACAAACCTGATCTCTCTAGGACATTCAGAAGCCAAGTTATAAGCCCACAAATGTGTAACTGGACTACTTCTTTAAATTGACACCAGATCCGGTGATCTTTGGGACATGGTTTGACCCCCTTAGGAAAGCGCTATCATCATGAAACCTTCAGATCACTTACAACTCAATAGATTCTACCTTCCTGTAACGTTTCAGCCTGATTGGACCTTGTTTTCACACAAATGAACCCAGAATGATGTGAAATTGTGCTTTGTGCAACATAATTCTGGGTGCCATTTACAAACCATAAGTGCTAATGACTCCATTGCTTTTTGTGGTTGTAGGGGCTGTTGATTGGAGTACACTAAAACAACCCTGACCTCTCTAGGACATTCAGAAGCCAAGTTATAAGCCCACAAATGTGTAACTGGACTACTTCTTTAAAGTGACACCAGATCCGGTGACCTTTGGGACATGGTTTGACCCCCTTAGGAAAGTGCGATCATCATGAAACGTTCAGATCACTTACAACTCAATAGATTCTAGCTTCCTGTATTGTTTCAGCCTGATTGGACCTTGTTTTCACACAAATGAACCCAGAATGATGTGAAATTGTGCTTCGTGCAACATAATTCTGGGTGCCATTTAAAAACCATAAGTGCTAATGTCTCCATTCCTTTTTGTGGTTGTAGGGGCTGTTGATTGGAGTACACTAAAGCAAACCTGATCGCTCTAGGACATTCAGAAGCCAAGTTATAAGCCCACAAATGTGTAACTGGACTACTTCTTTAGACACCAGATCCGGTGACCTTTGGGACATGGTTTGACCCCCTTAGGGAAGTGCTATCATCATGAAACGTTCAGATCACTTAAAACTTAATAGATTCTACCTTCCTGTAATGTTTCAGCCTGATTGGACCTTGTTTTCACACAAATGGACCCAGAATGATGTGAAATTGTGCTTCGTGCAACATAATTCTGGGTGCCATTTACAAACCATAAGTGCTAATGACTCCATTCCTTTTTGTGGTTGTAGGGGCTGTTGATTGGAGTACACTAAAACAAACCTGATCTCTCTAGGGCATTCAGAAGCCAAGTTATAAGCCCACAAATGTGTAACTGGACTACTTCTTTAAATTGACACCAGATCCGGTGACCTTTGGGACATGGTTTGACCTCCTTAGGAAAGTGCTATCATCATGAAACGTTCAGATCACTTACAACTCAATAGATTCTACCTTCCTGTAACGTTTCAGCCTGATTGGACCTTGTTTTCACACAAATGGACCCAGAATGATGTGAAATTGTGCTTCGTGCAACATAATTCTGGGTGCCATTTACAAACAATAAGTGCTAATGACTCCATTCCTTTTTGTGGTTGTAGGGGCTTTTGATTGGAGTACACTAAAACAAACCTGATCTCTCTAGGACATTCAGAAGCCAAGTTATAAGCCCACAAATGTGTAACTGGACTACTTCTTTAAATTGACACCAGATCCGGTGACCTTTGGGACATGGTTTGACCCCTTATAGGAATGTGCGATCATCATGAAACGTTCAGATCACTTACAACTCAATAGATTCTACCTTCTTGTAGCGTTTCAGCCGGATTGGACCTTGTTTTCACACAAATGGACCCAGAATGATGTGAAATTGTGCTTCAGCAACATAATTCTGGGTGCCATTTACAAACTATAAGTGCTAATGACTCCATTCCTTTTTGAGGTTGTAGGGGCTGTTGATTGGAGTACACTAAAACAAACCTAACCTCTCTAGGACATTCAGAAGCCAAGTTATAAGCCCACAAAGGTGTAACTGGACTACTTCTTTAAATTGACACCAGATCCGGTGACCTTTGGGACATGGTTTGACCTCCTTAGGAAAGTGCTATCATCATGAAACGTTCAGATCACTTACAACTCAATAGATTCTACCTTCCTGTAACGTTTCAGCCTGATTGGACCTTGTTTTCACACAATTGGACCCAGAATGATGTGAAATTGTGCTTCGTGCAACATAATTCTGGGTGCCATTTACAAACAATAAGTGCTAATGACTCCATTCCTTTTTGTGGTTGTAGGGGCTTTTGATTGGAGTACACTAAAACAAACCTGATCTCTCTAGGACATTCAGAAGCCAAGTTATAAGCCCACAAATGTGTAACTGGACTACTTCTTTAAATTGACACCAGATCCGGTGACCTTTGGGACATGGTTTGACCCCTTATAGGAATGTGCGATCATCATGAAACGTTCAGATCACTTACAACTCAATAGATTCTACCTTCTTGTAACGTTTATTTTTTTTTTTTTTAGTTTAGTTTATTTCAAACAAAGAAAACATACATTTTTAAAAAAAAATACCACAAACAGAAAAAATACATATCATCCCTTCTTCTGTGTTTGAAAAGGAGTAGGCTGAAGTGGAAACTTATATGTCCCTACCCCTTTATACAAGTAATTTTTACTTGTTTACTAAATCTAACACAAAACCGACATTAAAACAAACAAAATGGTACAAGTCACCAAAAACCACCAAATTATGTGGAAAAAAAAACAACAAAAGAAAAAAAAACATCTTTTTACAATTGATACAATTTACTTTTCCTTAGAATAAAGGACACTCACATAAATCATCTATTTTCTACTATATACTTGTTCAGAATATGTTTTTTATAATTCATTTTAAACACATTTATATTTGTACTTACTTTAATTTCTTCTTCTAAATTGTTCCATAATTTAACCCCAATTATTGTGATACACATCTGTTTTAATGTTGTTCTAAACTTATGTATCTTTAAGTTTAGTGTTCCTCTCAGGTTATATCCTCCTTCTCTCTCTGTGAACAGTTTCTGTATTTTATCAGGCATTAATTTATTTCTTACTTTATACATTATTTGTGCTGTTTTGTATTTAACCAAGTCCTGGAACTTCATTATCCGTGTTTTAATAAAAAGTTCATTTGTGTGATCCAAATATCCTGCATTTGTTATTAGTCTGATAGCCCTTTTCTGCATTGTTGTTAATGTCTGTAAATGACTTTTGTACGTGTTTCCCCAGACCTCTACACAATAGCTCAAATATGGCAGTAGCATCGTATTGTATAACATATAAAGTGCTTTCTGATTAAAAATATACTTAGCTTTCCCCAATAAAGCAATGCCCCGTGCAAGCTTCCCCCTAACATATTTGATGTGTGGCTTCCAACAGATTCTGCTGTCTATGACCACCCCAAGAAATTTTATTTCATATACTCTCTCAATTTTTACATTATTAATTACTATATCTAATTCATTGTGTCTTCTTTCATTACCAAACAACATAAATTTTGTTTTCTCTAAATTTAGTGACAGTTTATTTACATCAAACCATTTTTTTAATTTATTTATTTCCTGTGTGACCACATCCAGGACCTGTAGCAATTCCACCCCCGAGCAAAAAACATTTGTGTCATCTGCAAACAATACAAACTTCAAAACTTGTGAAACCCTACAAATGTCATTTATGTACATTATGAATAGTTTAGGTCCTAAGACTGATCCTTGAGGCACCCCACATTGTATCTGTCTTAGTCCTGATTTATGTTGATTTATTTGCACGTATTGTTGTCTATTTGATAAATAACTTTTTATCCAGTCCAATACTATACCCCTGAAACCATATTTTTCCATTTTTCTCATCAATACATCATGGTTTACTGTATCGAAAGCTTTCTTCAGATCTAAAAACAACCCTATTGCATGCTTCTTTTTGTCAATGCATTCTGTTATTTCCTCATTAAGATCAATCAGTGCCTGGACTGTTGACCTATTATTCCTGAAGCCATACTGGCATTCCGTCAGCAACTCACATTGATCAACAAAATTATCGAATCTTTTAACAAACAGTTTTTCTAATATTTTGGAAAATTGTGATAGTATTGACACAGGTCTATAATTTGTAAATTGATGCTTATCTCCTGTCTTGTAAATAGGAATTACCCTTGCTACTTTCATGTTATTTGGAAAAAACCCCTTTTGAAAAGAAAGATTACAAATGTGTGTTAATGGTTTTACAATGCCCTCAATCACATATTTCAGTGTTTTCATGTCAATATCGTTCCAGTCTGTACTGGTTTTATTCTTCATATTTCTAACTATCTCATAAATCTCCTTCTCATCAACTGCTCTTAAAAAAACAGACTTTTTATTTCTTTCAACATACTCTGTGGCATCCGTTTGTATCTCATCAACTATTATTTTTTCCTCCAATTTAGATCCTATGTTTACAAAATATTTGTTGAATTCATCCACTGCTTCATTCATGTTTGTAATATTATTTTTTCTCTCTATAAAATGTTGTGGATAGTTATTATTCCCTGTCTCTTTCCTAATTACGCCATTTAATACTTTCCAGATGCCTTTTATGTTGTTTCTATTGTGCTCTAACTTTTTAATAAAATATTCACGTTTACAGCTTCTCACTATATTTATGAGTTTGTTTTTATATCTTTTGTACTTTTGTTCTGCTTCTGTCGTTCTGTTTTTTATAAATTCTCTGTAAAGTGTGTTTTTTTTATTGCATGCATTTTGTAGACCTTTGGTCATCCACGGTTTTTCTTTATACTTATTCCTCTGAATATTTTTGATAACTGGACAGTTTCTGTCAAATTGACTTTTAAATATATTTAAAAAGGTATCATATGCTTGGTCTACTTCATTTTTTTCATAAACAATATTCCAATCTTGTTCTAATAGATCATTTTTAAGACTATTTAACCTCTGTTCTGTTTTCATTCTTTTATACATATAGTTAGTTCCTTCTGTTTCATTTTTATAATGACAGTCATAAGAAGCAAAAACCGGTAGATGGTCACTGATATCGCTTATTAATAACCCACTTTCCACCTTTTCTTCCATTATATTAGTGAATATATTATCTATTAAAGTAGTGCAGTGTAATGTTATTCTAGTCGGTCTGGTTATCAATGGAAATAAACCTAGACTGTACATTATATCAATAAATTCCTCTGTACTTTTGTTTTTATTTGGATTTAGCAAGTCTATATTGAAATCTCCACAAATAAACACTCCCTTCTGGTACAAATTTGTAAACATCTCCTCCATTTTATTCTTAAATGTTTCAATCTTAGAGCCTGGCGTTCTATATATACAGCTTACTAATATGTTCGTCTTCTTTTTCATGCTTATTTCTACTGTTACACATTCCATCACTCCCTCAATAGTAGTCGTCATCATTTCTACTTTTTTGTAATTAAGATTTTTGTCAATATAAAGTGCCACCCCTCCTCCTTTTTTTCTTATTCTGTCTTGGTGGATAAAGTCATATCCATACAATTCAAAATTTCCTTCCTTTTTATGTGTTATCCATGTCTCTGATATGGCAATGACCGTAAATGGTTTCTTGAATTGTGCTATATATTCCTTGATGGCGTCAAAATTTGCATATAAGCTTCTGCTATTGAAATGAGCTATTGTCAAACTATTTTCTGACTTCATCTTTATATTGAATTGTTCTTCATTGTAATAATTACATTCATGTATTTCATTATTAAAGAAATTGTAATCAGGATCAATATTGCTGTCAAAGTCCCAAAACCTATCTTTACAGCCTATATTTGTGTCAATATGTAGTTCATTTGTCATCCTGTCAATTGTAAATTTCTAATCTCCCTCACACTAATCATGTTTCAAAATCCAAATATCATTGAAAGATCAAGTCCTAAATGAAATTTCATTATCCTCATATTTTAATCTACACATTCCATTCCTCCATCCCATCATCTCTTTCACTGAAATTGATCCAAATCTTCTAAACTTTTAATCACCAGTATCTTTGCTTCTTCTGGAGTTCCATTCAATTTAACAAAAATTTTACAATTTGCAGTCCAGGTACCCTGGATCTTTTTCTGCTTTCTCAGAAAACGGGCTTTCTTTGCAATTTCTGCATTATACTTTGTCAGATGCTCATTTACATAGACCTCAGATCCTTTCAACTTTTTTGCCTGCTTAAGGAGTGAATTTTTCATCTTTCTGCTCACAAATCTCATTAACACAGACACTTTTCCCTTCCTATTCCTACTTGATAAAACATGACATGCTTCAATGTTGTTCTCACTGATTTCAATACCCTTTGAGTGAAAGAAAGTTGTTACCTGCCTTTCCACATGATTCATATCTGTTTCAGTTGGTTCCTCCCCATTATTATTTGCTACTGCTCGAGCATATGATCTAGGTTTTATATCAACTCCTGTAATGACAACATCATTTATTCTTGAATATTGCTCTAGTTCATCCACTCGTTTTTGCAAAATATAGATTTGTTTGTCCTTCTCAGCATTTTGTTGTTTCAGTTTTTTTACTTCTTGTACCAAATCCATAATACTTTTCTGTTGTTGCCTGACTGTTGTAAGTTCTTCAGCCAGAAAGTCAAGTGATTTTTTAATTTCATCCACTTCGTCATTATTAATCCTCTTTGGTCCCATCTTGAAAAACTGTTACTATCAGCAGTTAAACCTGTTTCTTGGTAGCTTGTGTTGAGGCCTGTAGTCAATGACTCACCCAGTTGCTAATTGCTGATGTTGAATCCTTTAGCCCAGGTTCCTGAGTTGATGCCTGTAGCCTGTGGCTTTCCCAGATGCTGGTTGCTGGTATTTTTTCCTTTTTAGCCGTTAGTGTTTAGTAAAACCTGGGCTTCCGGGCCTATTGGCCTATGGTATATCCCAGAATCGTTGGTGGTGGTTTGTAGGCTGCTGCTGGCCTGGTGGTGGTTTGTAGGCTGCTGCTGGCCTGGTGGTGGTTTGTAGGCTGCTGCTGGCCTGGTGGTGGTTTGTAGCTGCTGCTGGCCTGGTGGTGGTTTGTAGGCTGCTGCTGGCCTGGTGGTGGCTTGGTAGCTGCTGCTGGCCTGGTGGTGGTTTGTAGGCTGCTGCTGGCCTGGTGGTGGTTTATAGGCTGCTGCTGGCCTGGTGGTGGTTTGTAGGCTGCTGCTGGCCTGGTGGTGGCTTGGTAGCTGCTGCTGGCCTGGTGGTGGCTTGGTAGCTGCTGCTGGCCTGGTGGTGGTTTTGTTCTTTAAAATTATTTTCTTTTTTCAAGTATTACCCACAGCGAAAGGAGTCACAACAGATACCCATAAGGGTCAAAAAGCCCTCGAGAGTGTAAGCTTCAACAAGATGACAAGTAGCCTGGCAAGCCAGACTAAATAAATGTATAATTTAGTTTGGCCATGCTCCATTGACGGCTCTCCGTCAGCCTGATTGGACCTTGTTTTCACACAAATGGACCCAGAATGATGTGAAATTGTGCTTCGTGCAACATAATTCTGGGTGCCGTTTACAAACCATAAGTGCTAATGACTCCATTCCTTTTTGTGGTTGTAGGAGCTGTTGATTGGAGTACACTAAAACAAACCTAACCTCTCTAGGACATTCAGAAGCCAAGTTATAAGCCCACAAATGTGTAACTGGACTACTTCTTTAGACACCAGATCCGGTGACCTTTGGGAAATGGTTTGACCCCCTTAGGGAAGTGCTATCATCATGAAACGTTCAGATCACTTACAACTTAATAGATTCTACCTTCCTGTAATGTTTCAGCCTGATTGGACCTTGTTTTCACACAAATGGACCCAGAATGATGTGAAATTGTGCTTCGTGCAACATAATTCTGGGTGCCATTTACAAACCATAAGTGCTAATGACTCCATTCTTTTTTGTGGTTGTAGGGGCTGTTGATTGGAGTACACTAAAACAAACCTAACCTCTCTAGGACATTCAGAAGCAAAGTTATAAGCCCACAAAGGTGTAACTGGACTACTTCTTTAATGTGACACCAGGCCCGGTGACCTTTGGGACATGGTTTTACCCCCTATAGGAACCTGCGATCATCTTGAAACGTTCAGATCACTTACAACTCAATAGATTCTACCTTCTTGTAGCGTTTCAGCCTTATTGGACCTTGTTTTCACACAAATGGACCCAGAATTATGTGAAATTGTGCTTCGTGTAACATAATTCTGGGTGCCATTTACAAACCATAAGTGCTAATGACTCCATTCCTTTTTGTGGTTGTAGGGGCTGTTGATTGGAGTACACTAAAACAAACCTGATCTCTCTAGGACATTCAGAAGCCAAGTTATAAGCCCACAAATGTGTAACTGGACTACTTCTTTAAATTGACACCAGATCCGGTGATCTTTGGGACATGGTTTGACCCCCTTAGGAAAGCGCTATCATCATGAAACCTTCAGATCACTTACAACTCAATAGATTCTACCTTCCTGTAACGTTTCAGCCTGATTGGACCTTGTTTTCACACAAATGAACCCAGAATGATGTGAAATTGTGCTTTGTGCAACATAATTCTGGGTGCCATTTACAAACCATAAGTGCTAATGACTCCATTGCTTTTTGTGGTTGTAGGGGCTGTTGATTGGAGTACACTAAAACAACCCTGACCTCTCTAGGACATTCAGAAGCCAAGTTATAAGCCCACAAATGTGTAACTGGACTACTTCTTTAAAGTGACACCAGATCCGGTGACCTTTGGGACATGGTTTGACCCCCTTAGGAAAGTGCGATCATCATGAAACGTTCAGATCACTTACAACTCAATAGATTCTAGCTTCCTGTATTGTTTCAGCCTGATTGGACCTTGTTTTCACACAAATGAACCCAGAATGATGTGAAATTGTGCTTCGTGCAACATAATTCTGGGTGCCATTTAAAAACCATAAGTGCTAATGTCTCCATTCCTTTTTGTGGTTGTAGGGGCTGTTGATTGGAGTACACTAAAGCAAACCTGATCGCTCTAGGACATTCAGAAGCCAAGTTATAAGCCCACAAATGTGTAACTGGACTACTTCTTTAGACACCAGATCCGGTGACCTTTGGGACATGGTTTGACCCCCTTAGGGAAGTGCTATCATCATGAAACGTTCAGATCACTTACAACTTAATAGATTCTACCTTCCTGTAATGTTTCAGCCTGATTGGACCTTGTTTTCACTCAAATGGACCCAGAATGATGTGAAATTGTGCTTCGTGCAACATAATTCTGGGTGCCATTTACAAACCATGAGTGCTAATGACTCCATTCCTTTTTGTGGTTGTAGGGGCTGTTGATTGGAGTACACTAAAACAAACCTGATCTCTCTAGGGCATTCAGAAGCCAAGTTATAAGCCCACAAATGTGTAACTGGACTACTTCTTTAAATTGACACCAGATCCGGTGACCTTTGGGACATGGTTTGACCTCCTTAGGAAAGTGCTATCATCATGAAACGTTCAGATCACTTACAACTCAATAGATTCTACCTTCCTGTAACGTTTCAGCCTGATTGGACCTTGTTTTCACACAAATGGACCCAGAATGATGTGAAATTGTGCTTCGTGCAACATAATTCTGGGTGCCATTTACAAACAATAAGTGCTAATGACTCCATTCCTTTTTGTGGTTGTAGGGGCTTTTGATTGGAGTACACTAAAACAAACCTGATCTCTCTAGGACATTCAGAAGCCAAGTTATAAGCCCACAAATGTGTAACTGGACTACTTCTTTAAATTGACACCAGATCCGGTGACCTTTGGGACATGGTTTGACCCCTTATAGGAATGTGCGATCATCATGAAACGTTCAGATCACTTACAACTCAATAGATTCTACCTTCTTGTAGCGTTTCAGCCGGATTGGACCTTGTTTTCACACAAATGGACCCAGAATGATGTGAAATTGTGCTTCAGCAACATAATTCTGGGTGCCATTTACAAACTATAAGTGCTAATGACTCCATTCCTTTTTGAGGTTGTAGGGGCTGTTGATTGGAGTACACTAAAACAAACCTAACCTCTCTAGGACATTCAGAAGCCAAGTTATAAGCCCACAAAGGTGTAACTGGACTACTTCTTTAAATTGACACCAGATCCGGTGACCTTTGGGACATGGTTTGACCTCCTTAGGAAAGTGCTATCATCATGAAACGTTCAGATCACTTACAACTCAATAGATTCTACCTTCCTGTAACGTTTCAGCCTGATTGGACCTTGTTTTCACACAATTGGACCCAGAATGATGTGAAATTGTGCTTCGTGCAACATAATTCTGGGTGCCATTTACAAACAATAAGTGCTAATGACTCCATTCCTTTTTGTGGTTGTAGGGGCTTTTGATTGGAGTACACTAAAACAAACCTGATCTCTCTAGGACATTCAGAAGCCAAGTTATAAGCCCACAAATGTGTAACTGGACTACTTCTTTAAATTGACACCAGATCCGGTGACCTTTGGGACATGGTTTGACCCCTTATAGGAATGTGCGATCATCATGAAACGTTCAGATCACTTACAACTCAATAGATTCTACCTTCTTGTAACGTTTATTTATTTTTTTTTTAGTTTAGTTTATTTCAAACAAAGAAAACATACATTTTAAAAAAAAAATACCACAAACAGAAAAAATACATATCATCCCTTCTTCTGTGTTTGAAAAGGAGTAGGCTGAAGTGGAAACTTATATGTCCCTACCCCTTTATACAAGTAATTTTTACTTGTTTACTAAATCTAACACAAAACCGACATTAAAACAAACAAAATGGTACAAGTCACCAAAAACCACCAAATTATGTGGAAAAAAAACAACAAAAGAAAAAAAAACATCTTTTTACAATTGATACAATTTACTTTTCCTTAGAATAAAGGACACTCACATAAATCATCTATTTTCTACTATATACTTGTTCAGAATATGTTTTTTATAATTCATTTTAAACACATTTATATTTGTACTTACTTTAATTTCTTCTTCTAAATTGTTCCATAATTTAACCCCAATTATTGTGATACACATCTGTTTTAATGTTGTTCTAAACTTATGTATCTTTAAGTTTAGTGTTCCTCTCAGGTTATATCCTCCTTCTCTCTCTGTGAACAGTTTCTGTATTTTATCAGGCATTAATTTATTTCTTACTTTATACATTATTTGTGCTGTTTTGTATTTAACCAAGTCCTGGAACTTCATTATCCGTGTTTTAATAAAAAGTTCATTTGTGTGATCCAAATATCCTGCATTTGTTATTAGTCTGATAGCCCTTTTCTGCATTGTTGTTAATGTCTGTAAATGACTTTTGTACGTGTTTCCCCAGACCTCTACACAATAGCTCAAATATGGCAGTAGCATCGTATTGTATAACATATAAAGTGCTTTCTGATTAAAAATATACTTAGCTTTCCCCAATAAAGCAATGCCCCGTGCAAGCTTCCCCCTAACATATTTGATGTGTGGCTTCCAACAGATTCTGCTGTCTATGACCACCCCAAGAAATTTTATTTCATATACTCTCTCAATTTTTACATTATTAATTACTATATCTAATTCATTGTGTCTTCTTTCATTACCAAACAACATAAATTTTGTTTTCTCTAAATTTAGTGACAGTTTATTTACATCAAACCATTTTTTTAATTTATTTATTTCCTGTGTGACCACATCCAGGACCTGTAGCAATTCCACCCCCGAGCAAAAAACATTTGTGTCATCTGCAAACAATACAAACTTCAAAACTTGTGAAACCCTACAAATGTCATTTATGTACATTATGAATAGTTTAGGTCCTAAGACTGATCCTTGAGGCACCCCACATTGTATCTGTCTTAGTCCTGATTTATGTTGATTTATTTGCACGTATTGTTGTCTATTTGATAAATAACTTTTTATCCAGTCCAATACTATACCCCTGAAACCATATTTTTCCATTTTTCTCATCAATACATCATGGTTTACTGTATCGAAAGCTTTCTTCAGATCTAAAAACAACCCTATTGCATGCTTCTTTTTGTCAATGCATTCTGTTATTTCCTCATTAAGATCAATCAGTGCCTGGACTGTTGACCTATTATTCCTGAAGCCATACTGGCATTCCGTCAGCAACTCACATTGATCAACAAAATTATCGAATCTTTTAACAAACAGTTTTTCTAATATTTTGGAAAATTGTGATAGTATTGACACAGGTCTATAATTTGTAAATTGATTCTTATCTCCTGTCTTGTAAATAGGAATTACCCTTGCTACTTTCATGTTATTTGGAAAAAACCCCTTTTGAAAAGAAAGATTACAAATGTGTGTTAATGGTTTTACAATGCCCTCAATCACATATTTCAGTGTTTTCATGTCAATATCGTTCCAGTCTGTACTGGTTTTATTCTTCATATTTCTAACTATCTCATAAATCTCCTTCTCATCAACTGCTCTTAAAAAAACAGACTTTTTATTTCTTTCAACATACTCTGTGGCATCCGTTTGTATCTCATCAACTATTATTTTTTCCTCCAATTTAGATCCTATGTTTACAAAATATTTGTTGAATTCATCCACTGCTTCATTCATGTTTGTAATATTATTTTTTCTCTCTATAAAATGTTGTGGATAGTTATTATTCCCTGTCTCTTTCCTAATTACGCCATTTAATACTTTCCAGATGCCTTTTATGTTGTTTCTATTGTGCTCTAACTTTTTAATAAAATATTCACGTTTACAGCTTCTCACTATATTTATGAGTTTGTTTTTATATCTTTTGTACTTTTGTTCTGCTTCTGTCGTTCTGTTTTTTATAAATTCTCTGTAAAGTGTGTTTTTTTTATTGCATGCATTTTGTAGACCTTTGGTCATCCACGGTTTTTCTTTATACTTATTCCTCTGAATATTTTTGATAACTGGACAGTTTCTGTCAAATTGACTTTTAAATATATTTAAAAAGGTATCATATGCTTGGTCTACTTCATTTTTTTCATAAACAATATTCCAATCTTGTTCTAATAGATCATTTTTAAGACTATTTAACCTCTGTTCTGTTTTCATTCTTTTATACATATAGTTAGTTCCTTCTGTTTCATTTTTATAATGACAGTCATAAGAAGCAAAAACCGGTAGATGGTCACTGATATCGCTTATTAATAACCCACTTTCCACCTTTTCTTCCATTATATTAGTGAATATATTATCTATTAAAGTAGTGCAGTGTAATGTTATTCTAGTCGGTCTGGTTATCAATGGAAATAAACCTAGACTGTACATTATATCAATAAATTCCTCTGTACTTTTGTTTTTATTTGGATTTAGCAAGTCTATATTGAAATCTCCACAAATAAACACTCCCTTCTGGTACAAATTTGTAAACATCTCCTCCATTTTATTCTTAAATGTTTCAATCTTAGAGCCTGGCGTTCTATATATACAGCTTACTAATATGTTCGTCTTCTTTTTCATGCTTATTTCTACTGTTACACATTCCATCACTCCCTCAATAGTAGTCGTCATCATTTCTACTTTTTTGTAATTAAGATTTTTGTCAATATAAAGTGCCACCCCTCCTCCTTTTTTTCTTATTCTGTCTTGGTGGATAAAGTCATATCCATACAATTCAAAATTTCCTTCCTTTTTATGTGTTATCCATGTCTCTGATATGGCAATGACCGTAAATGGTTTCTTGAATTGTGCTATATATTCCTTGATGGCGTCAAAATTTGCATATAAGCTTCTGCTATTGAAATGAGCTATTGTCAAACTATTTTCTGACTTCATCTTTATATTGAATTGTTCTTCATTGTAATAATTACATTCATGTATTTCATTATTAAAGAAATTGTAATCAGGATCAATATTGCTGTCAAAGTCCCAAAACCTATCTTTACAGCCTATATTTGTGTCAATATGTAGTTCATTTGTCATCCTGTCAATTGTAAATTTCTAATCTCCCTCACACTAATCATGTTTCAAAATCCAAATATCATTGAAAGATCAAGTCCTAAATGAAATTTCATTATCCTCATATTTTAATCTACACATTCCATTCCTCCATCCCATCATCTCTTTCACTGAAATTGATCCAAATCTTCTAAACTTTTAATCACCAGTATCTTTGCTTCTTCTGGAGTTCCATTCAATTTAACAAAAATTTTACAATTTGCAGTCCAGGTACCCTGGATCTTTTTCTGCTTTCTCAGAAAACGGGCTTTCTTTGCAATTTCTGCATTATACTTTGTCAGATGCTCATTTACATAGACCTCAGATCCTTTCAACTTTTTTGCCTGCTTAAGGAGTGAATTTTTCATCTTTCTGCTCACAAATCTCATTAACACAGACACTTTTCCCTTCCTATTCCTACTTGATAAAACATGACATGCTTCAATGTTGTTCTCACTGATTTCAATACCCTTTGAGTGAAAGAAAGTTGTTACCTGCCTTTCCACATGATTCATATCTGTTTCAGTTGGTTCCTCCCCATTATTATTTGCTACTGCTCGAGCATATGATCTAGGTTTTATATCAACTCCTGTAATGACAACATCATTTATTCTTGAATATTGCTCTAGTTCATCCACTCGTTTTTGCAAAATATAGATTTGTTTGTCCTTCTCAGCATTTTGTTGTTTCAGTTTTTTTACTTCTTGTACCAAATCCATAATACTTTTCTGTTGTTGCCTGACTGTTGTAAGTTCTTCAGCCAGAAAGTCAAGTGATTTTTTAATTTCATCCACTTCGTCATTATTAATCCTCTTTGGTCCCATCTTGAAAAACTGTTACTATCAGCAGTTAAACCTGTTTCTTGGTAGCTTGTGTTGAGGCCTGTAGTCAATGACTCACCCAGTTGCTAATTGCTGATGTTGAATCCTTTAGCCCAGGTTCCTGAGTTGATGCCTGTAGCCTGTGGCTTTCCCAGATGCTGGTTGCTGGTATTTTTTCCTTTTTAGCCGTTAGTGTTTAGTAAAACCTGGGCTTCCGGGCCTATTGGCCTATGGTATATCCCAGAATCGTTGGTGGTGGTTTGTAGGCTGCTGCTGGCCTGGTGGTGGCTTGGTAGCTGCTGCTGGCCTGGTGGTGGTTTGTAGGCTGCTGCTGGCCTGGTGGTGGTTTGTAGGCTGCTGCTGGCCTGGTGGTGGTTTGTAGCTGCTGCTGGCCTGGTGGTGGTTTGTAGGCTGCTGCTGGCCTGGTGGTGGCTTGGTAGCTGCTGCTGGCCTGGTGGTGGTTTGTAGGCTGCTGCTGGCCTGGTGGTGGTTTATAGGCTGCTGCTGGCCTGGTGGTGGTTTGTAGGCTGCTGCTGGCCTGGTGGTGGCTTGGTAGCTGCTGCTGGCCTGGTGGTGGCTTGGTAGCTGCTGCTGGCCTGGTGGTGGTTTTGTTCTTTAAAATTATTTTCTTTTTTCAAGTATTACCCACAGCGAAAGGAGTCACAACAGATACCCATAAGGGTCAAAAAGCCCTCGAGAGTGTAAGCTTCAACAAGATGACAAGTAGCCTGGCAAGCCAGACTAAATAAATGTATAATTTAGTTTGGCCATGCTCCATTGACGGCTCTCCGTCAGCCTGATTGGACCTTGTTTTCACACAAATGGACCCAGAATGATGTGAAATTGTGCTTCGTGCAACATAATTCTGGGTGCCGTTTACAAACCATAAGTGCTAATGACTCCATTCCTTTTTGTGGTTGTAGGAGCTGTTGATTGGAGTACACTAAAACAAACCTAACCTCTCTAGGACATTCAGAAGCCAAGTTATAAGCCCACAAAGGTGTAACTGGACTACTTCTTTAAATTGACACCAGATCCGGTGACCTTTGGGACATGGTTTGAGCCCCTTAGGAAAGTGCTATCATCATGAAACATTCAGATCACTTACAACTCAATAGATTCTAACTTCCTGTAATGTTTCAGCCTGATTGGACCTTGTTTTCACACAAATGGACCCAGAATTATGTGAAATTGTGCTTCGTGCAACATAATTCTGGGTGCCATTTACAAACCATAAGTGCTAATGACTCCATTCCTTTTTGTGGTTGTAGGGGCTGTTGATTGGAGTACACTAAAACAAACCCGACCTCTCTAGGACATTCAGAAGCCAAGTTATAAGCCCACAAAGGTGTAACTGGACTACTTCTTTAAAGTGACACCAGGCCCGGTGACCTTTGGGACATGGTTTGACCCCCTATAGGAATGTGCGATCATCATGAAACGTTCAGAACACTTACAACTCAATAGATTCTACCTTCTTGTAACGTTTCAGCCTGATTGGACCTTGTTTTCACACAAATGGACCCAGAATGATGTGAAATTGTGCTTCGTGCAACATAATTCTGGTTGCCATTTACAAACCATAAGTGCTAATGACTCCATTCCTTTTTGTGGTTGTAGGGGCTGTTGATTGGAGTACACTAAAACAAACTTGACCTCTCTAGGACATTCAGAAGCCAAGTTATAAGCCCACAAAGGTGTAACTGGACTACTTCTTTAAAGTGACACTTGGCCCGGTGACCTTTGGGACATGGTTTGACCCCCTATAGGAATGTGCGATCATCTTGAAACGTTCAGATCACCTACAACTCAATAGATTCTACCTTCTTGTAGCGTTTCAGCCTGACTGGTCCTTGTTTTCACACAAATGGACCCAGAATGATGTGAAATTGTGCTTCGTGCAACATAATTCTGGGTGCCAATTACAAACCATAAGTGCTAATGACTCCATTCCTTTTTGTGGTTGTAGGGGCTGTTGATTGGAGTACATTAAAACAAACCTGATCTCTCTAGGACATTCAGAAGCCAAGTTATAAGCCCACAAATGTGTAACTGGACTACTTCTTTAAATTGACACCAGATCCGATGACCTTTGGGACATGGTTTGACCCCCTTAGGAAAGTGCTATCATCATGAAACGTTCAGATCACTTACAACTCAATAGATTCTACCTTCCTGTAACGTTTCAGCCTGATTGGACCTTGTTTTCACACAAATGGACCCAGAATGATGTGAAATTGTGCTTCGTGCAACATAATTCTGGGTGCCATTTACAAACCATAAGTGCTAATGACTCCATTCCTTTTTGTGGTTGTAGGGGCTGTTGATTGGAGTATACTAAAACAAACCTGATCTCTCTAGGACATTCAGAAGCCAAGTTATAAGCCCACAAAGGTGTAACTGGACTACTTCTTTAAAGTGACACTTGGCCCGGTGACCTTTGGGACATGGTTTGACCCCCTATAGGAATGTGCGATCATCTTGAAACGTTCAGATCACCTACAACTCAATAGATTCTACCTTCTTGTAGCGTTTCAGCCGGATTGGACCTTGTTTTCACACAAATGGACCCAGAATGATGTGAAATTGTGCTTCGTGCAACATAATTCTGGGTGCCACTTACAAACCATAAGTGCTAATGACTCCATTCCTTTTTGTGGTTGTATGGGCTGTTGATTGGAGTACACTAAAACAAACCTAACCTCTCTAGGACATTCAGAAGCCAAGTTATAAGCCCACAAAGGTGTAACTGGACTACTTCTTTAAAGTGACACCAGGCCCGGTGACCTTTGGGACATGGTTTTACCCCCTATAGGAATGTGCGATCATCTTGAAACGTTCAGATCACTTACAACTCAATAGATTCTACCTTCTTGTAGCGTTTCAGCCTTATTGGACCTTGTTTTCACACAAATGGACCCAGAATGATGTGAAATTGTGCTTCGTGTAACATAATTCTGGGTGCCATTTACAAACCATAAGTGCTAATGATTCCATTCCTTTTTGTGGTTGTAGGGGCTGTTGATTGGAGTACACTAAAACAAACCTGATCTCTCTAGGACATTCAGAAGCCAAGTTATAAGCACACAAATGTGTAACTGGATTACTTCTTTAAATTGACACCAGATCCGGTGATCTTTTGGACATGGTTTGACCCCCTTAGGAAAGTGCTATCATCATGAAACGTTCAGATCACTTACAACTCAGTAGATTCTACCTTCCTGTAACGTTTCAGCCTGATTGGACCTTGTTTTCACACAAATGAACCCAGAATGATGTGAAATTGTGCTTCGTGCAACATAATTCTGGGTGCCATTTACAAACCATAAGTGCTAATGACTCCATTCCTTTTTGTGGTTGTAGGGGCTGTTGATTGGAGTACACTAAAACAAACCTAACCTCTCTAGGACATTCAGAAGCCAAGTTATAAGCCCACAAAGGTGTAACTGGACTACTTCTTTAAATTGACACCAGATCCGGTGACCTTTGGGACATGGTTTGAGCCCCTTAGGAAAGTGCTATCATCATGAAACATTCAGATCACTTACAACTCAATAGATTCTAACTTCCTGTAATGTTTCAGCCTGATTGGACCTTGTTTTCACACAAATGGACCCAGAATTATGTGAAATTGTGCTTCGTGCAACATAATTCTGGGTGCCATTTACAAACCATAAGTGCTAATGACTCCATTCCTTTTTGTGGTTGTAGGGGCTGTTGATTGGAGTACACTAAAACAAACCCGACCTCTCTAGGACATTCAGAAGCCAAGTTATAAGCCCACAAAGGTGTAACTGGACTACTTCTTTAAAGTGACACCAGGCCCGGTGACCTTTGGGACATGGTTTGACCCCCTATAGGAATGTGCGATCATCATGAAACGTTCAGAACACTTACAACTCAATAGATTCTACCTTCTTGTAACGTTTCAGCCTGATTGGACCTTGTTTTCACACAAATGGACCCAGAATGATGTGAAATTGTGCTTCGTGTAACATAATTCTGGGTGCCATTTACAAACCATAAGTGCTAATGATTCCATTCCTTTTTGTGGTTGTAGGGGCTGTTGATTGGAGTACACTAAAACAAACCTGATCTCTCTAGGACATTCAGAAGCCAAGTTATAAGCACACAAATGTGTAACTGGATTACTTCTTTAAATTGACACCAGATCCGGTGATCTTTTGGACATGGTTTGACCCCCTTAGGAAAGTGCTATCATCATGAAACGTTCAGATCACTTACAACTCAGTAGATTCTACCTTCCTGTAACGTTTCAGCCTGATTGGACCTTGTTTTCACACAAATGAACCCAGAATGATGTGAAATTGTGCTTCGTGCAACATAATTCTGGGTGCCATTTACAAACCATAAGTGCTAATGACTCCATTCCTTTTTGTGGTTGTAGGGGCTGTTGATTGGAGTACACTAAAACAAACCTAACCTCTCTAGGACATTCAGAAGCCAAGTTATAAGCCCACAAAGGTGTAACTGGACTACTTCTTTAAATTGACACCAGATCCGGTGACCTTTGGGACATGGTTTGAGCCCCTTAGGAAAGTGCTATCATCATGAAACATTCAGATCACTTACAACTCAATAGATTCTAACTTCCTGTAATGTTTCAGCCTGATTGGACCTTGTTTTCACACAAATGGACCCAGAATTATGTGAAATTGTGCTTCGTGCAACATAATTCTGGGTGCCATTTACAAACCATAAGTGCTAATGACTCCATTCCTTTTTGTGGTTGTAGGGGCTGTTGATTGGAGTACACTAAAACAAACCCGACCTCTCTAGGACATTCAGAAGCCAAGTTATAAGCCCACAAAGGTGTAACTGGACTACTTCTTTAAAGTGACACCAGGCCCGGTGACCTTTGGGATATGGTTTGACCCCCTATAGGAATGTGCGATCATCATGAAACGTTCAGAACACTTACAACTCAATAGATTCTACCTTCTTGTAACGTTTCAGCCTGATTGGACCTTGTTTTCACACAAATGGACCCAGAATGATGTGAAATTGTGCTTCGTGCAACATAATTCTGGTTGCCATTTACAAACCATAAGTGCTAATGACTCCATTCCTTTTTGTGGTTGTAGGGGCTGTTGATTGGAGTACACTAAAACAAACCTGATCTCTCTAGGACATTCAGAAGCCAAGTTATAAGCACACAAATGTGTAACTGGATTACTTCTTTAAATTGACACCAGATCCGGTGATCTTTTGGACATGGTTTGACCCCCTTAGGAAAGTGCTATCATCATGAAACGTTCAGATCACTTACAACTCAGTAGATTCTACCTTCCTGTAACGTTTCAGCCTGATTGGACCTTGTTTTCACACAAATGAACCCAGAATGATGTGAAATTGTGCTTCGTGCAACATAATTCTGGGTGCCATTTAAAAACCATAAGTGCTAATGACTCCATTCCTTTTTGTGGTTGTAGGGGCTGTTGATTGGAGTACACTAAAACAAACCTGATCTCTCTAGGACATTCAGAAGCCAAGTTATAAGCCCACAAATGTGTAACTGGACTACTTATTTAAATTGACACCAGATCCGGTGACCTTTGGGACATGGTGTGACCCCCTTAGGAAAGTGCTATCATCATGAAACGTTCAGATCACTTACAACTCAATAGATTCTACCTTCCTGTAACGTTTCAGCCTGATTTGACCTTGTTTTCACACAAATGGACCCAGAATGATGTGAAATTGTGCTTCGTGCAACATAATTCTGGGTGCCATTTACAAACCATGAGTGCTAATGACTCCATTGCTTTTTGTGGTTGTAGGGGCTGTTGATTGGAGTACACTAAAACAACCCTGACCTCTCTAGGACATTCAGAAGCCAAGTTATAAGCCCACAAATGTGTAACTGGACTACTTCTTTAAAGTGACACCAGATCCGGTGACCTTTGGGACATGGTTTGACCCCCTTAGGAAAGTGCGATCATCATGAAACGTTCAGATCACTTACAACTCAATAGATTCTACCTTCCTGTATTGTTTCAGCCTGATTGGACCTTGTTTTCACACAAATGAACCCAGAATGATGTGAAATTGTGCTTCGTGCAACATAATTCTGGGTGCCATTTAAAAACCATAAGTGCTAATGTCTCCATTCCTTTTTGTGGTTGTAGGGGCTGTTGATTGGAGTACACTAAAGCAAACCTGATCGCTCTAGGACATTCAGAAGCCAAGTTATAAGCCCACAAATGTGTAACTGGACTGCTTCTTTAAATTGACACCAGATCCGGTGACCTTTGGGACATGGTTTGAGCCCCTTAGGAAAGTGCTATCATCATGAAACATTCAGATCACTTACAACTCAATAGATTCTACCTTCCTGTAATGTTTCAGCCTGATTGGACCTTGTTTTCACACAAATGGACCCAGAATGATGTGAAATTGTGCTTCGTGCAACATAATTCTGGGTGCCATTTACAAACCATAAGTGCTAATGACTCCATTCCTTTTTGTGGTTATAGGGGCTGTTGATTGGAGTACACTAAAACAAACCTAACCTCTCTAGGACATTCAGAAGCCAAGTTATAAGCCCACAAAGGTGTAACTGGACTACTTCTTTAAAGTGACACTTGGCCCGGTGACCTTTGGGACATGGTTTGACCCCCTATAGGAATGTGCGATCATCTTGAAACGTTCAGATCACCTACAACTCAATAGATTCTACCTTCTTGTAGCGTTTCAGCCGGATTGGACCTTGTTTTCACACAAATGGACCCAGAATGATGTGAAATTGTGCTTCGTGCAACATAATTCTGGGTGCCACTTACAAACCATAAGTGCTAATGACTCCATTCCTTTTTGTGGTTGTAGGGGCTGTTGATTGGAGTACACTAAAACAAACCTAACCTCTCTAGGACATTCAGAAGCCAAGTTATAAGCCCACAAAGGTGTAACTGGACTACTTCTTTAAAGTGACACCAGGCCCGGTGACCTTTGGGACATGGTTTTACCCCCTATAGGAATGTGCGATCATCTTGAAACGTTCAGATCACTTACAACTCAATAGATTCTACCTTCTTGTAGCGTTTCAGCCTTATTGGACCTTGTTTTCACACAAATGGACCCAGAATGATGTGAAATTGTGCTTCGTGTAACATAATTCTGGGTGCCATTTACAAACCATAAGTGCTAATGATTCCATTCCTTTTTGTGGTTGTAGGGGCTGTTGATTGGAGTACACTAAAACAAACCTGATCTCTCTAGGACATTCAGAAGCCAAGTTATAAGCACACAAATGTGTAACTGGATTACTTCTTTAAATTGACACCAGATCCGGTGATATTTTGGACATGGTTTGACCCCCTTAGGAAAGTGCTATCATCATGAAACGTTCAGATCACTTACAACTCAGTAGATTCTACCTTCCTGTAACGTTTCAGCCTGATTGGACCTTGTTTTCACACAAATGAACCCAGAATGATGTGAAATTGTGCTTCGTGCAACATAATTCTGGGTGCCATTTAAAAACCATAAGTGCTAATGACTCCATTCCTTTTTGTGGTTGTAGGGACTGTTGATTGGAGTACACTAAAACAAACCTGATCTCTCTAGGACATTCAGAAGCCAAGTTATAAGCCCACAAATGTGTAACTGGACTACTTATTTAAATTGACACCAGATCCGGTGACCTTTGGGACATGGTGTGACCCCCTTAGGAAAGTGCTATCATCATGAAACGTTCAGATCACTTACAACTCAATAGATTCTACCTTCCTGTAACGTTTCAGCCTGATTTGACCTTGTTTTCACACAAATGGACCCAGAATGATGTGAAATTGTGCTTCGTGCAACATAATTCTGGGTGCCATTTACAAACCATAAGTGCTAATGACTCCATTGCTTTTTGTGGTTGTAGGGGCTGTTGATTGGAGTACACTAAAACAACCCTGACCTCTCTAGGACATTCAGAAGCCAAGTTATAAGCCCACAAATGTGTAACTGGACTACTTCTTTAAAGTGACACCAGATCCGGTGACCTTTGGGACATGGTTTGACCCCCTTAGGAAAGTGCGATCATCATGAAACGTTCAGATCACTTACAACTCAATAGATTCTACCTTCCTGTATTGTTTCAGCCTGATTGGACCTTGTTTTCACACAAATGAACCCAGAATGATGTGAAATTGTGCTTCGTGCAACATAATTCTGGGTGCCATTTAAAAACCATAAGTGCTAATGTCTCCATTCCTTTTTGTGGTTGTAGGGGCTGTTGATTGGAGTACACTAAAGCAAACCTGATCGCTCTAGGACATTCAGAAGCCAAGTTATAAGCCCACAAATGTGTAACTGGACTACTTCTTTAAATTGACACCAGATCCGGTGACCTTTGGGACATGGTTTGACCCCCTTAGGAAAGTGCTATCATCATGAAACGTTCAGATCACTTACAACTCAATAGATTCTACCTTCCTGTAACGTTTCAGCCTGATTGGACCTTGTTTTCACACAAATGAACCCAGAATGATGTGAAATTGTGCTTTGTGCAACATAATTCTGGGTGCCATTTAAAAACCATAAGTGCTAATGACTCCATTCCTTTTTGTGGTTGTAGGGGCTGTTGATTGGAGTATACTAAAACAAACCTCATCTCTCTAGGGCATTCAGAAGCCAAGTTATAAGCCCACAAATGTGTAACTGGACTACTTCTTTAGACACCAGATCCGGTGACCTTTGGGAAATGGTTTGACCCCCTTAGGGAAGTGCTATCTTCATGAAACGTTCAGATCACTTACAACTTAATAGATTCTACCTTCCTGTAATGTTTCAGCCTGATTGGACCTTGTTTTCACACAAATGGACCCAGAATGATGTGAAATTGTGCTTCGTGCAACATAATTCTGGGTGCCATTTACAAACCATAAGTGCTAATGACTCCATTCTTTTTTGTGGTTGTAGGGGCTGTTGATTGGAGTACACTAAAACAAACCTAACCTCTCTAGGACATTCAGAAGCAAAGTTATAAGCCCACAAAGGTGTAACTGGACTACATCTTTAATGTGACACCAGGCCCGGTGACCTTTGGGACATGGTTTTACCCCCTATAGGAACCTGCGATCATCTTGAAACGGTCAGATCACTTACAACTCAATAGATTCTACCTTCTTGTAGCGTTTCAGCCTTATTGGACCTTGTTTTCACACAAATGGACCCAGAATTATGTGAAATTGTGCTTCGTGTAACATAATTCTGGGTGCCATTTACAAACCATAAGTGCTAATGACTCCATTCCTTTTTGTGGTTGTAGGGGCTGTTGATTGGAGTACACTAAAACAAACCTGATCTCTCTAGGACATTCAGAAGCCAAGTTATAAGCCCACAAATGTGTAACTGGACTACTTCTTTAAATTGACACCAGATCCGGTGATCTTTGGGACATGGTTTGACCCCCTTAGGAAAGCGCTATCATCATGAAACCTTCAGATCACTTACAACTCAATAGATTCTACCTTCCTGTAACGTTTCAGCCTGATTGGACCTTGTTTTCACACAAATGAACCCAGAATGATGTGAAATTGTGCTTTGTGCAACATAATTCTGGGTGCCATTTACAAACCATAAGTGCTAATGACTCCATTGCTTTTTGTGGTTGTAGGGGCTGTTGATTGGAGTACACTAAAACAACCCTGACCTCTCTAGGACATTCAGAAGCCAAGTTATAAGCCCACAAATGTGTAACTGGACTACTTCTTTAAAGTGACACCAGATCCGGTGACCTTTGGGACATGGTTTGACCCCCTTAGGAAAGTGCGATCATCATGAAACGTTCAGATCACTTACAACTCACTAGATTCTACCTTCCTGTAACGTTTCAGCCTGATTGGACCTTGTTTTCACACAAATGAACCCAGAATGATGTGAAATTGTGCTTCGTGCAACATAATTCTGGGTGCCATTTAAAAACCATAAGTGCTAATGACTCCATTCCTTTTTGTGGTTGTAGGGGCTGTTGATTGGAGTATACTAAAACAAACCTGATCTCTCTAGGGCATTCAGAAGCCAAGTTATAAGCCCACAAATGTGTAACTGGACTACTTCTTTAGACACCAGATCCGGTGACCTTTGGGACATGGTTTGACCCCCTTAGGGAAGTGCTATCATCATGAAACGTTCAGATCACTTACAACTTAATAGATTCTACCTTCCTGTAATGTTTCAGCCTGATTGGACCTTGTTTTCACACAAATGGACCCAGAATGATGTGAAATTGTGCTTCGTGCAACATAATTCTGGGTGCCATTTACAAACCATGAGTGCTAATGACTCCATTCCTTTTTGTGGTTGTAGGGGCTGTTGATTGGAGTACACTAAAACAAACCTGATCTCTCTAGGGCATTCAGAAGCCAAGTTATAAGCCCACAAATGTGTAACTGGACTATTTCTTTAAATTGACACCAGATCCGGTGACCTTTGGGACATGGTTTGACCCCCTTAGGAAAGTGCTATCATCATGAAACGTTCAGATCACTTACAACTCAATAGATTCTACCTTCCTGTAACGTTTCAGCCTGATTGGACCTTGTTTTCATAAAAATGAACCCAGAATGATATGAAATTGTGCTTCGTGCAACATAATTCTGGGTGCCATTTACAAACCATAAGTCCTAATGACTCCATTCCTTTTTGTGGTTGTAGGGGCTTTTGATTAGAGTACACTAAAACAAACCTAACCTCTCTAGGACATTCAGAAGCCAAGTTATAAGCCCACAAATGTGTAACTGGACTACTTCTTTAAATTGACACCAGATCCGGTGACCTTTGGGACATGATTTGACCCGCTTAGGAAAGTGCTATCATCATGAAACGTTCAGATCACTTACAACTCAATAGATTCTACCTTCCTGTAACGTTTCAGCCTGATTGGACCTTGTTTTCACACAAATGAACCCAGAATGAGGTGAAACTGTGCTTCGTGCAACATAATTCTGGGTGCCATTTAAAAACCATAAGTGCTAATGACTCCATTCCTTTTTGTGGTTGTAGGGCCTGTTGATTGGAGTATACTAAAACAACCCTGATCTCTCTAGGACATTCAGAAGCCACGTTATAAGCCCACAAATGTGTAACTGGACTACTTCTTTAAATTGACACCAGATCCGGGGACCTTTGGGACATGGTTTGACCCCCTTAGGAAAGTGCGATCATCATGAAACATTCAGATCACTTACAACTCAATAGATTCTACCTTGCTGTATTGTTTCAGCCTGATTGGACCTTGTTTTCACACAAATGGACCCAGAATGATGTGAAATTGTGCTTCGTGCAACATAATTCTGGGTGCCATTTAAAAACCATAAGTGCTAATGACTCCATTCCTTTTTGTGGTTGTAGGGGCTGTTGATTGGAGTATACTAAAACAAACCTCATCTCTCTAGGGCATTCAGAAGCCAAGTTATAAGCCCACAAATGTGTAACTGGACTACTTCTTTAGACACCAGATCCGGTGACCTTTGGGACATGGTTTGACCCCCTTAGGGAAGTGCTATCATCATGAAACGTTCAGATCACTTACAACTTAATAGATTCTACCTTCCTGTAATGTTTCAGCCTGATTGGACCTTGTTTTCACACAAATGGACCCAGAATGATGTGAAATTGTGCTTCGTGCAACATAATTCTGGGTGCCATTTACAAACCATAAGTGCTAATGACTCCATTCCTTTTTGTGGTTGTAGGGGCTGTTGATTGGAGTACACCAAAACAAACCTAACCTCTCTAGGACATTCAGAAGCCAAGTTATAAGCCCACAAAGGTGTAACTGGACTACTTCTTTAATGTGACACCAGATCCGGTGACCTTTGGGACATGGTTTGACCCCCTATAGGAACGTGCGATCATCTTGAAACGTTCAGATCACTTACAACTCAATAGATTCTACCTTCTTGTAGCGTTTCAGCCTTATTGGACCTTGTTTTCACACAAATGGACCCAGAATGATGTGAAATTGTGCTTCGTGTAACATAATTCTGGGTGCCATTTACAAACCATAAGTGCTAATGACTCCATTCCTTTTTGTGGTTGTAGGGGCTGTTGATTGGAGTACACTAAAACAAACCTGATCTCTCTAGGACATTCAGAAGCCAAGTTATAAGCCCACAAATGTGTAACTGGACTACTTCTTTAAATTGACACCAGATCCGGTGATCTTTGGGACATGGTTTGACCCCCTTAGGAAAGCGCTATCATCATGAAACGTTCAGATCACTTACAACTCAATAGATTCTACCTTCCTGTAACGTTTCAGCCTGATTGGACCTTGTTTTCACACAAATGAACCCAGAATGATGTGAAATTGTGCTTTGTGCAACATAATTCTGGGTGCCATTTAAAAACCATAAGTGCTAATGACTCCATTCCTTTTTGTGGTTGTAGGGGCTGTTGATTGGAGTACACTAAAACAAACCTGATCTCTCTAGGGCATTCAGAAGCCAAGTTATAAGCCCACAAATGTGGAACTGGACTACTTCTTTAGACACCAGATCAGGTGACCTTTGGGACATGGTTTGACCCCCTATAGGAATCTGCGATCATCTTGAAACGTTCAGATCACTTACAACTCAATAGATTCTACCTTCCTGTAACGTTTCAGCCTGATTTGACCTTGTTTTCACACAAATGGACCCAGAATGATGTGAAATTGTGCTTCGTGCAACATAATTCTGGGTGCCATTTACAAACCATAAGTGCTAATGACTCCATTGCTTTTTGTGGTTGTAGGGGATGTTGATTGGAGTACACTAAAACAACCCTGACCTCTCTAGGACATTCAGAAGCCAAGTTATAAGCCCACAAATGTGTAACTGGACTACTTCTTTAAAGTGACACCAGATCCGGTGACCTTTGGGACATGGTTTGACCCCCTTAGGAAAGTGCGATCATCATGAAACGTTCAGATCACTTACAACTCAATAGATTCTAGCTTCCTGTATTGTTTCAGCCTGATTGGACCTTGTTTTCACACAAATGAACCCAGAATGATGTGAAATTGTGCTTCGTGCAACATAATTCTGGGTGCCATTTAAAAACCATAAGTGCTAATGTCTCCATTCCTTTTTGTGGTTGTAGGGGCTGTTGATTGGAGTACACTAAAGCAAACCTGATCGCTCTAGGACATTCAGAAGCCAAGTTATAAGCCCACAAATGTGTAACTGGACTACTTCTTTAAATTGACACCAGATCCGGTGACCTTTGGGACATGGTTTGACCCCCTTAGGAAAGTGCTATCATCATGAAACGTTCAGATCACTTACAATTCACTAGATTCTACCTTCCTGTAACGTTTCAGCCTGATTGGACCTTGTTTTCACACAAATGAACCCAGAATGATGTGAAATTGTGCTTCGTGCAACATAATTCTGGGTGCCATTTAAAAACCATAAGTGCTAATGACTCCATTCCTTTTTGTGGTTGTAGGGGCTGTTGATTGGAGTATACTAAAACAAACCTGATCTCTCTAGGGCATTCAGAAGCCAAGTTATAAGCCCACAAATGTGTAACTGGACTACTTCTTTAGACACCAGATCCGGTGACCTTTGGGACATGGTTTGACCCCCTTAGGGAAGTGCTATCATCATGAAACGTTCAGATCACTTACAACTTAATAGATTCTACCTTCCTGTAATGTTTCAGCCTGACTGGACCTTGTTTTCACACAAATGGACCCAGAATGATGTGAAATTGTGCTTCGTGCAACATAATTCTGGGTGCCATTTACAAACCATGAGTGCTAATGACTCCATTCCTTTTTGTGGTTGTAGGGGCTGTTGATTGGAGTACACTAAAACAAACCTGATCTCTCTAGGGCATTCAGAAGCCAAGTTATAAGCCCACAAATGTGTAACTGGACTACTTCTTTAAATTGACACCAGATCCGGTGACCTTTGGGACATGGTTTGACCCCCTTAGGAAAGTGCTATCATCATGAAACGTTCAGATCACTTACAACTCAATATATTCTACCTTCCTGTAACGTTTCAGCCTGATTGGACCTTGTTTTCACACAAATGAACCCAGAATGATGTGAAATTGTGCTTCGTGCAACATAATTCTGGGTGCCATTTAAAAACCATAAGTGCTAATGACTCCATTCCTTTTTGTGGTTGTAGGGGCTGTTGATTGGAGTACACTAAAACAAACCTGATCGCTCTAGGACATTCAGAAACCAAGTTATAAGCCCACAAATGTGTAACTGGACAACTTCTTTAAATTGACACCAGATCCGGTGACCTTTGGGACATGGTTTGACCCCCTTAGGAAAGTGCTATCATCATGAAACGTTCAGATCACTTACAACTCAATAGATTCTACCTTCCTGTAACGTTTCAGCCTGATTGGACCTTGTTTTCATACAAATGAACCCAGAATGATATGAAATTGTGCTTCGTGCAACATAATTCTGGGTGCCATTTACAAACCATAAGTCCTAATGACTCCCTTCCTTTTTGTGGTTGTAGGGGCTTTTGATTGGAGTACACTAAAACAAACCTAACCTCTCTAGGACATTCAGAAGCCAAGTTATAAGCCCACAAATGTGTAACTGGACTACTTCTTTAAATCGACACCAGATCCGGTGACCTTTGGGACATGGTTTGACCCGGTTAGGAAAGTGCTATCATCATGAAACGTTCAGATCACTTACAACTCAATAGATTCTACCTTCCTGTAACGTTTCAGCCTGATTGGACCTTGTTTTCACACAAATGAACCCAGAATGAGGTGAAACTGTGCTTCGTGCAACATAATTCTGGGTGCCATTTAAAAACCATAAGTGCTAATGACTCCATTCCTTTTTGTGGTTGTAGGGCCTGTTGATTGGAGTATACTAAAACAACCCTGATCTCTCTAGGACATTCAGAAGCCACGTTATAAGCCCACAAATGTGTAACTGGACTACTTCTTTAAATTGACACCAGATCCGGGGACCTTTGGGACATGGTTTGACCCCCTTACGAAAGTGCTATCATCATGAAACGTTCAGATCACTTACAACTCAATAGATTCTACCTTCCTGTAACGTTTCAGCTGATTGGACCTTGTTTTCACACAAATGAACCCAGAATGATGTGAAATTGTGCTTCGTGGAACATAATTCTGGGCGCCATTTACAAACCATAAGTGCTAATGACTCCATTCCTTTTTGTGATTGTAGGGGCTGTTGATTGGAGTATACTAAAACAAACCTGATCTCTCTAGGTCATTCAGAAGCCAAGTTATAAGCCCACAAATGTGTAACTGGACTACTTCTTTAAATTGACACCAGATCCGGTGACCTTTGGGACATGGTTTGAGCCCCTTAGGAAAGTGATATCATCATGAAACATTCAGATCACTTACAACTCAATAGATTCTACCTTCCTGTAAGGTTTCAGCCTGATTGGACCTTGTTTTCACACAAATGAACCCAGAATGATGTGAAATTGTGCTTCGTGCAACATAATTCTGGGTACCATTTACAAACCATAAGTGCTAATGACTCCATTCCTTTTTGTGGTTGTAGGCTCTGTTGATTGGAGTACACTAAAACAAACCTGATCTCTCTAGGACATTCAGAAGCCAAGTTATAAGCCCACAAATGTGTAACTGGACTACTTCTTTAAATTGACACCAGATCCGGTGACCTTTGGGACATGTTTTGACCCCCTTAAGAAAGTGCTATCATCATGAAACGTTCAGATCTCTTACAACTCAATATATTCTACCTTCCTGTAACGTTTCAGCCTGATTGGACCTTGTTTTCACACAAATGGACCCAGAATGATGTGAAATTGTGCTTCGTGCAACATAATTCTGGGTGCCATTTAAAAACCATAAGTGCTAATGAGTCCATTCCTTTTTAAGGTTGTAGGGGCTGTTGATTGGAGTACACTAAAACAAACCTGATCTCTCTAGGACATTCAGAAACCAAGTTATAAGCCCTCAAAGGTGCAATTAGACTACTTCTTTAAAGTGACACCAGGCCCGGTGACCTTTGGGACATGGTTTTACCCCCTATAGGAATGTGCGATCATCACGAAACGTTCAGATCACTTACAACTCCATAGATTCTACCTTCTTGTAACGTTTCAGCCTGATTGGACCTTGTTTTCACACAAATGGACCCAGAATTATGTGAAATTGTGCTTCGTGCAACATAATTCTGGGTGCCATTTACAAACCATAAGTGCTGATGACTCCATTCCTTTTTGTGGTTGTAGGGGCTGTTGGTTGGAGTACATTAAAACAAACCTGATCTCTCTAGGACATTCAGAAGCCAAGTTATAAGCCCACAAATGTGTAACTGGACTACTTCTTTAAATTGACACCAGATCCGGTGACCTTTGGGACATGGTTTGACCCCCTTAAGAAAGTGCTATCATCATGAAACGTTCAGATCACTTACAACTTAATAGATTCTACCTTCCTGTAATGTTTCAGGTTCAGAGAGATCAGGTTTGTTTTAGTGTACTCCAATCAACAGCCCCTACAACCTCAAAAAGGAATGGAGTCATTAGCACTTATGGTTTTTAAATGGCACCCAGAATTATGTTGCACGTAGCACAATTTCACATCATTCTGGGTCCATTTTTGTGAAAACAAGGTCCAATCAGGCTGAAACGTTACAAGAAGGTAGAATCTATTGAGTTGTAAGTGATCTGAACGTTTCATTATGATCGCACATTCCTATTGGGGGTCAAACCATGTCCCAAAGGTCACCGGGCCTGGTGTCACTTTAAAGAAGTAGTCCAGTTACACCTTTGTGGGCTTATAACTTGGCTTCTGAATATCCTAGAGAGGTCAGGTTTGTTTTAGAGTACTCCAATTAGCAGCCCCCAATACCACTAAAAGGAATGGAGTCATTAGCACTTATGGTTTGTAAATGGCACCCAGAATTATGTTGCATGAAGCATAATTTCACATCATTCTGGGTCCATTTGTGTGAAAACAAGGTCCAATCAGGCTGAAACATTACAAGAAGGTAGAATCTATTGAGTTGTAAGTGATCTGAACGTTTCATGATGATCACACTTTCCTAAGGGGGTCAAACCATGTCCCAAAGGTCATCGGATCTGGTATCAATTTAAAGAAGTAGTCCAGTTACACATTTGTGGGCTTATAACTTGGCTTCTGAATGTCCTAGAGAGATTTGGTTTGTTTTAGTATACTCCAATCAACAGCCCCTACAACCACAAAAAGGAATGGAGTCATTAGCCCTTACGTTACTCCTCCTTGAACCGTTACCTTATCGTGGTGGAGGAGTTTGAGTGCCCTAATGATCCTAGGAGCTATGTTGTCTGGGGCACTTAGTGCCCCTGGTAGGGTCTCCCATGACAAATTGGTCTTAGGTGAAGGGTGAGACAAAGAACAGTTCGAAGGATCTTTCATGGAGGTTAAAACAAAGAGTCGGAGTACCCGGCCCGGAGGGTTACCGGGGTCCCACCCTGGAGCCAGGCCTGGGGTTGGGGCCCGTGAGCGAGCGCCTGGTGGCCGGGCTTTCGCCCATGGGGCCCGGCCGGGCCCAGCCCGAACCGGATACATGGGCTCGTCCAACTGTGGACCCACCACCCGCAGGAGGAACATGAAGGGTCCGGTGCAATGCGAATCGGGTGGCAGACCAAGGCGGGAGCCTTGGCGGTCCAATCCCCGGACAAGAAAACTAGTTTTTGGGACATGGAACGTCACCTCGCTGGCGGGGAAGGAGCCGGAGCTTGTGGCAGAAGTTGAGCGGTACCGGCTAGATATAGTCGGACTCACCTCGACACATTGCATTGGCTCTGGAACCCGAGACCTGGAGAGGGGTTGGACACTCTACTTTGCTGGAGTTGCTCCGGGTGAGAGGCGGAGGGCTGGGGTTGGCTTTTTGTTAGCCCCGAGACTCTCTGCCTGTGTGTTGGGGTTTACCCCGGGAGACAAGAGGGTAGCTTCCTTGCGCCTTCGGGTCGGGGAACGGGTCCTGACTGTTGTTTGTGCTTATGGGCCAAATATCAGTTCAGAGTACCCACCCTTTTTGGAGTCCCTGGGATGAGTGCTAGATAGTGCTCCATCAGGGGACTCCATTGTCCTGCTGGGGGACTTCAATGCTCACGTGGGCAATGACAGCTTGACCTGGAGGGGTGTGATTGGGAGGAACGGCCCACCTAATCTGAACTCGAGCGGTGTTTTGTTATTGGACTTCTGTGCAAGCCGCAGTTTGGCCATAACGAACACCATGTTCGAACATAAGGAGGCCCACCGGTACACTTGGTACCAGGGCAGCCTAGGTCGCAGGTCGATGATAGATTTTGTAGTCGTATCATCTGACCTGCGGCCGTATGTTTTGGACACCCGAGTGAAGAGAGGGGCGGAGCTGTCAACTGATCACCACCTGGTGGTGAGTTGGATCAGATGGCAAGGGAACATGCCGCGTAGACCTGGCAGACCCAAACGCATAGTGAGGGTCTGCTGGGAACGCCTGGCAGAAGAACCTGTCAAGACGGTCTTCAACTCCCACCTCCGGCAGAGCTTTGACCACGTCCCGAGAGCAGTGGGGGACATTGAGTCCGAGTGGGCCTTGTTCCACTCTGCGATTGTCGAGGCGGCTGTTGCTAGCTGTGGTCGTAAGGTGGCCGGTGCCAGTCGTGGTGGCAACCCCCGTACCCGCTGGTGGACACCAGAGGTTCGGGGAGCCGTCAGGCTGAAGAAGGAGGCCTACAGGGCGTGGCTGGTCTGTGGGTCTCCGGAGGCAGCAGACAGGTACCGGATAGCCAAGCGGGGTGCAGCAGTGGCAGTTGCCGAGGCAAAATCTCGGGCGTGGGAGGAGTTTGGTGAGGCCATGGAGAAAGACTATTGATCGGCTCCAAAGAGGTTCTGGCAAACTGTCCGGCGCCTCAGGAGAGGAAGGCAGCAACTCGCTCACACTGTTTACAGTGGGGATGGGGAGCTGCTGACGTCAACTGAGGCTATAGTCGGACGGTGGAAGGAATACTTTGAGGAGCTCCTCAATCCCACCAATGCGCATTCCGAGGAGGAACCAGAGCTGGGAGGCCTGGGGATGGACTGTCCGATCTCGGGGGCAGAAGTTGCTGAGGTAGTCAAACAACTACACAGCGGCGGAGCCCCGGGGGCGGATGAGGTTCGTCCTGGGTATCTCAAGGCTATGGATGTTGTAGGGCTGTCATGGTTGACACGTCTCTACAACATTGCGTGGTCATCAGGGGCAGTTCCTAGGGAGTGGCAGACCGGGGTGGTGGTCCCCATCTTTAAGAAGGGTGACCTGAGGGTGTGTTCCAACTATAGGGGGATCACACTCCTCAGCCTCCCTGGAAAGGTCTACTCCAAGGTACTGGAGAGGAGGGTCCGATCGATAGTTGAATCTCAGATAGAGGAGGAGCAATGTGGTTTTCGTCCTGGCCGTGGAACTGTGGACCAGCTCTATACCCTTGCAAGGGTGATGGAGGGGGCATGGGAGTTTGCCCAACCAATCCACATGTGTTTTGTGGATTTGGAGAAGGCTTATGACCGTGTCCCCAGGGACACCCTGTGGGGGACGCTCCAGGAGTATGGGGTGGGTGGCTTTCTGTTAAGGGCCATTCAGTCCCTTTACCAGAGGAGCGTGAGTTTGGTCCGCATAGCCGGTAGTAAGTCGGACCTGTTCCCAGTGAGGGTTGGACTCCGCCAGGGCTGCCCTTTGTCACCGGTTCTTTTCATCACTTTTATGGACAGAATTTCTAGACGCAGCCGTGGTGTGGAGTGTGTCGAGTTTGGTGGCAGGAGAATCTCGTCTCTGCTTTTTGCGGATGATGTGGTCCTCCTAGCTTCATCCAGCTCTGACCTTCAGCTCTTGCTGGGTAGGTTCGCGGCCGAGTGTGAAGCGGCTGGGATGAGGATCAGCACCTCCAAATCTGAGACCATGGTTCTCGACCGGGAAAGGGTGGCTTGCCAACTCCGGGTCGGGGGAGTGGTCCTACCTCAAGTGGAGGAGTTTAAGTATCTCGGGGTCTTGTTCACGAGTGAGGGTAGGAGGGATCGGGAGATCGACAGGCGGATTGGTTCGGCGTCTGCAGTGATGCGGACGCTGAGCCGATCTGTCGTGGGGAAGGGGGAGCTGAGCCAGAAAGCCAGGCTCTCGATTTACCGGTCGATCTACGTCCCAATCCTCACCACACTAAAACAAACCTAACCTCTCTAGGACATTCAGAAGCCAAGTTATAAGCCCACAAAGGTGTAACTGGACTACTTCTTTAAAGTGACACCAGGCCCGGTGACCTTTGGGACATGGTTTTACCCCGTATAGGAATGAGCGATCATCTTGAAACGTTCAGATCACTTACAACTCAATAGATTCTACCTTCTTGTAGCGTTTCAGACTGATTGGACCTTGTTTTCACACAAATGGACCCAGAATGATGTGAAATTGTGCTTCGTGCAACATAATTCTGGGTGCCATTTACAAACCTTAAGTGCTAATGACTCCATTCCTTTTTGTGATTGTAGGGGCTGTTGATTGGAGTACACTAAAACAAACCTGATCTCTCTAGGACATTCAGAAGCCAAGTTATAAGCCCAAAAATGTGTAACTGGACTACTTCTTTAAATTGACACCAGATCCGGTGACCTTTGGGACATGGTTTGACCCCCTTAGGAAAGTGCTATCATCATGAAACATTCAGATCACTTACAACTCAATAGATTCTACCTTCCTGTAACGTTTCTGCCTGATTGGACCTTGTTTTCACACAAATGGACCCAGAATGATGTGAAATTGTGCTTCGTGCAACATAATTCTAGGTGCCATTTACTAACCATAAGTGCTAATGACTCCATTCCTTTTTGTGGTTGTAGGGGCTGTTGATTGGAGTACACTAAAACAAACCTGACCTCTCTAGGACATTCAGAAGCCAAGTTATAAGCCCACAAAGGTGTAACTGGACTACTTCTTTAAAGTGAAACCAGATCCGGTGACCTTTGGGACATGGTTTGACCCCCTTAGGAAAGTGCTATCATCATGAAACGTTCAGATCACTTACAACTCAGTAGATTCTACCTTCCTGTAACGTTTCAGCCTGGTTGGACCTTGTTTTCACACAAATGAACCCAGAATGATGTGAAATTGTGCTTTGTGCAACATAATTCTGGGTGCCATTTACAAACCATAAGTGCTAATGACTCCATTCCATTTTGTGGTTGTAGGGGCTGTTGATTGGAGTACATTAAAACAAACCTGATCTCTCTAGGACATTCAGAAGCCAAGTTTAAGCCCACAAATGTGTAACTGGACTACTTCTTTAAAGTGACACCAGGCCCAGTGACCTTTGGGAAATGGTTTTACCCCCTATAGAAATGTGCGATCATCTTGAAACGTTCAGATCACTTACAACTCAATAGATTCTACCTTCTTGTAGCGTTTCAGCCTGATTGGACCTTGTTTTCACACAAATGAACCCAGAATGATGTGAAATTGTGCTTCGTGCAACATAATTCTGGGTGCCATTTACAAACCATAAGTGCTAATGACTCTATTCCTTTTTGTGTTTGTAGGGGCCCTTGATTGGAGTACATTAAAACAAACCTGATCTCTCTAGGGCATTCAGAAGCCAAGTTATAAGCCCACAAATGTGTAACTGGACTACTTCTTTAAATTGACACCAGATCCGGTGACCTTTGGGACATGGGTTGACCCCCTTAGGAAAGTGTTATCATCATGAAACGTTCAGATCACTTACAACTCAATAGATTCTACCTTCCTGTAACGTTTCAGCCTGATTGGACCTTGTTTTCACACAAAGGAACCCAGAATGATGTGAAATTGTGCTTCGTGCAACATAATTCTGGGTGCCATTTACAAACCATAAGTGCTAATGACTCCATTCCTGTTTGTGGTTGTAGGGGCTGTTGATTGGAGTATACTAAAACAAACCTGACCTCTCTAGGACCTTCAGAAGCCAAGTTATAAGCCCACAATTGTGTAACTGGACTACTTCTTTAAAGTGACACCAGGCCCGGTGACCTTTGGGACATGGTTTGACCCCCTATAGGAATGTGCGATCATCATGAAACGTTCAGATGACTTACAACTCAATAGATTCTACCTTCCTGTAACGTTTCAGCCTGATTGGACCTTGTTTTCACACAAATGAACCCAGAATGATGTGAAATTGTGCTTCGTGCAACATAATTCTGGGTGCCATTATCATGAAACGTTCAGATCACTTACAACTCAATAGATTCTACCTTCTTGTAACGTTTCAGCCTGATTGGACCTTGTTTTCACACAAATGAACCCAGAATGATGTGAAATTGTGCTTCGTGCAACATAATTCTGGGTGCCATTTAAAAACCATAAGTGCTAATGACTCCATTCATTTTAGTGGTAATGGGGGCTGTTAATTGGAGTACTCTAAAACAAACCTGATCTCTCTAGGACATTCAGAAGCCACGTTATAAGCCCACAAATGTGTTACCGGACTACTTCTTTAAATTGACACCAGATCCGGTGACCTTTGGGACATGGTTTGACCCCCTTAGGAAAGTGCTATCATTATGAAACGTTCAGATCACTTACAACTCAACAGATTCTACCTTCTTGTAACGTTTCAGCCTGATTGGACCTTGTTTTCACACAAATGAACCCAGAATGATGTGAAATTTTCTTCGTGCAACATAATTCTGGGTGCCATTTAAAAACCATAAGTGCTAATGACTCCATTCCTTTTTGCGGTTGTAGGGGCTGTTGATTGGAGTATACTAAAACAAACCTGATCTCTCTAGGACATTCAGAAGCCAAGTTATAAGCCCACAAATGTGTAACTGGACTACTTCTTTAAGTTGACACCAGATCCGGTGACCTTTGGGACATGATTTGACCCCCTTAGGAAAGTGCTATCATCATGAAACGTTCAGATCACTTACAACTCAATAGATTCTACCTTCCTGTAATGTTTCAGCCTGATTGGACCTTGTTTTCACACAAATGGACCCAGAATGATTTGAAATTGTGCTTCGTGCAACATAATTCTGGGTGCCATTTAAAAACCATAAGTGCTAATGACTCCAATCCTTTTTGAGGTTGTAGGGGCTGTTGATTGGAGTACTCTAAAACAAACCTGACCTCTCTAGGACATTCAGAAGCCAAGTTATAAGCCCACAAAGGTGTAGCTGGACTACTTCTTTAAAGTGACACCAGTTCCGGTGACCTTTGGGACATGGTTTGACCCCCTATAGGAATGTGTGATCATCATGAAACGTTCAGATCACTTACAACTCAATAGATTCTACCTTCTTGTAACGTTTCAGCCTGATTGGACCTTGTTTTCACACAAATGGACCCAGAAAGTTGTGAAATTGTGCTTCGTGCAACATAACTCTGGGTGCCATTTAAAAACCATAAGTGCTAATGACTCCATTCCTTTTTGTGGTCTTAGGGGCTGTTGGTTGGAGTACATTAAAACAAATCTGATCTCTCTAGGACATTCAGAAGCCAAGTTATAAGCCCACAAATGTGTAACTGGACAACTTCTTTAAAGTGACACCAGGCCCGGTGACCTTTGGGACATGGTTTGACCCCCTTAGGAAAGTGATATCATCATGAAACGTTCAGATCACTTACAAATCAATAGATTCTACCTTCCTGTAACGTTTCAGCCTGATTGGACCTTGTTTTCACACAAATGGACCCAGAATGATGTGAAATTGTGCTTCGTGCAACATATTTCTGGCTGCCATTTAAAAACCATAAGTGCTAATGACTCCATTCATTTTAGTGGTAATGGGGGCTGTTAATTGGAGTACTCTAAAACAAACCTGATCTCTCTAGGACATTCAGAAGCCACGTTATAAGCCCACAAATGTGTAACCGGACTACTTCTTTAAATTGACACCAGATCCGGTGACCTTTGGGACATGGTTTGACCCCCTATAGGAATGTGCGATCATCATGAAACGTTCAGATCACTTACAACTCAATAGATTCTACCTTCCTGTAACGTTTCAGCCTGATTGGACCTTGTTTTCACACAAATGGACCCAGAATGATGTGAAATTGTGCTTCGTGCAACATAATTCTGGGTGCCATTTAAAAACCATAAGTGCTAATCACTCCAGTCCTTTTTGAGGTTGTAGGGGCTGTTGATTGGAGTACACTAAAACAAACCTGATCTCTCTAGGACATTCAGAAGCCAAGTTATAAGCCCACAAATGTGTAACTGGACTACTTCTTTAAAGTGACACCAGTTCCGGTGACCTTTGGGACATGGTTTTACCCCCTATAGGAATGTGCGATCATCATGAAACGTTCAGATCACTTACAACTCAATAGATTCTACCTTCCTGTAACGTTTCAGCCTAATTGGACCTTGTTTTCACACAAATGGACCCAGAATGATGTGAAATTGTGCTTCGTGCAACATAATTCTGGGTGCCATTTAAAAACCATAAGTGCTAATGACTCCAATCCTTTTTGAGGTTGTAGGGGCTGTTGATTGGAGTACACTAAAACAAACCTGATCTCTCTAGGACATTCAGAAGCCAAGTTATAAGCCCACAAATGTGTAACTGGACTACTTCTTTAAAGTGACACCAGTTCCGGTGACCTTTGGAACATGGTTTGACCCCCTATAGGAATGTGCTATCATAATTAAACACAGGACTCATTTACAACTCAATAGATTCTACTTTTCTGTGACGTTTCAGCCTGATTGGACCTTGTTTTCACACAAATGGACCCAGAATGATGTGAAATTTTGCTTCGTGCAACATAATTCTGGGTGCCATTTAAAAACCATAAGTGCTAATGACTCCATTCCTTTTAGTGGTAATGGGGGCTGTTAATTGGAGTACTCTAAAACAAACCTGATCTCTCTAGGACATTCAGAAGCCACGTTATAAGCCCACAAATGTGTTACCGGACTACTTCTTTAAATTGACACCAGATCCGGTGACCTTTGGGACATGGTTTGACCCCCTTAGGAAAGTGCTATCATTATGAAACGTTCAGATCACTTACAACTCAACAGATTCTACCTTCTTGTAACGTTTCAGCCTGATTGGACCTTGTTTTCACACAAATGAACCCAGAATGATGTGAAATTTTCTTCGTGCAACATAATTCTGGGTGCCATTTAAAAACCATAAGTGCTAATGACTCCATTCCTTTTTGCGGTTGTAGGGGCTGTTGATTGGAGTATACTAAAACAAACCTGATCTCTCTAGGACATTCAGAAGCCAAGTTATAAGCCCACAAATGTGTAACTGGACTACTTCTTTAAGTTGACACCAGATCCGGTGACCTTTGGGACATGATTTGACCCCCTTAGGAAAGTGCTATCATCATGAAACGTTCAGATCACTTACAACTCAATAGATTCTACCTTCCTGTAATGTTTCAGCCTGATTGGACCTTGTTTTCACACAAATGGACCCAGAATGATTTGAAATTGTGCTTCGTGCAACATAATTCTGGGTGCCATTTAAAAACCATAAGTGCTAATGACTCCAATCCTTTTTGAGGTTGTAGGGGCTGTTGATTGGAGTACTCTAAAACAAACCTGACCTCTCTAGGACATTCAGAAGCCAAGTTATAAGCCCACAAAGGTGTAGCTGGACTACTTCTTTAAAGTGACACCAGTTCCGGTGACCTTTGGGACATGGTTTGACCCCCTATAGGAATGTGTGATCATCATGAAACGTTCAGATCACTTACAACTCAATAGATTCTACCTTCTTGTAACGTTTCAGCCTGATTGGACCTTGTTTTCACACAAATGGACCCAGAAAGTTGTGAAATTGTGCTTCGTGCAACATAACTCTGGGTGCCATTTAAAAACCATAAGTGCTAATGACTCCATTCCTTTTTGTGGTCTTAGGGGCTGTTGGTTGGAGTACATTAAAACAAATCTGATCTCTCTAGGACATTCAGAAGCCAAGTTATAAGCCCACAAATGTGTAACTGGACAACTTCTTTAAAGTGACACCAGGCCCGGTGACCTTTGGGACATGGTTTGACCCCCTTAGGAAAGTGATATCATCATGAAACGTTCAGATCACTTACAAATCAATAGATTCTACCTTCCTGTAACGTTTCAGCCTGATTGGACCTTGTTTTCACACAAATGGACCCAGAATGATGTGAAATTGTGCTTCGTGCAACATATTTCTGGCTGCCATTTAAAAACCATAAGTGCTAATGACTCCATTCATTTTAGTGGTAATGGGGGCTGTTAATTGGAGTACTCTAAAACAAACCTGATCTCTCTAGGACATTCAGAAGCCACGTTATAAGCCCACAAATGTGTAACCGGACTACTTCTTTAAATTGACACCAGATCCGGTGACCTTTGGGACATGGTTTGACCCCCTATAGGAATGTGCGATCATCATGAAACGTTCAGATCACTTACAACTCAATAGATTCTACCTTCCTGTAACGTTTCAGCCTGATTGGACCTTGTTTTCACACAAATGGACCCAGAATGATGTGAAATTGTGCTTCGTGCAACATAATTCTGGGTGCCATTTAAAAACCATAAGTGCTAATCACTCCAGTCCTTTTTGAGGTTGTAGGGGCTGTTGATTGGAGTACACTAAAACAAACCTGATCTCTCTAGGACATTCAGAAGCCAAGTTATAAGCCCACAAATGTGTAACTGGACTACTTCTTTAAAGTGACACCAGTTCCGGTGACCTTTGGGACATGGTTTTACCCCCTATAGGAATGTGCGATCATCATGAAACGTTCAGATCACTTACAACTCAATAGATTCTACCTTCCTGTAACGTTTCAGCCTAATTGGACCTTGTTTTCACACAAATGGACCCAGAATGATGTGAAATTGTGCTTCGTGCAACATAATTCTGGGTGCCATTTAAAAACCATAAGTGCTAATGACTCCAATCCTTTTTGAGGTTGTAGGGGCTGTTGATTGGAGTACACTAAAACAAACCTGATCTCTCTAGGACATTCAGAAGCCAAGTTATAAGCCCACAAATGTGTAACTGGACTACTTCTTTAAAGTGACACCAGTTCCGGTGACCTTTGGAACATGGTTTGACCCCCTATAGGAATGTGCTATCATAATTAAACACAGGACTCATTTACAACTCAATAGATTCTACTTTTCTGTGACGTTTCAGCCTGATTGGACCTTGTTTTCACACAAATGGACCCAGAATGATGTGAAATTTTGCTTCGTGCAACATAATTCTGGGTGCCATTTAAAAACCATAAGTGCTAATGACTCCATTCCTTTTAGTGGTAATGGGGGCTGTGGATTGGAGTACTCTAAAACAAACCTGACCTCTCTAGGACATTCAGAAGCCAAGTTATAAGCCCACAAAGGTGTAACAGGACTACTTCTTTAAAGTGACACCAGGCCCGGTGACCTTTGGGACATGGTTTGACCCCCTATAGGAATGTGCGATCATTGTGAAACGTTCAGATCACTTACAACTCAATAGATTCTACCTTCTTGTAACGTTTCAGCCTGATTGGACCTTGTTTTCACACAAATGGACCCAGAATGATGTGAAATTGTGCTTCGTGCAACATAATTCTGGGTACCATTTAAAAACCATAAATGCTAATGACTCCAATCCTTTTTGAGGTTGTAGGGGCTGTTGATTGGAGTACACTAAAACAAACCTGATCTCTCTAGGACATTCAGAAGCCAAGTTATAAGCCCACAAATGTGTAACTGGACTACTTCTTTAAAGTGACACCAGGCCCGGTGACCTTTGGGACATGGTTTTACCCCCTATAGGAATGTGCTATCATCATGAAACGTTCAGATCACTTACAACTCAATAGATTCTACCTTCTTGTAACGTTTCAGCCTGATTGGACCTTGTTTTCACACAAATTGACCCAGAATGATGTGAAATTGTGCTTCGTGCAACATAATTCTGGGTGCCATTTAAAAACCATAAGTGCTAATGACTCCATTCCTTTTTGTGGTTGGAGGGGCTGTTGGTTGGAGTACATTAAAACAAACCTGATCTCTCTAGGACATTCAGAAGCCAAGTTATAAGCCCACAAATGTGTAACTGGACTACTTCTTTAAATTGACACCAGATCCGGTGACCTTTGGGACATGGTTTGACCCCCTTAGGAAAGTGCTATCATCATGAAACGTTCAGATCACTTACAACTCAATAGATTCTACCTTCCTGTAACGTTTCAGCCTGATTGGACCTTGTTTTCACACAAATGGACCCAGAATGATGTGAAATTGTGCTTCGTGCAACATAATTCTGGCTGCCATTTACAAACCATAAGTGCTAATAACTCCATTCCTTTTTGTGGTTGTAGGGGCTGTTGATTGGAGTACACTAAAACAAACCTGACCTCTCTAGGACATTCAGAAGCCAAGTTATAAGCCCACAAAGGTGTAACTGGACTACTTCTTTAAAGTGACACCAGGCCCGGTGACCTTTGGGACATGGTTTGACCCCCTATAGGAATGTGCGATCATCATGAAACGTTCAGATCACTTACAACTCAATAGATTCTACCTTCCTGTAACGTTTCAGCCTGATTGGACCTTGTTTTCACACAAATGGACCCAGAATGATGTGAAATTGTGCTTTGTGCAACATAATTCTGGGTGCCATTTAAAAACCATAAGTGCTAATCACTCCATCTCTTTTTTTGGTTGTAGGGGCTTTTGATTGGAGTATACTAAAACAAACCTGACCTCTCTAGGACATTCAGAAGCCAAGTTATAAGCCCACAAATGTGTAACTGGACTACTTCTTTAAATTGACACCAGATCCGGTGACTTTTGGGACATGGTTTGACCCCCTTAGGAAAGTGCTATCATCATGAAACGTTCAGATCACTTACAAATCAATAGATTCTACCTTCCTGTAACGTTTCAGCCTGATTGGACCTTGTTTTCACACAAATGGACCCAGAATGATGTGAAATTGTGCTTCGTGCAACATATTTCTGGCTGCCATTTACAAACCATAAGTGCTAATAACTCCATTCCTTTTTGTGGTTGTAGGGGCTGTTGATTGGAGTACACTAAAACAAACCTGACCTCTCTAGGACATTCAGAAGCCAAGTTATAAGCCCACAAAGGTTTAACTGGACTACTTCTTTAAAGTGACACCAGGCCCGGTGACCTTTGGGACATGGTTTGACCCCCTTAGGAAAGTGCGATCATCATGAAACGTTCAGATCACTTACAACTCAATAGATTCTACCTTCCTGTAACGTTTCAGCCTGATTGGACCTTGTTTTCACACAAATGGACCCAGAATGATGTGAAATTGTGCTTCGTGCAACATAATTCTGGGTGCCATTTAAAAACCATAAGTGCTAATGACTCCAATCCTTTTTGAGGTTGTAGGGGCTGTTGATTGGAGTACACTAAAACAAACCTGATCTCTCTAGGACATTCAGAAGCCAAGTTATAAGCACACAAATGTGTAACTGGACTACTTCTTTAAAGTGACACCAGTTCCGGTGACCTTTGGAACATGGTTTGACCCCCTATAGGAATGTGCTATCATAATTAAACACAGGACTCATTTACAACTCAATAGATTCTACTTTTCTGTGACGTTTCAGCCTGATTGGACCTTGTTTTCACACAAATGGACCCAGAATGATGTGAAATTGTGCTTCGTGCAACATAATTCTGGGTGCCATTTAAAAACCATAAGTGCTAATGACTCCATTCCTTTTAGTGGTAATGGGGGCTGTGGAATGGAGTACTCTAAAACAAACCTGACCTCTCTAGGACATTCAGAAGCCAAGTTATAAGCCCACAAAGGTGTAACTGGACTACTTCTTTAAAGTGACACCAGGCCCGGTGACCTTTGGGACATGGTTTGACCCCCTATAGGAATGTGCGATCATTGTGAAACGTTCAGATCACTTACAACTCAATAGATTCTACCTTCTTGTAACGTTTCAGCCTGATTGGACCTTGTTTTCACACAAATGGACCCAGAATGATGTGAAATTGTGCTTCGTGCAACATAATTCTGGGTACCATTTAAAAACCATAAGTGCTAATGACTCCAATCCTTTTTGTGGTTGTAGGGGCTGTTGATTGGAGTATACTAAAACAAACCTGATCTCTCTAGGACATTCAGAAGCCAAGTTATAAGCCCACAAATGTGTAACTGGACTACTTCTTTAGACACCAGATCCGGTGACCTTTGGGACATGGATTGACCCCCTTAGGGAAGTGCTATCATCATGAAACGTTCAGATCACTTACAACTTAATAGATTCTACCTTCCTGTAATGTTTCAGCCTGATTGGACCTTGTTTTCACACAAATGGACCCAGAATGATGTGAAATTGTGCTTCGTGCAACATAATTCTGGGTGCCATTTACAAACCATAAGTGCTAATGACTCCATTCCTTTTTGTGGTTGTAGGGGCTGTTGATTGGAGTACACTAAAACAAACCTGACCTCTCTAGGACATTCAGAAGCCAAGTTATAAGCCCACAAATGTGTAACTGGACTACTTCTTTAAATTGACATCAGATCCGGTGACCTTTGGGACATGGTTTGACCCCCTTAGGAAAGTGCTAACATCATGAAACGTTCAGATCACTTACAACTCAATAGATTCTACCTTCCTGTAACGTTTCAGCCTGATTGGACCTTGTTTTCACACAAATGGACCCAGAATGATGTGAAATTGTGCTTCGTGCAACATAATTCTGGGTGCCATTAACAAACCATAAGTGCTAATTACTCCATTCCTTTTTGTGGTTGTAGGGGCTGTTGATTGGAGTATACTAAAACAAACCTGATCTCTCTAGGACATTCAGAAGCCAAGTTATAAGCCCACAAATGTGTAACTGGACTACTTCTTTAGACACCAGATCCGGTGACCTTTGGGACATGGTTTGACCCCCTTAGGGAAGTGCTATCATCATGAAACGTTCAGATCACTTGCAACTTAACAGATTCTACCTTCCTGTAATGTTTCAGCCTGATTGGACCTTGTTTTCACACAAATGGACCCAGAATGATGTGAAATTGTGCTTCGTGCAACATAATTCTGGGTGCCATTTACAAACCATAAGTGCTAATGACTGCATTCCTTTTTGTGGTTGTAGGGGCTGTTGATTGGAGTACACTAAAACAAACCTGATCTCTCTAGGACATTCAGAAGCCAAGTTATAAGCCCACAAATGTGTAACTGGACTAATTCTTTAAATTGACACCAGATCCGGTGACCTTTGGGACATGGTTTGACCCCCTTAGGAAAGTGCTATCATCATGAAACGTTCAGATCACTTACAACTCAAAAGATTCTACCTTCCTGTAACGTTTCAGCCTGAGTGGACCTTGTTTTCACACAAATGAACCCAGAATGATGTGAAATTGTGCTTTGTGCAACATAATTCTGGGTGCCATTTAAAAACCATAAGTGCTAATGACTCCATTCCTTTTTGTGGTTGTAGGGGCTGTTGATTGGAGTACACTAAAACAAACCTGATCGCTCTAGGACATTCAGAAGCCAAGTTATAAGCCCACAAAGGTGTAACTGGACTACTTTAAAGTGACACCAGGCCCGGTGACCTTTGGGACATGGTTTGACCCCCTATAGGAATGTGCGATCATCTTGAAACGTTCAGATCACTTACAACTCAATAGATTCTACCTTCCTGTATTGTTTCAGCCTGATTGGACCTTGTTTTTACACAAATGAACCCAGAATGATGTGAAATTGTGCTTCGTGCAACATAATTCTCGGTGCCATTTAAAAACCATAAGTGCTAATGTCTCCATTCCTTTTTGTGGTTGTAGGGGCTGTTGATTGGAGTACACTAAAACAAACCTGATCGCTCTAGGACATTCAGAAACTAAGGTTTAAGCCCACAAATGTGTAACTGGACTACTTCTTTAAATTGACACCAGATCCGGTGACCTTTGGGGCATGGTTTGACCCCCTTAGGAAAGTGCTATCATCATGAAACGTTCAGATCACTTACAACGCAATAGATTCTACCTTCCTGTAACGTTTCAGCCTGATTGGACCTTGTTTTCACACAAATGAACCCAGAATGATGTGAAATTGTGCTTCGTTCAACATAATTCTGGGTGCCATTTAAAAACCATAAGTGCTAATGACTCCATTCCTTTTTGTGGTTGTAGGGGCTGTTGATTGGAGTATACTAAAACAAACCTGATCTCTCTAGGACATTCAGAAGCCAAGTTATAAGCCCACAAATGTGTAACTGGACTACTTCTTTAGACACCAGATCCGGTGACCTTTGGGACATGGATTGACCCCCTTAGGGAAGTGCTATCATCATGAAACGGTCAGATCACTTACAACTTAATAGATTCTACCTTCCTGTAATGTTTCAGCCTGATTGGACCTTGTTTTCACACAAATGGACCCAGAATGATGTGAAATTGTGCTTCGTGCAACATAATTCTGGGTGCCATTTACAAACCATAAGTGCTAATGACTCCATTCCTTTTTGTGGTTGTAGGGGCTGTTGATTGGAGTACACTAAAACAAACCTGACCTCTCTAGGACATTCAGAAGCCAAGTTATAAGCCCACAAATGTGTAACTGGACTACTTCTTTAAAGTGACACCAGATCCGGTGACCTTTGGGACATGGTTTGACCCCCTTAGGAAAGTGCTATCATCATTAAACGTTCAGATCACTTACAACTCAATAGATTCTACCTTCCTGTAACGTTTCAGCCTGATTGGACCTTGTTTTCACACAAATGAACCCAGAATGATGTGAAATTGTGCTTCGTGCAACATAATTCTGGGTGCCATTTACAAACCATAAGTGCTAATGACTCCATTCCTTTTTGTGGTTGTAGGGGCTGTTGACTGGAGTACACTAAATTAAACCTGACCTCTCTAGGACATTCAGAAGCCAAGTTATAAGCCCACAAATGTGTAACTGGACTACTTCTTTAAATTGACACCAGATCCGGTGACCTTTGGGACATAGTTTGACCCCCTTAGGAAAGTGCTATCATCATGAAACGTTCAGATCACTTACAACTCAATAGATTCTACCTTCCTGTAACGTTTCAGCCTGATTGGACCTTGTTTTCACACAAATGAACCCAGAATGATGTGAAATTGTGCTTCGTGCAACATAATTCTGGGTGCCATTTAAAAACCATAAGTGCTAATGACTCCATTCCTTTTTGTGGTTGTAGGGGCTAATGATTGGAGTATACTAAAACAAACCTGATCTCTCTAGGACATTCAGAAGCCAAGTTATAAGCCCACAAATGTGTAACTGGACTACTTCTTTAGACACCAGATCCGGTGACCTTTGGGACATTGTTTGACCCCCTTAGGGAAGTGCTATCATCATGAAACGTTCAGATCACTTACAACTTAATATATTCTACCTTCCTGTAATGTTTCAGCCTGATTGGACCTTGTTTTCACACAAATGGACCCAGAATGATGTGAAATTGTGCTTTGTGCAACATAATTCTGGGTGCCATTTACAAACCATAAGTGCTAATGACTCCATTCCTTTTGTGGTTGTAGGGGCTGTTGATTGGAGTACACTAAAACAAACCTGATCTCTCTAGGACATTCAGAAGCCAAGTTATAAGCCCACAAATGTGTAACTGGACTACTTATTTAAATTGACACCAGATTCAGTGACCTTTGGGACATGGTTTGACCCCCTAAGGAAAGTGCTATCATCATGAAACGTTCAGACCACTTACAACTCAGTAGATTCTACCTTCCTGTAACGTTTCAGCCTGATTGGACCTTGTTTTCACACAAATGAACCCAGAATGATGTGAAATTGTGCTTCATGCAACATAATTCTGGGTGCCATTTAAAAACCATAAGTGCTAATAACTCCATTCCTTTTTGTGGTTGTACGGGCTGTTGATTGGAGTACACTAAAACAAACCTGATCTCTCTAGGACATTCAGAAGCCAAGTTATAAGCCCACAAATGTGTAACTGGACTACTTCTTTAAATTGACATCAGATCCGGTGACCTTTGGGACATGGTTTGACCCCCTTAGGAAAGTGCTAACATCATGAAACGTTCAGATCACTTACAACTCAATAGATTCTACCTTCCTGTAACGTTTCAGCCTGATTGGACCTTGTTTTCACACAAATGGACCCAGAATGATGTGAAATTGTGCTTCGTGCAACATAATTCTGGGTGCCATTTACAAACCATAAGTGCTAATTACTCCATTCCTTTTTGTGGTTGTAGGGGCTGTTGATTGGAGTATACTAAAACAAACCTGATCTCTCTATGACATTCAGAAGCCAAGTTATAAGCCCACAAATGTGTAACTGGACTACTTCTTTAGACACCAGATCCGGTGACCTTTGGGACATGGTTTGACCCCCTTAGGGAAGTGCTATCATCATGAAACGTTCAGATCACTTACAACTCAAAAGATTCTACCTTCCTGTAACGTTTCAGCCTGAGTGGACCTTGTTTTCACACAAATGAACCCAGAATGATGTGAAATTGTGCTTTGTGCGACATAATTCTGGGTGCCATTTAAAAACCATAAGTGCTAATGACTCCATTCCTTTTTGTGGTTGTAGGGGCTGTTGATTGGAGTACACTAAAACAAACCTGATCGCCCTAGGACATTCAGAAGCCAAGTTATAAGCCCACACTCCATTCCTTTTTTGTGGTTGTAGGGGCTTTTGATTGGAGTACACTAAAACAAACCTAACCTCTCTAGGACATTCAGAAGCCAAGTTATAAGCCCACAAAGGTGTAACTGGACTACTTCTTTAAAGTGACACCAGGCCCGGTGACCTTTGGGACATGGTTTGACCCCCTATAGGAATGTGCGATCATCTTGAAACGTTCAGATCACTTACAACTCAATAGATTCTACCTTCCTGTATTGTTTCAGCCTGATTGGACCTTGTTTTTACACAAATGAACCCAGAATGATGTGAAATTGTGCTTCGTGCAACATAATTCTCGGTGCCATTTAAAAACCATAAGTGCTAATGTCTCCATTCCTTTTTGTGGTTGTAGGGGCTGTTGATTGGAGTACACTAAAACAAACCTGATCGCTCTAGGACATTCAGAAGCTAAGGTTTAAGCCCACAAATGTGTAACTGGACTACTTCTTTAAATTGACACCAGATCCGGTGACCTTTGGGGCATGGTTTGACCCCCTTAGGAAAGTGCTATCATCATGAAACGTTCAGATCACTTACAACGCAATAGATTCTACCTTCCTGTAACGTTTCAGCCTGATTGGACCTTGTTTTCACACAAATGAACCCAGAATGATGTGAAATTGTGCTTCGTGCAACATAATTCTGGGTGCCATTTAAAAACCATAAGTGCTAATGACTCCATTCCTTTTTGTGGTTGTAGGGGCTGTTGATTGGAGTATACTAAAACAAACCTGATCTCTCTAGGACATTCAGAAGCCAAGTTATAAGCCCACAAATGTGTAACTGGACTACTTCTTTAGACACCAGATCCGGTGACCTTTGGGACCTGGTTTGACCCCCTTAGGGAAGTGCTATCATCATGAAACGTTCAGATCACTTACAACTTAATAGATTCTACCTTCCTGTAATGTTTCAGCCTGATTGGACCTTGTTTTCACACAAATGGACCCAGAATGATGTGAAATTTTGCTTCGTGCAACATAATTCTGGGTGCCATTTACAAACCATAAGTGCTAATGACTCCATTCCTTTTTGTGGTTGTAGGGGCTGTTGATTGGAGTACACTAAAACAAACCTGACCTCTCTAGGACATTCAGAAGCCAAGTTATAAGCCCACAAATGTGTAACTGGACTACTTCTTTAAAGTGACACCAGATCCGGTGACCTTTGGGACATGGTTTGACCCCCTTAGGAAAGTGCTATCATCATGAAACGTTCAGATCACTTACAACTCAATAGATTCTACCTTCCTGTAACGTTTCAGCCTGATTGGACCTTGTTTTTACAGAAATGAACCCAGAATGATGTGAAATTGTGATTCGTGCAACATAATTCTGGGTGCCATTTAAAAACCATAAGTGCTAATGACTCCATTCCTTTTTGTGGTTGTAGGGGCTGTTGATTGGAGTATACTAAAACAAACCTGATCTCTCTAGGACATTCAGAAGCCAAGTTATAAGCCCACAAATGTGTAACTGGACTACTTCTTTAGACACCAGATCCGGTGACCTTTGGGACATGGTTTGACCCCCTTAGGGAAGTGCTATCATCATGAAACGTTCAGATCACTTACAACTCAATAGATTCTACCTTCTTGTAACGTTTCAGCCTGATTGGACCTTGTTTTCACACAAATGGACCCAGAATGATGTGAAATTGTGCTTCGTGCAACATAATTCTGGGTGCCATTTACAAACCATAAGTGCTAATGACTCCATTCCTTTTGTGGTTGTGGGGCTGTTGATTGGATTACACTAAAACAAACCTGATCTCTCTAGGACATTCAGAAGCCAAGTTATAAGCCCACAAATGTGTAACTGGACTACTTCTTTAAATTGACACCAGATCCGGTGACCTTTGGGACATGGTTTGATCCCCTTAGGAAAGTGCTATCATCATGAAACGTTCAGATCACTTACAACTAAATAGATTCTACCTTCCTGTAACGTTTCAGCCTGATTGGACCTTGTTTTCACACAAATGAAGCCAGAATGATGTGAAATTGTGCTTCGTGCAACATAATTCTGGGTGCCATTTACAAACCATAAGTGCTAATGACTCCATTCCTTTTTGTGGTTGTAGGGGCTGTTGATTGGAGTACACTAAAACAAACCTGACCTCTCTAGGACATTCAGAAGCCAAGTTATAAGCCCACAAAGGTGTAACTGGACTACTTCTTTAAAGTGACACCAGGCCCGGTGACCTTTGGGACATGGTTTGACCCCCTATAGGAATGTGAGATCATCATGAAACGTTCAGATCACTTACAACTCAATAGATTCTACCTTCTTGTAACGTTTCAGCCTGATTGGACCTTGTTTTCACACAAATGGACCCAGAATGATGTGAAATTGTGCTTCGTGCAACATAATTCTGGGTGCCATTTACAAACCATAAGTGCTAATGACTCCATTCCTTTTTGTGGTTGTAGGGGCTGTTGATTGGAGTACACTAAAACAAACCTGATCTCTCTAGGACATTCAGAAGCCAAGTTATAAGCCCACAAATGTGTAACTGGACTACTTCTTTAGACACCAGATCCGGTGACCTTTGGGACATGGTTTGACCCCCTTAGGGAAGTGCTATCATCATGAAACGTTCAGATCACTTACAACTCATAGATTCTACCTTCCTGTAACGTTTCAGCCTGATTGGACCTTGTTGTCATACAAATGAACCCAGAATGATGTGAAATTGTGCTTCGTGCAACATAATTCTGGGTGCCATTTACAAACCATAAGTGCTAATGACTCCATTCCTTTTTGTGGTTGTAGGGGCTTTTGATTGGAGTACACTAAAACAAACCTACCCTCTCTAGGACATTCAGAAGCCAAGTTATAAGCCCACAAAGGTGTAACTGGACTACTTCTTTAAAGTGACACCAGGCCCGGTGACCTTTGGGACATGGTTTGACCCCCTATAGGAATGTGCGATCATCTTGAAACGTTCAGATTACTTACAACTCAATAGATTCTACCTTCCTGTATTGTTTCAGCCTGATTGGGCCTTGTTTTTACACAAATGAACCCAGAATGATGTGAAATTGTGCTTCGTGCAACATAATTCTCGGTGCCATTTAAAAACCATAAGTGCTAATGTCTCCATTCCTTTTTGTGGTTGTAGGGGCTGTTGATTGGAGTACACTAAAAGAAACCTGATCGCTCTAGGACATTCAGAAGCCAAGGTTTAAGCCCACAAATGTGTAACTGGACTACTTCTTTAAATTGACACCAGATCCGGTGACCTTTGGGACATGGTTTGACCCCCTTAGGAAAGTGCTATCATCATGAAACGGTCAGATCGCTTACAACGCAATAGATTCTACCTTCCTGTAACGTTTCAGCCTGATTGGACCTTGTTTTCACACAAATGAACCCAGAATGATGTGAAATTGTGCTTCGTGCAACATAATTCTGAGTGCCATTTAAAAACCATAAGTGCTAATGACTCCATTCCTTTTTGTGGTTGTAGGGGCTGTTGATTGGAGTATACTAAAACAAACCTGATCTCACTAGGACATTCAGAAGCCAAGTTATAAGCCCACAAATGTGTAACTGGACTACTTCTTTAGACACCAGATCTGGTGACCTTTGGGACATGGTTTGACCCCCTTAGGAAAGCGCTATCATCATGAAACGTTCAGATCACTTACAACTAAATAGATTCTACCTTCCTGTAACGTTTCACCCTGATTGGACCTTGTTTTCACACAAATGAAGCCAGAATGATGTGAAATTGTGCTTCGTGCAACATAATTCTGGGTGCCATTTACAAACCATAAGTGCTAATGACTCCATTCCTTTTTGTGGTTGTAGGGGCTGTTGATTGGAGTACATTAAAACAAACCTGATCTCTCTAGGACATTCAGAAGCCAAGTTAAAAGCCCACAAATGTGTAACTGGACGACTTCTTTAAATTGACACCAGATCCGGTGACCTTTGGGACATGGTTTGACCCCCTTAGGAAAGTGCTATCATCATGAAACGTTCAGATCACTTACAACTCAATAGATTCTACCTTCCTGTAACGTTTCAGCCTGATTGGACCTTGTTTTCACACAAATGGACCCAGAATGATGTGAAATTGTGCTTCGTGCAACATAAATCTGGGTGCCATTTACAAACCATAAGTGCTAATGACTCCATTCCTTTTTGTGGTTGTAGGGGCTGTTGATTGGAGTACACTAAAACAAACCTGACCTCTCTAGGACATTCAGAAGCCAAGTTATAAGCCCACAAAGGTGTAACTGGACTACTTCTTTAAAGTGACACCAGGCCCGGTGACCTTTGGGACATGGTTTGACCCCCTATAGGAATGTGAGATCATCATGAAACGTTCAGATCACTTACAACTCAATAGATTCTACCTTCTTGTAACGTTTCAGCCTGATTGGACCTTGTTTTCACACAAATGGACCCAGAATGATGTGAAATTGTGCTTCGTGCAACATAATTCTGGGTGCCATTTACAAACCATAAGTGCTAATGACTCCATTCCTTTTTGTGGTTGTAGGGGCTGTTGATTGGAGTACACTAAAACAAACCTGATCTCTCTAGGACATTCAGAAGCCAAGTTATAAGCCCACAAATGTGTAACTGGACTACTTCTTTAGACACCAGATCCGGTGACCTTTGGGACATGGTTTGACCCCCTTAGGGAAGTGCTATCATCATGAAACGTTCAGATCACTTACAACTCATAGATTCTACCTTCCTGTAACGTTTCAGCCTGATTGGACCTTGTTGTCATACAAATGAACCCAGAATGATGTGAAATTGTGCTTCTTGCAACATAATTCTGGGTGCCATTTACAAACCATAAGTGCTAATGACTCCATTCCTTTTTGTGGTTGTAGGGGCTTTTGATTGGAGTACACTAAAACAAACCTACCCTCTCTAGGACATTCAGAAGCCAAGTTATAAGCCCACAAAGGTGTAACTGGACTACTTCTTTAAAGTGACACCAGGCCCGGTGACCTTTGGGACATGGTTTGACCCCCTATAGGAATGTGCGATCCTCTTGAAACGTTCAGATTACTTACAACTCAATAGATTCTACCTTCCTGTATTGTTTCAGCCTGATTGGGCCTTGTTTTTACACAAATGAACCCAGAATGATGTGAAATTGTGCTTCGTGCAACATAATTCTCGGTGCCATTTAAAAACCATAAGTGCTAATGTCTCCATTCCTTTTTGTGGTTGTAGGGGCTGTTGATTGGAGTACACTAAAAGAAACCTGATCGCTCTAGGACATTCAGAAGCCAAGGTTTAAGCCCACAAATGTGTAACTGGACTACTTCTTTAAATTGACACCAGATCCGGTGACCTTTGGGACATGGTTTGACCCCCTTAGGAAAGTGCTATCATCATGAAACGGTCAGATCGCTTACAACGCAATAGATTCTACCTTCCTGTAACGTTTCAGCCTGATTGGACCTTGTTTTCACACAAATGAACCCAGAATGATGTGAAATTGTGCTTCGTGCAACATAATTCTGAGTGCCATTTAAAAACCATAAGTGCTAATTACTCCATTCCTTTTTGTGGTTGTAGGGGCTGTTGATTGGAGTATACTAAAACAAACCTGATCTCACTAGGACATTCAGAAGCCAAGTTATAAGCCCACAAATGTGTAACTGGACTACTTCTTTAGACACCAGATCCGGTGACCTTTGGGACATGGTTTGACCCCCTTAGGGAAGTGCTATCATCATGAAACGTTCAGATCACTTACAACTTAATAGATTCTACCTTCCTGTAATGTTTCAGCCTGATTGGACCTTGTTTTCACACAAATGGACCCAGAATGATGTGAAATTGTGCTTCGTGCAACTTAATTCTGGGTGCCATTTACAAACCATAAGTGCTAATGACTCCATTCCTTTTTGTGGTTGTAGGGGCTGTTGACTGGAGTACACTAAAACAAACCTGACCTCTCTAGGACATTCAGAAGCCAAGTTATAAGCCCACAAATGTGTAACTGGACTACTTCTTTAAAGTGACACCAGATCCGGTGACCTTTGGGACATGGTTTGACCCCCTTAGGGAAGTGCTATCATCATGAAACGTTCAGATCACTTACAACTTAATAGATTCTACCTTCCTGTAATGTTTCAGCCTGATTGGACCTTGTTTTCACACAAATGGACCCAGAAAGATGTGAAATTGTGCTTCGTGCAACATAATTCTGGGTGCCATTTACAAACCATAAGTGCTAATGACTCCATTCCTTTTTGTGGTTGTAGGGGCTGTTGATTGGAGTACACTAAAACAAACCTGACCTCTCTAGGACATTCAGAAGCCAAGTTATAAGCCCACAAATGTGTAACTGGACTACTTCTTTCAAGTGACACCAGATCGGTGACCTTTGGGACATGGTTTGACCCCCTTAGGAAAGTGCTATCATCATGAAACATTCAGATCACTTACAACTCAATAGATTCTACCATCTTGTAGCGTTTCAGCCTGATTGGACCTTGTTTTCACACAAATGGACCCAGAATGATGTGAAATTGTGCTTCGTGCAACATAATTCTGGGTGCCATTTACAAACCATAAGTGCTAATGACTCCATTCCTTTTGTGGTTGTAGGGGCTGTTGATTGGAGTACACTAAAACAAACCTGATCTCACTAGGACATTCAGAAGCCAAGTTATAAGCCCACAAATGTGTAACTGGACTACTTCTTAAGACACCAGATCCGGTGACCTTTGGGACATGGTTTGACCCCGTTAGGGAAGTGCTATCATCATGAAACGTTCAGATCACTTACAACTTAATAGATTCTACCTTCCTGTAATGTTTCAGCCTGATTGGACCTTGTTTTCAAACAAATGGACCCAGAATGATGTGAAATTGTGCTTCGTGCAACATAATTCTGGGTGCCATTTACAAACCATAAGTGCTAATGACTCCATTCCTTTTTTTGGTTGTAGGGGCTGTTGATTGGAGTACACTAAAACAAACCTGACCTCTCTAGGACATTCAGAAGCCAAGTTATAAGCCCACAAATGTGTAACTGGACTACTTCTTTAAAGTGACACCAGATCCGGTGACCTTTGGGACATGGTTTGACCCCCTTAGGAAAGTGCTATCATGATGAAACGTTCAGATCACTTACAACTCAAAAGATTCTACCTCCCTGTAACGTTTCAGCCTGATTGGACCTTGTTTTCACACAAATGAACCCAGAATGATGTGAAATTGTGCTTCGTGCAACATAATTCTGGGTGCCATTTAAAAACCATAAGTGCTAATGACTCCATTCCTTTTTGTGGTTGTAGGGGCTATTGATTGGAGTACACTAAAACAAACCTGATCTCTCTAGGACATTCAGAAGCCAAGTTATAAGCCCACAAATGTGTAACTGGACTACTTCTTTAAATTGACACCAGATCCGGTGACCTTTGGGACATGGTTTGATCCCCTTAGGAAAGCGCTATCATCATGAAACGTTCAGATCACTTACAACTAAATAGATTCTACCTACCTGTAACGTTTCAGCCTGATTGGACCTTGTTTTCACACAAATGAACCCAGAATGATGTGAAATTGTGCTTCGTGCAACATAATTCTGGGTGCCATTTAAAAACCATAAGTGCTAATGACTCCATTCCTTTTTGTGGTTGTAGGGGCTGTTGATTGGAGTATACTAAAACAAACCAGATCTCTCTAGGACATTCAGAAGCCAAGTTATAAGCCCACAAATGTGTAACTGGACTACTTCTTTAGACACCAGATCCGGTGACCTTTGGGACATGGTTTGACCCCCTTAGGGAAGTGCTATCATTATGAAACGTTTAGATCACTTACAACTTAATAGATTCTACCTTCCTGTAATGTTTCAGCCTGATTGGACCTTGTTTTCACACAAATGGACCCAGAATGATGTGAAATTGTGCTTCGTGCAACATAATTCTGGGTGCCATTTACAAACCATAAGTGCTAATGACTCCATTCCTTTTTGTGGTTGTAGAGGCTGTTGATTGGAGTACACTAAAACAAACCTGACCTCTCTAGGACATTCAGAAGCCAAGTTATAAGCCCACAAATGTGTAACTGGACTACTTCTTTCGAGTGACACCAGATCCGGTGACCTTTGGGACATGGTTTGACCCCCTTAGGAAAGTGCTATCATCATGAAACGTTCAGATCACTTACAACTCAATAGATTCTACCTTCCTGTAACGTTTCAGCCTGATTGGACCTTGTTTTCACACAAATGGACCCAGAATGATGTGAAATTGTGCTTCGTGCAACATAATTCTGGGTGCCATTTACAAACCATAAGTGCTAATGACTCCATTCCTTTTTGTGGTTGTAGGGGCTGTTGATTGGAGTACACTAAAACAAACCTGACCTCTCTAGGACATTCAGAAGCCAAGTTATAAGCCCACAAAGGTGTAACTGGACTACTTCTTTAAAGTGACACCAGGCCCGGTGACCTTTGGGACATGGTTTGACCCCCTATAGGAATGTGAGATCATCATGAAACGTTCAGATCACTTACAACTCAATAGATTCTACCTTCTTGTAACGTTTCAGCCTGATTGGACCTTGTTTTCACACAAATGGACCCAGAATGATGTGAAATTGTGCTTCGTGCAACATAATTCTGGGTGCCATTTACAAACCATAAGTGCTAATGACTCCATTCCTTTTTGTGGTTGTAGGAGCTGTTGATTGGAGTATACTAAAACAAACCTGATCTCTCTAGGACATTCAGAAGCCAAGTTATAAGCCCACAAATGTGTAACTGGACTACTATAAATTGACACCAGATCCGGTGACCTTTGGGACATGGTTTGACCCCCTTAGGAAAGTGCTATCATCATGAAACATTCAGATTACTTACAACTCAAAAGATTCTACCTTCCTGTAATGTTTCAGCCTGATTGGACCTTGTTTTCACACAAATGGACCCAGAATGATGTGAAATTTTGCTTCGTGCAACATAATTCTGGGTGCCATTTACAAACCATAAGTGCTAATGACTCCATTCCTTTTTGTGGTTGTAGGGGCTGTTGATTGGAGTACACTAAAACAAACCTGATCTCTCTAGGACATTCAGAAGCCAAGTTATAAGCCCACAAAGGTGTAACTGGACTACTTCTTTAAAGTGACACCAGGCCCGGTGACCTTTGGGACATGGTTTGACCCCCTATAGGAATGTGCGATCATCATGAAACGTTCAGATCACTTACAACTCAATAGATTCTACATTCTTGTAACGTTTCAGCCTGATTGGACCTTGTTTTCACACAAATGAACCCAGAATGATGTGAAATTGTGCTTCGTGCAACATAATTCTGGGTGCCATTTAAAAACCATAAGTGCTAATGACTCCATTCCTTTTTGTGGTTTTAGGGGCTGTTGATTGGAGTATACTAAAACAAACCTGATCTCTCTAGGACATTCAGAAGCCAAGTTATAAGCCCACAAATGTGTAACTGGACTACTTCTTTAGACACCAGATCCGGTGACCTTTGGGACATGGTTTGACCCCCTTAGGGAAGTGCTATCATCATGAAACGTTCAGATCCCTTACAACTTAATAGATTCTACCTTCCTGTAATGTTTCAGCCTGATTGGACCTTGTTTTCACACAAATGGACCCAGAATGATGTGAAATTGGGCTTCGTGCAACATAATTCTGGGTGCCATTTACAAACCATAAGTGCTAATGACTGCATTCCTTTTTGTGGTTGTAGGGGCTGTTGATTGGAGTACACTAAAACAAACCTGATCTCTCTAGGACATTCAGAAGCCAAGTTATAAGCCCACAAATGTGTAACTGGACTACTTCTTTAAATTGACACCAGATCCGGTGACCTTTGGGACATGGTTTGACCCCCTTAGGAAAGTGCTATCATCATGAAATATTCAGATCACTTACAACTCAATAGATTCTACCTTCCTGCAACGTTTCAGCCTGACTGGACCTTGTTTTCACACAAATGAACCCAGAATGATGTGAAATTGTGCTTCGTGCAACATAATTCTGGGTGCCATTTAAAAATCATAAGTGCTAATGACTCCATTCCTTTTTGTGGTTGTAGGGGCTGTTGATTGGAGTACACTAAAACAAACCTGATCGCTCTAGGACATTCAGAAGCCAAGTTATAAGCCCACAAATGTGTCACTGGACAACTTCCTTAAATTGACACCAGATCCGTGGACCTTTGGGACATGGTTTGACCCCCTTAGGAAAGTGCTATCATCATGAAACGTTCAGATCACTTACAACTCATAGATTCTACCTTCCTGTAACGTTTCAGCCTGATTGGACCTTGTTTTCATACAAATGAACCCAGAATGATGTGAAATTGTGCTTCGTGCAACATAATTCTGGGTGCCATTTACAAACCATAAGTGCTAATGACTCCATTCCTTTTTGTGGTTGTAGGGGCTTTTGATTGGAGTACACTAAAACAAACCTAACCTCTCTAGGACATTCAGAAGCCAAGTTATAAGCCCACAAAGGTGTAACTGGACTACTTCTTTAAAGTGACACCAGGCCCGGTGACCTTTGGGACATGGTTTGACCCCCTATAGGAATGTGCGATCATCTTGAAACGTTCAGATTACTTACAACTCAATAGATTCTACCTTCCTGTATTGTTTCAGCCTGATTGGACCTTGTTTTTACACAAATGAACCCAGAATGATGTGAAATTGTGCTTCGTGCAACATAATTCTCGGTGCCATTTAAAAACCATAAGTACTAATGTCTCCATTCCTTTTTGTGGTTGTAGGGGCTGTTGATCGGAGTACACTAAAACAAACCTGATCGCTCTAGGACATTCAGAAGCCAAGGTTTAAGCCCACAAATGTGTAACTGGACTACTTCTTTAAATTGACACCAGATCCGGTGACCTTTGGGACATGGTTTGACCCCCTTAGGAAAGTGCTATCATCATGAAACGTTCAGATCACTTACAACTCAAAAGATTCTACCTGCCTGTAATGTTTCAGCCTGATTGGACCTTGTTTTCACACAAATGGACCCAGAATGATGTGAAATTGTGCTTCGTGCAACATAATTCTGGGTGCCATTTACAAACCATAAGTGCTAATGACTCCATTCCTTTTTGTGGTTGTAGGGGCTGTTGATTGGAGTACACTAAAACAAACCTGATCTCTCTAGGGCATTCAGAAGCCAAGTTATAAGCCCACAAAGGTGTAACTGGACTACTTCTTTAAAGTGACACCAGGCCCGGTGACCTTTGGGACATGATTTGACCCCCTATAGGAATGTGCGATCATCATGAAACGTTCAGATCACTTACAACTCAATAGATTCTACCTTCCTGTAATGTTTCAGCCTGATTGGACCTTGTTTTCACACAAATGGACCCAGAATGATGTGAAATTGGGCTTCGTGCAACATAATTCTGGGTGCCATTTACAAACCATAAGTGCTAATGACTCCAATCCTTTTTGAGGTTGTAGGGGCTGTTGATTGGAGTACACTAAAACAAACCTGATCTCTCTAGGACATTCAGAAGCCAAGTTATAAGCCCACAAATGTGTAACTGGACAACTTCTTTAAATTGACACCAGATCCGGTGACCTTTGGGACATGGTTTGACCCCCTTAGGAAAGTGCTATCATCATGAAACGTTCAGATCACTTACAACTCATAGATTCTACCTTCCTGTAACGTTTCAGCCTGATTGGACCTTGTTTTCATACAAATGAACCCAGAATGATGTGAAATTGTGCTTCGTGCAACATAATTCTGGGTGCCATTTACAAATCATAAGTGCTAATGACTCCATTCCTTTTTGTGGTTGTAGGGGCTGTTGATTGGAGTACACTAAAACAAACCTAACCTCTCTAGGACATTCAGAAGCCAAGTTATAAGCCCACAAAGGTGTAACTGGACTACTTCTTTAAAGTGACACCAGGCCCGGTGACCTTTGGGACATGGTTTGACCCCCTATAGGAATGTGCGATCATCTTGAAACGTTCAGATTACTTACAACTCAATAGATTCTACTTTCCTGTATTGTTTCAGCCTGATTGGACCTTGTTTTTACACAAATGAACCCAGAATGATGTGAAATTGTGCTTCGTGCAACATAATTCTCGGTGCCATTTAAAAACCATAAGTGCTAATGTCTCCATTCCTTTTTGTGGTTGTAGGGGCTGTTGATTGGAGTACACTAAAACAAACCTGATCGCTCTAGGACATTCAGAAGCCAAGGTTTAAGCCCACAAATGTGTAACTGGACTACTTCTTTAAATTGACACCAGATCCGGTGACCTTTGGGACATGGTTTGACCCCCTTAGGAAAGTGCTATCATCATGAAACGTTCCGATCGCTTACAACGAAATAGATTCTACCTTCCTGTAACGTTTCAGCCTGATTGGACCTTGTTTTCACACAAATGAACCCAGAATGATGTGAAATTGTGCTTCGTGCAACATAATTCTGGGTGCCATTTAAAAACCATAAGTGCTAATGACTCCATTCCTTTTTGTGGTTGTAGGGGCTGTTGATTGCAGTATACTAAAATAAACCTGATCTCACTAGGACATTCAGAAGCCAAGTTATAAGCCCACAAATGTGTAACTGGACTACTTCTTTAGACACCAGATCCGGTGACCTTTGGGACATGGTTTGACCCCCTTAGGGAAGTGCTATCATCATGAAACATTCAGATCACTTACAACTTAATAGATTCTACCTTCCTGTAATGTTTCAGCCTGATTGGACCTTGTTTTCACACAAATGGACCCAGAATGATGTGAAATTGTGCTTCGTGCAACATAATTCTGGGTGCCATTTACAAACCATAAGTGCTAATGACTCCATTCCTTTTTGTGGTTGTAGGGGCTGTTGATTGGAGTACACTAAAACAAACCTGACCTCTCTAGGACATTCAGAAGCCAGGTTATAAGCCCACAAATGTGTAACTGGACTACTTCTTTAAAGTGACACCAGATCCGGTGACCTTTGGGACATGGTTTGACCCCCTTAGGAAAGTGCTATCATCATGAAACGTTCCGATCGCTTACAACGAAATAGATTCTACCTTCCTGTAACGTTTCAGCCTGATTGGACCTTGTTTTCACACAAATGAACCCAGAATGATGTGAAATTGTGCTTCGTGCAACATAATTCTGGGTGCCATTTAAAAACCATAAGTGCTAATGACTCCATTCCTTTTTGTGGTTGTAGGGGCTGTTGATTGCAGTATACTAAAATAAACCTGATCTCACTAGGACATTCAGAAGCCAAGTTATAAGCCCACAAATGTGTAACTGGACTACTTCTTTAGACACCAGATCCGGTGACCTTTGGGACATGGTTTGACCCCCTTAGGGAAGTGCTATCATCATGAAACATTCAGATCACTTACAACTTAATAGATTCTACCTTCCTGTAATGTTTCAGCCTGATTGGACCTTGTTTTCACACAAATGGACCCAGAATGATGTGAAATTGTGCTTCGTGCAACATAATTCTGGGTGCCATTTACAAACCATAAGTGCTAATGACTCCATTCCTTTTTGTGGTTGTAGGGGCTGTTGATTGGAGTACACTAAAACAAACCTGACCTCTCTAGGACATTCAGAAGCCAGGTTATAAGCCCACAAATGTGTAACTGGACTACTTCTTTAAAGTGACACCAGATCCGGTGACCTTTGGGACATGGTTTGACCCCCTTAGGAAAGTGCTATCATCATGAAACGTTCAGATCACTTACAACTCAATAGATTCTACCTTCCTGTAACGTTTCAGCCTGATTGGACCTTGTTTTCACACAAATGAACCCAGAATGATGTGAAATTGTGCTTCGTGCAACATAATTCTGGGTGCCATTTAAAAACCATAAGTGCTAATGACTCCATTCCTTTTTGTGGTTGTAGGGGCTATTCATTGGAGTTTACTAAAACAAACCTGATCTCTCTAGGACATTCAGAAGCCAAGTTATAAGCCCACAAATGTGTAACTGGACTACTTCTTTAGACACCAGATCCGGTGACCTTTGGGACATGGTTTGACCCCCTTAGGAAAGTGCTATCATCATGAAACGTTCAGATCACTTACAACTCAATAGATTCTACCTTCTTGTAACGTTTCAGCCTGATTGGACCTTGTTTTCACACAAATGGACCCAGAATGATGTGAAATTGTGCTTCGTGCAACATAATTCTTGGTGCCATTTACAAACCATAAGTGCTAATGTCTCCATTCCTTTTTGTGGTTGTAGGGGCTGTTGATTGGAGTACACTAAAACAAACCTGATCGCTCTAGGACATTCAGAAGCCAAGGTTTAAGCCCACAAATGTGTAACTGGACTACTTCTTTAAATTGACACCAGATCCGGTGACCTTTGGGACATGGTTTGACCCCCTTAGGAAAGTGCTATCATCATGAAACGTTCAGATCGCTTACAACGAAATAGATTCTACCTTCCTGTAACGTTTCAGCCTGATTGGACCTTGTTTTCACACAAATGAACCCAGAATGATGTGAAATTGTGCTTCGTGCAACATAATTCTGGGTGCCATTTAAAAACCATAAGTGCTAATGACTCCATTCCTTTTTGTGGTTGTAGGGGCTGTTGATTGGAGTATACTAAAATGAACCTGATCTCACTAGGACATTCAGAAGCCAAGTTATAAGCCCACAAATGTGTAACTGGACTACTTCTTTAGACACCAGATCCGGTGACCTTTGGGACATGGTTTGACCCCCTTAGGGAAGTGCTATCATCATGAAACGTTCAGATCACTTACAACTTAATAGATTCTACCTTCCTGTAATGTTTCAGCCTGATTGGACCTTGTTTTCACACAAATGGACCCAGAATGATGTGAAATTGTGCTTCGTGCAACATAATTCTGGGTGCCATTTACAAACCATAAGTGCTAATGACTCCATTCCTTTTTGTGGTTGTAGGGGCTGTTGATTGGAGTACACTAAAACAAACCTGACCTCTCTAGGACATTCAGAAGCCAAGTTATAAGCCCACAAATGTGTAACTGGACTACTTCTTTAAAGTGACACCAGATCCGGTGACCTTTGGGACATGGTTTGACCCCCTTAGGAAAGTGCTATCATCATGAAACGTTCAGATCACTTACAACTCAATAGATTCTACCTTCCTGTAACGTTTCAGCCTGATTGGACCTTGTTTTCACAGAAATGAACCCAGAATGATGTGAAATTGTGCTTCGTGCAACATAATTCTGGGTGCCATTTAAAAACCATAAGTGCTAATGACTCCATTCCTTTTTGTGGTTGTAGGGGCTATTCATTGGAGTTTACTAAAACAAACCTGATCTCTCTAGGACATTCAGAAGCCAAGTTATAAGCCCACAAATGTGTAACTGGACTACTTCTTTAGACACCAGATCCGGTGACCTTTGGGACATGGTTTGACCCCCTTAGGGAAGTGCTATCATCATGAAACGTTCAGATCACTTACAACTTAATAGATTCTACCTTCCTGTAATGTTTCAGCCTGATTGGACCTTGTTTTCACACAAATGGACCCAGAATGATGTGAAATTGTGCTTCGTGCAACATAATTCTGGGTGCCATTTACAAACAATAAGTGCTAATGACTCCATTCCTTTTTGTGGTTGTAGGGGCTGTTGATTGGAGTACACTAAAACAAACCTGACCTCTCTAGGACATTCAGAAGCCAAGTTATAAGCCCACAAATGTGTAACTGGACTACTTCTTTCAAGTGACACCAGATCCGGTGACCTTTGGGACATGGTTTGACCCCCTTAGGAAAGTGCTATCATCATGAAACGTTCCGATCGCTTACAACGAAATAGATTCTACCTTCCTGTAACGTTTCAGCCTGATTGGACCTTGTTTTCACACAAATGAACCCAGAATGATGTGAAATTGTGCTTCGTGCAACATAATTCTGGGTGCCATTTAAAAACCATAAGTGCTAATGACTCCATTCCTTTTTGTGGTTGTAGGGGCTGTTGATTGCAGTATACTAAAATAAACCTGATCTCACTAGGACATTCAGAAGCCAAGTTATAAGCCCACAAATGTGTAACTGGACTACTTCTTTAGACACCAGATCCGGTGACCTTTGGGACATGGTTTGACCCCCTTAGGGAAGTGCTATCATCATGAAACATTCAGATCACTTACAACTTAATAGATTCTACCTTCCTGTAATGTTTCAGCCTGATTGGACCTTGTTTTCACACAAATGGACCCAGAATGATGTGAAATTGTGCTTCGTGCAACATAATTCTGGGTGCCATTTACAAACCATAAGTGCTAATGACTCCATTCCTTTTTGTGGTTGTAGGGGCTGTTGATTGGAGTACACTAAAACAAACCTGACCTCTCTAGGACATTCAGAAGCCAGGTTATAAGCCCACAAATGTGTAACTGGACTACTTCTTTAAAGTGACACCAGATCCGGTGACCTTTGGGACATGGTTTGACCCCCTTAGGAAAGTGCTATCATCATGAAACGTTCAGATCACTTACAACTCAATAGATTCTACCTTCCTGTAACGTTTCAGCCTGATTGGACCTTGTTTTCACACAAATGAACCCAGAATGATGTGAAATTGTGCTTCGTGCAACATAATTCTGGGTGCCATTTAAAAACCATAAGTGCTAATGACTCCATTCCTTTTTGTGGTTGTAGGGGCTATTCATTGGAGTTTACTAAAACAAACCTGATCTCTCTAGGACATTCAGAAGCCAAGTTATAAGCCCACAAATGTGTAACTGGACTACTTCTTTAGACACCAGATCCGGTGACCTTTGGGACATGGTTTGACCCCCTTAGGAAAGTGCTATCATCATGAAACGTTCAGATCACTTACAACTCAATAGATTCTACCTTCTTGTAACGTTTCAGCCTGATTGGACCTTGTTTTCACACAAATGGACCCAGAATGATGTGAAATTGTGCTTCGTGCAACATAATTCTTGGTGCCATTTACAAACCATAAGTGCTAATGTCTCCATTCCTTTTTGTGGTTGTAGGGGCTGTTGATTGGAGTACACTAAAACAAACCTGATCGCTCTAGGACATTCAGAAGCCAAGGTTTAAGCCCACAAATGTGTAACTGGACTACTTCTTTAAATTGACACCAGATCCGGTGACCTTTGGGACATGGTTTGACCCCCTTAGGAAAGTGCTATCATCATGAAACGTTCAGATCGCTTACAACGAAATAGATTCTACCTTCCTGTAACGTTTCAGCCTGATTGGACCTTGTTTTCACACAAATGAACCCAGAATGATGTGAAATTGTGCTTCGTGCAACATAATTCTGGGTGCCATTTAAAAACCATAAGTGCTAATGACTCCATTCCTTTTTGTGGTTGTAGGGGCTGTTGATTGGAGTATACTAAAATGAACCTGATCTCACTAGGACATTCAGAAGCCAAGTTATAAGCCCACAAATGTGTAACTGGACTACTTCTTTAGACACCAGATCCGGTGACCTTTGGGACATGGTTTGACCCCCTTAGGGAAGTGCTATCATCATGAAACGTTCAGATCACTTACAACTTAATAGATTCTACCTTCCTGTAATGTTTCAGCCTGATTGGACCTTGTTTTCACACAAATGGACCCAGAATGATGTGAAATTGTGCTTCGTGCAACATAATTCTGGGTGCCATTTACAAACCATAAGTGCTAATGACTCCATTCCTTTTTGTGGTTGTAGGGGCTGTTGATTGGAGTACACTAAAACAAACCTGACCTCTCTAGGACATTCAGAAGCCAAGTTATAAGCCCACAAATGTGTAACTGGACTACTTCTTTAAAGTGACACCAGATCCGGTGACCTTTGGGACATGGTTTGACCCCCTTAGGAAAGTGCTATCATCATGAAACGTTCAGATCACTTACAACTCAATAGATTCTACCTTCCTGTAACGTTTCAGCCTGATTGGACCTTGTTTTCACAGAAATGAACCCAGAATGATGTGAAATTGTGCTTCGTGCAACATAATTCTGGGTGCCATTTAAAAACCATAAGTGCTAATGACTCCATTCCTTTTTGTGGTTGTAGGGGCTATTCATTGGAGTTTACTAAAACAAACCTGATCTCTCTAGGACATTCAGAAGCCAAGTTATAAGCCCACAAATGTGTAACTGGACTACTTCTTTAGACACCAGATCCGGTGACCTTTGGGACATGGTTTGACCCCCTTAGGGAAGTGCTATCATCATGAAACGTTCAGATCACTTACAACTTAATAGATTCTACCTTCCTGTAATGTTTCAGCCTGATTGGACCTTGTTTTCACACAAATGGACCCAGAATGATGTGAAATTGTGCTTCGTGCAACATAATTCTGGGTGCCATTTACAAACAATAAGTGCTAATGACTCCATTCCTTTTTGTGGTTGTAGGGGCTGTTGATTGGAGTACACTAAAACAAACCTGACCTCTCTAGGACATTCAGAAGCCAAGTTATAAGCCCACAAATGTGTAACTGGACTACTTCTTTCAAGTGACACCAGATCCGGTGACCTTTGGGACATGGTTTGACCCCCTTAGGAAAGTGCTATCATCATGAAACGTTCAGATCACTTACAACTCAATAGATTCTACCTTCTTGTAACGTTTCAGCCTGATTGGACCTTGTTTTCACACAAATGGACCCAGAATGATGTGAAATTGTGCTTCGTGCAACATAATTCTGGGTGCCATTTACAAACCATAAGTGCTAATGACTCCATTCCTTTTTGTGGTTGTAGGGGCTGTTGATTGGAGTACACTAAAACAAACCTGACCTCTCTAGGACATTCAGAAGCCAAGTTATAAGCCCACAAATGTGTAACTGGACTACTTCTTTAAAGTGACACCAGATCCGGTGACCTTTGGGACATGGTTTGACCCCCTTAGGAAAGTGCTATCATCATGAAACGTTCAGATCACTTACAACTCAATAGATTCTACCTTCCTGTAACGTTTCAGCCTGATTGGACCTTGTTTTCACACAAATGAACCCAGAATGATGTGAAATTGTGCTTCGTGCAACATAATTCTGGGTGCCATTTAAAAACCATAAGTGCTAATGACTCCATTCCTTTTTGTGGTTGTAGGGGCTGTTGATTGGAGTACACTAAAACAAACCTGACATCTCTAGGACATTCAGAAGCCAAGTTATAAGCCCACAAATGTGTAACTGGACTACTTCTTTAAAGTGACACCAGATCCGGTGACCTTTGGGACATGGTTTGACCCCCTTAGGAAAGTGCTATCATCATGAAACGTTCAGATAACTTACAACTCAATAGATTCTATCTTCCTGTAACGTTTCAGCCTGATTGGACCTTGTTTTCACACAAATGAACCCAGAATGATGTGAAATTGTGCTTCGTGCAACATAATTCTGGGTGTCATTTAAAAACCATAAGTGCTAATGACTCCATTCCTTTTTGCTGTTGTAGGGGCTGTTGATTGGAATATACTAAAACAAACCTGATCTCTCTAGGACATTCAGAAGCCAAGTTATAAGCCCACAAATGTGTAACTGGACTACTTCTTTAGACACTAGATCCGGTGACCTTTGGGACATGGTTTGACCCCCTTAGGGAAGTGCTATCATCATGAAACGTTCAGATCACTTACAACTTAATAGATTCTACCTTCTTGTAACGTTTCAGCCTGATTGGACCTTGTTTTCACACAAATGAACCCAGAATGATGTGAAATTGTGCTTCGTGCAACATAATTCTGGGTGCCATTTAAAAACCATAAGTACTAATGACTCCATTCCTTTTTGTGGTTGTAGGGGCTGTTGATTGGAGTACACTAAAATAAACCTGACCTCTCTAGGACATTCAGAAGCCAAGTTATAAGCCCACAAATGTGTAACTGGACTACTTCTTTAAATTGACACCAGATCCGGTGACCTTTGGGACATGGTTTGACCCCCTTAGGAAAGTGCTTTCATCATGAAACGTTCAGATCACTTACAACTCAATAGATTCTACCTTCTTGTAACGTTTCAGCCTGATTGGACCTTGTTTTCACACAAATGGACCCAGAATGATGTGAAATTGTGCTTCGTGCAACATAATTCTGGGTGCCATTTACAAACCATAAGTGCTAATGACTCCATTCCTTTTTGTGGTTGTAGGGGCTGTTGATTGGAGTACATTAAAACAAACCTGATCTCTCTAGGACATTCAGAAGCCAAGTTATAAGCCCACAAATGTGTAACTGGACTACTTCTTTAAATTGACACTAGATCCGGTGACCTTTGGGACATGGTTTGACACCCTTAGGAAAGTGCTATCATCATGAAACGTTCAGATCACTTACAACTCAATAGATTCTACCTTCCTGTAATGTTTCAGCCTGATTGGACCTTGTTTTCACACAAATGGACCCAGAATGATGTGAAATTGTGCTTCGTGCAACATAATTCTGGGTGCCATTTACAAACCATAAGTGCTAATGACTCCATTCCTTTTTGTGGTTGTAGGGGCTGTTGATTGGAGTACACTAAAACAAACCTGACCTCTCTAGGACATTCAGAAGCCAAGTTATAAGCCCACAAATGTGTAACTGGACTACTTCTTTAAATTGACACCAGATCCGGTGACCTTTGGGACATGGTTTGACCCCCTTAGGAAAGTGCTATCATCATGAAACATTCAGATTACTTACAACTTCAAAAGATTCTACCTTCCTGTAATGTTTCAGCCTGATTGGACCTTGTTTTCACACAAATGAACCCAGAATGATGTGAAATTGTGCTTCGTGCAACATAATTCTGGGTGCCATTTAAAAACCATAACTGCTAATGACTCAATTCCTTCTTGGGGTAATGGGGGCTGTTAATTGTAGTACTCTAAAACAAACCTGACCTCTCTAGGATATTCCAAAGCCAAGTTATAAGCCCTCAAAGGTGTAACTGGACTACTTCTTTAAAGTGACACCAGGCCCGGTGACCTTTGGGACATGGTTTGACCCCCTATAGGAATGTGCGATCATCATGAAACGTTCAGATCACTTACAACTCAATAGATTCTACCTTCCTGTAACGTTTCAGCCTGACTGGACCTTGTTTTCACACAAATAAACCCAGAATGATGTGAAATTGTGCTTCGTGCAACATAATTCTGGGTGCCATTTAAAAACCATAAGTGCTAATGACTCCATTCCTTTTTGTGGTTGTAGGGGCTGTTGATTGGAGTACACTAAAACAAACCTGATCTCTCTAGGACATTCAGAAGCCAAGTTATAAGCCCACAAATGTGTAACTGGACTACTTCTTTAAAGTGACACCAGATCTGGTGACCTTTGGGACATGGTTTGACCCCCTATAGGAATGTGATATCATCATGAAACGTTCAGATCACTTACAACTCAATAGATTCTACCTTCCTGTAACGTTTCAGCCTGATTGGACCTTGTTTTCACACAAATGAACCCAGAATGATGTGAAATTGCGCTTCGTGCAACATAATTCTGGGTGCCATTTAAAAACCATAACTGCTAATGACTCCATTCCTTCTTGGGGTAATGGGGGCTGTTAATTGGAGTACTCTAAAACAAACTTGATCTCTCTAGGTCATTCAGAAGCCAAGTTATATGCCCACAAAGGTGTAACTGGACTACTTCTTTAAAGTGACACCAGGCCCGGTGACATTTGGGACAAGGTTTGACCCCCTTAGGAAAGTGCTATCATCATGAAACGTTCAGATCACTTACAACTCAATAGGTTCTACCTTCCTGTAACGTTTCAGCCTGATTGGACCTTGTTTTCACACAAATGAACCCAGAATGATGTGAAATTGTGCTTCGTGCAACATAATTCTGGGTGCCATTTACAAACCATAAGTGCTAATGACTCCATTCCTTTTTGTGGTTGTAGGGGCTGTTGATTGGAGTACACTAAAATAAACCTGATCTCTCTAGGACATTCAGAAGCCAAGTTATAAGCCCACAAATGTGTAACTGGACTACTTATTTAAATTGACACCAGATCCGGTGACCTTTGGGACATGGTTTGACCCCCTTAGGAAAGTGCTATCATCATGAAACGTTCAGATCACTTACAACTCAATAGATTCTACCTTCCTGTAGCGTTTCAGCCTGATTGGCCCTTGTTTTCACACAAATGAACCCAGAATGATGTGAAATTGTGCTTCGTGCAACATATTTCTGGGTGCCATTTAAAAACCATAACTGCTAATGACTCCATTCCTTTTTGGGGTAATGGGGGCTGTTAATTGGAGTACTCTAAAACAAACTTGACCTCTCTAGGATATTTCAAAGCCAAGTTATAAGCCCTCAAAGGTGTAACTGGACTACTTCTTTAAAGTGACACCAGGCCCGGTGACCTTTGGGACATGGTTTGACCCCCTATAGGAATGTGCGATCATCATGAAACGTTCAGATCACTTACAACTCAATAGATTCTACCTTCTTGTAACGTTTCAGCCTGATTGGACCTTGTTTTCACACAAATGGACCCAGAATGATGTGAAATTGTGCTTCGTGCAACATAATTCTGGAAGCCATTAACAAACCATAAGTGCTAATGACTCCATTCCTTTTTTTGGTTGTAGGGGCTGTTGATTGGAGTACACTAAAACAAACCTGATCTCTCTAGGACATTCAGAAGCCAAGTTATAAGCCCACAAAGGTGTGACTGGACTACTTCTTTAAAGTGACACCAGGCCCGGTGACCTTTGGGACATGGTTTGACCCCCTATAGGAATGTGCGATCATCATGAAACGTTCAGATCACTTACAACTCAATAGATTCTACCTTCTTGTAACGTTTCAGCCTCATTGGACCTTGTTTTCACACAAATGAACCCAGAATGATGTGAAATTGTGCTTCGTGCAACATAATTCTGGGTGCCATTTAAAAACCATAAGTGCTAATGACTCCATTCCTTTTTGTGGTTTTAGGGGCTGTTGATTGGAGTACACTAAAACAAACCTGACCTCTCTAGGACATTCAGAAGCCAAGTTATAAGCCCACAAATGTGTAACTGGACTACTTCTTTAGACACCAGATCCGGTGACCTTTGGGACATGGTTTGACCCCCTTAGGGAAGTGCTATCATCATGAAACGTTCAGATCACTTACAACTTAATAGATTCTACCTTCCTGTAATGTTTCAGCCTGATTGGACCTTGTTTTCACACAAATGGACCCAGAATGATGTGAAATTGTGCTTCGTGCAACATAATTCTGGGTGCCATTTACAAACCATAAGTGCTAATGACTCCATTCCTTTTTGTGGTTGTAGGGGCTGTTGATTGGAGTACACTAAAACAAACCTGACCTCTCTAGGACATTCAGAAGCCAAGTTATAAGCCCACAAATGTGTAACTGGACTACTTCTTTAAATTGACACCAGATCCGGTGACCTTTGGGACATGGTTTGACCCCCTTAGGAAAGTGCGATCATCTTGAAACGTTCAGATCACTTACAACTCAATAGATTCTACCTTCTTGTAACGTTTCAGCCTGATTGGACCTTGTTTTCACACAAATGAACCCAGAATGATGTGAAATTGTGCTTCGTGCAACATAATTCTGGGTGCCATTTAAAAACCATAAGTGCTAATGACTCCATTCCTTTTTGTGGTTGTAGGGGCTGTTGATTGGAGTATACTAAAACAAACCTGATCTCTCTAGGACATTCAGAAGCCAAGTTATAAGCCCACAAATGTGTAACTGGACTACTTCTTTAAATTGACACCAGATCCGGTGACCTTTGGGACATGGTTTGACCCCCTTAGGAAAGTGCGATCATCTTGAAACGTTCAGATCACTTACAACTCAATAGATTCTACCTTCTTGTAACGTTTCAGCCTGATTGGACCTTGTTTTCACACAAATGGACCCAGAATGATGTGAAATTGTGCTTCGTGCAACATAATTCTGGGTGCCATTTACAAACCATAAGTGCTAATGACTCCATTCCTTTTTGTGGTTGTAGGGGCTGTTGATTGGAGTACACTAAAACAAACCTGATCTCTCTGGGACATTCAGAAACCAAGTTATAAGCCCTCAAAGGTGCAATTAGACTACTTCTTTAAAGTGACACCAGGCCCGGTGACCTTTGGGACATGGTTTTACCCCCTATAGGAATGTGCGATCATCACGAAACGTTCAGAGCACTTACAACTCAATAGATTCTACCTTCTTGTAACGTTTCAGCCTGATTGGACCTTGTTTTCACACAAATGGACCCAGAATGATGTGAAATTGTGCTTCGTGCAACATAATTCTGGGTGCCATTTACAAACCATAAGTGCTAATGACTCCATTCCTTTTTGTGGTTGTAGGGGCTGTTGATTGGAGTATACTAAAACAAACCTGATCTCTCTAGGACATTCAGAAGCCAAGTTATAAGCCCACAAATGTGTAACTGGACTACTTCTTTAAATTGACACCAGATCCGGTGACCTTTGGGACATGGTTTGACCCCCTTAGGAAAGTGCTATCATCATGAAACGTTCAGATCACTTACAACTCAATAGATTCTACCTTCTTGTAACGTTTCAGCCTGATTGGACCTTGTTTTCACACAAATGGACCCAGAATGATGTGAAATTGTGCTTCGTGCAACATAATTCTGGGTGCCATTTACAAACCATAAGTGCTAATGACACCATTCCTTTTTGTGGTTGTAGGGGCTGTTGGCTGGAGTACATTAAAACAAACCTGATCTCTTTAGGACATTCAGAAACCAAGTTATAATACCTCAAAGGTGTAATTGGACTACTTCTTTAAAGTGACACCAGGCCCGGTGACCTTTGGGACATGGTTTGACCCCCTATAGGAATGTGTGATCATCATGAAACGTTCAGATCACTTACAACTCAATAGATTCTACCTTCTTGTAACGTTTCAGCCTGATTGGACCTTGTTTTCACACAAATGAACCCAGAATGATGTGAAATTGTGCTTCATGCAACATAATTCTGGGTGCCATTTAAAAACCATGAGTGCTAATGACTCCATTCCTTTTTGTGGTTGTAGGGGCTGTTGATTGGAGTATACTAAAACAAACCTGATCTCTCTAGGACATTCAGAAGCCAAGTTATAAGCCCACAAATGTGTAACTGGACTACTTCTTTAAATTGACACCAGATCTGGTGACCTTTGGGACATGGTTTGACCCCCTTAGGAAAGTGTGATCATCTTGAAACGTTCAGATCACTTACATCTCAATAGATTCTACCTTCTTGTAACGTTTCAGCCTGATTGGACCTTGTTTTCACACAAATGGACCCAGAATGATGTGAAATTGTGCTTCGTGCAACATAATTCTGGGTGCCATTTACAAACCATAAGTGCTAATGACTCCATTCCTTTTTGTGGTTGTAGGGGCTGTTGATTGGAGTACATTAAAACAAACCTGATCTCTCTAGGACATTCAGAAGCCAAGTTATAAGCCCACAAATGTGTAACTGGAGTACTTCTTTAAATTGACACCTGATCCGGTGACCTTTGGGACATGGTTTGACCCCCTTAGGAAAGTGCTATCATCTTGAAACGTTCAGATCACTTACAATTCAATAGATTCTACCTTCCTGTAACGTTTCAGCCTGATTGTACCTTGTTTTCACACAAATGAAACCAGAATGATGTGAAATTGTGCTTCGTGCAACATAATTCTGGGTGCCATTTACAAACCATAAGTGCTAATGACTCCATTCCTTTTTGAGGTTGTAGGGGCTGTTGAATGGAGTACACTAAAACAAACCTGATCTCTCTAGGACATTCAGAAACCAAGTTATAAGCCCTCAAAGGTGTAATTGGACTACTTCTTTAAAGTGACACCAGGCCCGGTGACCTTTGGGACATGGTTTGACCGCCTATAGGAATGTGCGATCATCATGAAACGTTCAGATCACTTACAACTCAATAGATTCTACCTTCTTGTAACGTTTCAGCCTGATTGGACCTTGTTTTCACACAAATGGACCCAGAATGATGTGAAATTGTGCTTCGTGCAACATAATTCTGGGTGCCATTTACAAACCATAAGTGCTAATGGCTCCATTCCTTTTTGTGGTTGTAGGGGCTGTTGATTGGAGTACATTAAAACAAACCTGATCTCTCTAGGACATTCAGAAGCCAAGTTATAAGCCCACAAATGTGTAACTGGAGTACTTCTTTAAATTGACACCTGATCCGGTGACCTTTGGGACATGGTTTGACCCCCTTAGGAAAGTACTATCATCATGAAACGTTCAGATCACTTACAACTCAATAGATTCTACCTTTCTGTAACGTTTCAGCCATATTGGACCTTGTTTTCACACAAATGAACCCAGAATGATGTGAAATTGTGCTTCGTGCAACATAATTCTGGGTGCCATTTAAAAACCATAAGTGCTAATGGCTCCATTCCTTTTTGTGGTTGTAGGGGCTGTTGATTGGAGTACATTAAAACAAACCTGATCTCTCTAGGACATTCAGAAGCCAAGTTATAAGCCCACAAATGTGTAACTGGACTACTTCTTTAAATTGACACCAGATCCGGTGACCTTTGGGACATTGTTTGATCCCCTTAGGAAAGTACTATCATCATGAAACGTTCAGATCACTTACAACTCAATAGATTCTACCTTTCTGTAACGTTTCAGCCTGATTGGACCTTGTTTTCACACAAATGAACCCAGAATGATGTGAAATTGTGCTTCGTCCAACATAATTCTGGGTGCCATTTAAAAACCATAAGTGCTAATGACTCCATTCCTTTTTGTGGTTGTAGGGGCTGTTGATTGGAGTATACTAAAACAAACCTGATCTCTCAAGGACATTCAGAAGCCAAGTTATAAGCCCACAAATGTGTAACTGGACTACTTCTTTAAATTGACACCAGATCCGGTGACCTTTGGCACATGGTTTGACCCCATTAGGAAAGTGCTATCATCATGAAACGTTCAGATCACTTACAACTCAATAGATTCTACCTTCTTGTAACGTTTCAGCCTGATTGGACCTTGTTTTCACACAAATGGACCCAGAATGATGTGAAATTGTGCTTCGTGCAACATAATTCTGGGTGCCATTTAAAAACCATATGTGCTAATGAGTCCATTCCTTTTTTAGGTTGTAGGGGCTGTTGATTGGAGTACACTAAAACAAACCTGATCTCTCTGGGACATTCAGAAACCAAGTTATAAGCCCTCAAAGGTGCAATTAGACTACTTCTTTAAAGTGACACCAGGCCCGGTGACCTTTGGGACATGGTTTTACCCCCTAAAGGAATGTGCGATCATCACGAAACGTTCAGAGCACTTACAACTCAATAGATTCTACCTTCTTGTAACGTTTCAGCCTGATTGGACCTTGTTTTCACACAAATGGACCCAGAATGATGTGAAATTGTGCTTCGTGCAACATAATTCTGGGTGCCATTTACAAACCATAAGTGCTAATGACTCCATTCCTTTTTGTGGTTGTAGGGGCTGTTGATTGGAGTATACTAAAACAAACCTGATCTCTCTAGGACATTCAGAAGCCAAGTTATAAGCCCACAAATGTGTAACTGGACTACTTCTTTAAATTGACACCAGATCCGGTGACCTTTGGGACATGGTTTGACCCCCTTAGGAAAGTGCTATCATCATGAAACGTTCAGATCACTTACAACTCAATAGATTCTACCTTCTTGTAACGTTTCAGCCTGATTGGACCTTGTTTTCACACAAATGGACCCAGAATGATGTGAAATTGTGCTTCGTGCAACATAATTCTGGGTGCCATTTACAAACCATAAGTGCTAATGACACCATTCCTTTTTGTGGTTGTAGGGGCTGTTGGTTGGAGTACATTAAAACAAACCTGATCTCTTTAGGACATTCAGAAACCAAGTTATAATACCTCAAAGGTGTAATTGGACTACTTCTTTAAAGTGACACCAGGCCCGGTGACCTTTGGGACATGGTTTGACCCCCTATAGGAATGTGCGATCATCATGAAACGTTCAGATCACTTACAAGTCAATAGATTCTACCTTCTTGTAACGTTTCAGCCTGATTGGACCTTGTTTTCACACAAATGAACACAGAATGATGTGAAATTGTGCTTCGTGCAACATAATTCTGGGTGCCATTTAAAAACCATGAGTGCTAATGACTCCATTCCTTTTTGTGGTTGTAGGGGCTGTTGATTGGAGTATACTAAAACAAACCTGATCTCTCTAGGACATTCAGAAGCCAAGTTATAAGCCCACAAATGTGTAACTGGACTACTTCTTTAAATTGACACCAGATCCGGTGACCTTTGGGACATGGTTTGACCCCCTTAGGAAAGTGCGATCATCTTGAAACGTTCAGATCACTTACATCTCAATAGATTCTACCTTCTTGTAACGTTTCAGCCTGATTGGACCTTGTTTTCACACAAATGGACCCAGAATGATGTGAAATTGTGCTTCGTGCAACATAATTCTGGGTGCCATTTACAAACCATAAGTGCTAATGACTCCATTCCTTTTTGTGGTTGTAGGGGCTGTTGATTGGAGTACATTAAAACAAACCTGATCTCTCTAGGACATTCAGAAGCCAAGTTATAAGCCCACAAATGTGTAACTGGAGTACTTCTTTAAATTGACACCTGATCCGGTGACCTTTGGGACATGGTTTGACCCCCTTAGGAAAGTGCTATCATCTTGAAACGTTCAGATCACTTACAATTCAATAGATTCTACCTTCCTGTAACGTTTCAGCCTGATTGTACCTTGTTTTCACACAAATGAAACCAGAATGATGTGAAATTGTGCTTCGTGCAACATAATTCTGGGTGCCATTTACAAACCATAAGTGCTAATGACTCCATTCCTTTTTGAGGTTGCAGGGGCTGTTGAATGGAGTACACTAAAACAAAACTGATCTCTCTAGGACATTCAGAAACCAAGTTATAAGCCCTCAAAGGTGTAATTGGACTACTTCTTTAAAGTGACACCAGGCCCGGTGACCTTTGGGACATGGTTTGACCGCCTATAGGAATGTGCGATCATCATGAAACGTTCAGATCACTTACAACTCAATAGATTCTACCTTCTTGTAACGTTTCAGCCTGATTGGACCTTGTTTTCACACAAATGGACCCAGAATGATGTGAAATTGTGCTTCGTGCAACATAATTCTGGGTGCCATTTACAAACCATAAGTGCTAATGGCTCCATTCCTTTTTGTGGTTGTAGGGGCTGTTGATTGGAGTACATTAAAACAAACCTGATCTCTCTAGGACATTCAGAAGCCAAGTTATAAGCCCACAAATGTGTAACTGGACTACTTCTTTAAATTGACACCAGATCCGGTGACCTTTGGGACATGGTTTGACCCCCTTAGGAAAGTGCTATCATCATGAAACGTTCAGATCACTTACAATTCAATAGATTCTACCTTCCTGTAATGTTTCAGCCTGATTGTACCTTGTTTTCACACAAATGAACCCAGAATGATGTGAAATTGTGCTTCGTGCAACATAATTCTGGGTGCCATTTACAAACCATAAGTGCTAATGACTCCATTCCTTTTTGTGGTTGTAGGGGCTGTTGATTGGAGTATACTAAAACAAACCTGATCTCTCTAGGACATTCAGAAGCCAAGTTATAAGCCCACAAATGTGTAACTGGACTACTTCTTTAAATTGACACCAGATCCGGTGACCTTTGGGACATGGTTTGACCCCCTTAGGAAAGTGCTATCATCATGAAACGTTCAGATCACTTACAACTCAATAGATTCTACCTTCTTGTAACGTTTCAGCCTGATTGGACCTTGTTTTCACACAAATGGACCCAGAATGATGTGAAATTGTGCTTCGTGCAACATAATTCTGGGTGCCATTTACAAACCATAAGTGCTAATGACACCATTCCTTTTTGTGGTTGTAGGGGCTGTTGGTTGGAGTACATTAAAACAAACCTGATCTCTTTAGGACATTCAGAAACCAAGTTATAATACCTCAAAGGTGTAATTGGACTACTTCTTTAAAGTGACACCAGGCCCGGTGACCTTTGGGACATGGTTTGACCCCCTATAGGAATGTGCGATCATCATGAAACGTTCAGATCACTTACAATTCAATAGATTCTACCTTCCTGTAACGTTTCAGCCTGATTGTACCTTGTTTTCACACAAATGAAACCAGAATGATGTGAAATTGTGCTTCGTGCAACAGAATTCTGGGTGCCATTTACAAACCATAAGTGCTAATGACTCCATTCCTTTTTGAGGTTGCAGGGGCTGTTGAATGGAGTACACTAAAACAAAACTGATCTCTCTAGGACATTCAGAAACCAAGTTATAAGCCCTCAAAGGTGTAATTGGACTACTTCTTTAAAGTGACACCAGGCCCGGTGACCTTTGGGACATGGTTTGACCGCCTATAGGAATGTGCGATCATCATGAAACGTTCAGATCACTTACAACTCAATAGATTCTACCTTCTTGTAACGTTTCAGCCTGATTGGACCTTGTTTTCACACAAATGGACCCAGAATGATGTGAAATTGTGCTTCGTGCAACATAATTCTGGGTGCCATTTACAAACCATAAGTGCTAATGGCTCCATTCCTTTTTGTGGTTGTAGGGGCTGTTGATTGGAGTACATTAAAACAAACCTGATCTCTCTAGGACATTCAGAAGCCAAGTTATAAGCCCACAAATGTGTAACTGGACTACTTCTTTAAATTGACACCAGATCCGGTGACCTTTGGGACATGGTTTGACCCCCTTAGGAAAGTGCTATCATCATGAAACGTTCAGATCACTTACAATTCAATAGATTCTACCTTCCTGTAATGTTTCAGCCTGATTGTACCTTGTTTTCACACAAATGAACCCAGAATGATGTGAAATTGTGCTTCGTGCAACATAATTCTGGGTGCCATTTACAAACCATAAGTGCTAATGACTCCATTCCTTTTTGTGGTTGTAGGGGCTGTTGATTGGAGTATACTAAAACAAACCTGATCTCTCTAGGACATTCAGAAGCCAAGTTATAAGCCCACAAATGTGTAACTGGACTACTTCTTTAAATTGACACCAGATCCGGTGACCTTTGGGACATGGTTTGACCCCCTTAGGAAAGTACTATCATCATGAAACGTTCAGATCACTTACAACTCAATAGATTCTACCTTCTTGTAACGTTTCAGCCTGATTGGACCTTGTTTTCACACAAATGGACCCAGAATGATGTGAAATTGTGCTTCGTGCAACATAATTCTGGGTGCCATTTACAAACCATAAGTGCTAATGACACCATTCCTTTTTGTGGTTGTAGGGGCTGTTGGTTGGAGTACATTAAAACAAACCTGATCTCTTTAGGACATTCAGAAACCAAGTTATAAGCCCTCAAAGGTGCAATTAGACTACTTCTTTAAAGTGACACCAGGCCCGGTGACCTTTGGGACATGGTTTTACCCCCTATAGGAATGTGCGATCATCACGAAACGTTCAGAGCACTTACAACTCAATAGATTCTACCTTCTTGTAACGTTTCAGCCTGATTGGACCTTGTTTTCACACAAATGGACCCAGAATGATGTGAAATTGTGCTTCGTGCAACATAATTCTGGGTGCCATTTACAAACCATAAGTGCTAATGACTCCATTCCTTTTTGTGGTTGTAGGGGCTGTTGATTGGAGTATACTAAAACAAACCTGATCTCTCTAGGACATTCAGAAGCCAAGTTATAAGCCCACAAATGTGTAACTGGACTACTTCTTTAAATTGACACCAGATCCGGTGACCTTTGGGACATGGTTTGACCCCCTTAGGAAAGTGCTATCATCATGAAACGTTCAGATCACTTACAACTCAATAGATTCTACCTTCTTGTAACGTTTCAGCCTGATTGGACCTTGTTTTCACACAAATGGACCCAGAATGATGTGAAATTGTGCTTCGTGCAACATAATTCTGGGTGCCATTTACAAACCATAAGTGCTAATGACACCATTCCTTTTTGTGGTTGTAGGGGCTGTTGGTTGGAGTACATTAAAACAAACCTGATCTCTTTAGGACATTCAGAAACCAAGTTATAATCCCTCAAAGGTGTAATTGGACTACTTCTTTAAAGTGACACCAGGCCCGGTGACCTTTGGGACATGGTTTGACCCCCTATAGGAATGTGCGATCATCATGAAATGTTCAGATCACTTACAACTCAATAGATTCTACCTTCTTGTAACGTTTCAGCCTGATTGGACCTTGTTTTCACACAAATGAACCCAGAATGATGTGAAATTGTGCTTCGTGCAACATAATTCTGGGTGCCATTTAAAAACCATGAGTGCTAATGACTCCATTCCTTTTTGTGGTTGTAGGGGCTGTTGATTGGAGTATACTAAAACAAACCTGATCTCTCTAGGACATTCAGAAGCCAAGTTATAAGCCCACAAATGTGTAACTGGACTACTTCTTTAAATTGACACCAGATCCGGTGACCTTTGGGACATGGTTTGACCCCCTTAGGAAATTGTGATCATCTTGAAACGTTCAGATCACTTACAACTCAATAGATTCTACCTTCTTGTAACGTTTCAGCCTGATTGGACCTTGTTTTCACACAAATGGACCCAGAATGATGTGAAATTGTGCTTCGTGCAACATAATTCTGGGTGCCATTTACAAACCATAAGTGCTAATGACTCCATTCCTTTTTGTGGTTGTAGGGGCTGTTGATTGGAGTACATTAAAACAAACCTGATCTCTCTAGGACATTCAGAAGCCAAGTTATAAGCCCACAAATGTGTAACTGGAGTACTTCTTTAAATTGACACCTGATCCGGTGACCTTTGGGACATGGTTTGACCCCCTTAGGAAAGTGCTATCATCTTGAAACGTTCAGATCACTTACAATTCAATAGATTCTACCTTCCTGTAACGTTTCAGCCTGATTGTACCTTGTTTTCACACAAATGAAACCAGAATGATGTGAAATTGTGCTTCGTGCAACATAATTCTGGGTGCCATTTACAAACCATAAGTGCTAATGACTCCATTCCTTTTTGAGGTTGCAGGGGCTGTTGAATGGAGTACACTAAAACAAAACTGATCTCTCTAGGACATTCAGAAACCAAGTTATAAGCCCTCAAAGGTGTAATTGGACTACTTCTTTAAAGTGACACCAGGCCCGGTGACCTTTGGGACATGGTTTGACCGCCTATAGGAATGTGCGATCATCATGAAACGTTCAGATCACTTACAACTCAATAGATTCTACCTTCTTGTAACGTTTCAGCCTGATTGGACCTTGTTTTCACACAAATGGACCCAGAATGATGTGAAATTGTGCTTCGTGCAACATAATTCTGGGTGCCATTTACAAACCATAAGTGCTAATGGCTCCATTCCTTTTTGTGGTTGTAGGGGCTGTTGATTGGAGTACATTAAAACAAACCTGATCTCTCTAGGACATTCAGAAGCCAAGTTATAAGCCCACAAATGTGTAACTGGACTACTTCTTTAAATTGACACCAGATCCGGTGACCTTTGGGACATGGTTTGACCCCCTTAGGAAAGTGCTATCATCATGAAACGTTCAGATCACTTACAATTCAATAGATTCTACCTTCCTGTAATGTTTCAGCCTGATTGTACCTTGTTTTCACACAAATGAACCCAGAATGATGTGAAATTGTGCTTCGTGCAACATAATTCTGGGTGCCATTTACAAACCATAAGTGCTAATGACTCCATTCCTTTTTGTGGTTGTAGGGGCTGTTGATTGGAGTATACTAAAACAAACCTGATCTCTCTAGGACATTCAGAAGCCAAGTTATAAGCCCACAAATGTGTAACTGGACTACTTCTTTAAATTGACACCAGATCCGGTGACCTTTGGGACATGGTTTGACCCCCTTAGGAAAGTACTATCATCATGAAACGTTCAGATCACTTACAACTCAATAGATTCTACCTTCTTGTAACGTTTCAGCCTGATTGGACCTTGTTTTCACACAAATGGACCCAGAATGATGTGAAATTGTGCTTCGTGCAACATAATTCTGGGTGCCATTTACAAACCATAAGTGCTAATGACACCATTCCTTTTTGTGGTTGTAGGGGCTGTTGGTTGGAGTACATTAAAACAAACCTGATCTCTTTAGGACATTCAGAAACCAAGTTATAAGCCCTCAAAGGTGCAATTAGACTACTTCTTTAAAGTGACACCAGGCCCGGTGACCTTTGGGACATGGTTTTACCCCCTATAGGAATGTGCGATCATCACGAAACGTTCAGAGCACTTACAACTCAATAGATTCTACCTTCTTGTAACGTTTCAGCCTGATTGGACCTTGTTTTCACACAAATGGACCCAGAATGATGTGAAATTGTGCTTCGTGCAACATAATTCTGGGTGCCATTTACAAACCATAAGTGCTAATGACTCCATTCCTTTTTGTGGTTGTAGGGGCTGTTGATTGGAGTATACTAAAACAAACCTGATCTCTCTAGGACATTCAGAAGCCAAGTTATAAGCCCACAAATGTGTAACTGGACTACTTCTTTAAATTGACAACAGATCCGGTGACCTTTGGGACATGGTTTGACCCCCTTAGGAAAGTGCTATCATCATGAAACGTTCAGATCACTTACAACTCAATAGATTCTACCTTCTTGTAACGTTTCAGCCTGATTGGACCTTGTTTTCACACAAATGGACCCAGAATGATGTGAAATTGTGCTTCGTGCAACATAATTCTGGGTGCCATTTACAAACCATAAGTGCTAATGACACCATTCCTTTTTGTGGTTGTAGGGGCTGTTGGTTGGAGTACATTAAAACAAACCTGATCTCTTTAGGACATTCAGAAACCAAGTTATAATCCCTCAAAGGTGTAATTGGACTACTTCTTTAAAGTGACACCAGGCCCGGTGACCTTTGGGACATGGTTTGACCCCCTATAGGAATGTGCGATCATCATGAAATGTTCAGATCACTTACAACTCAATAGATTCTACCTTCTTGTAACGTTTCAGCCTGATTGGACCTTGTTTTCACACAAATGAACCCAGAATGATGTGAAATTGTGCTTCGTGCAACATAATTCTGGGTGCCATTTAAAAACCATGAGTGCTAATGACTCCATTCCTTTTTGTGGTTGTAGGGGCTGTTGATTGGAGTATACTAAAACAAACCTGATCCCTCTAGGACATTCAGAAGCCAAGTTATAAGCCCACAAATGTGTAACTGGACTACTTCTTTAAATTGACACCAGATCCGGTGACCTTTGGGACATGGTTTGACCCCCTTAGGAAATTGTGATCATCTTGAAACGTTCAGATCACTTACAACTCAATAGATTCTACCTTCTTGTAACGTTTCAGCCTGATTGGACCTTGTTTTCACACAAATGGACCCAGAATGATGTGAAATTGTGCTTCGTGCAACATAATTCTGGGTGCCATTTACAAACCATAAGTGCTAATGACTCCATTCCTTTTTGTGGTTGTAGGGGCTGTTGATTGCAGTACATTAAAACAAACCTGATCTCTCTAGGACATTCAGAAGCCAAGTTATAAGCCCACAAATGTGTAACTGGAGTACTTCTTTAAATTGACACCAGATCCGGTGACCTTTGGGACATGGTTTGACCGCCTATAGGAATGTGCGATCATCATGAAACGTTCAGATCACTTACAACTCAATAGATTCTACCTTCTTGTAACGTTTCAGCCTGATTGGACCTTGTTTTCACACAAATGAACCCAGAATGATGTGAAATTGTGCTTCGTGCAACATAATTCTGGGTGCCATTTAAAAACCATAAGTGCTAATGACTCCATTCCTTTTTGTGGTTGTAGGGGCTGTTGGTTGGAGTACATTAAAACAAACCTGATCTCTTTAGGACATTCAGAAACTAAGTTATAATCCCTCAAAGGTGTAATTGGACTACTTCTTTAAAGTGACACCAGGCCCGGTGACCTTTGGGAAATGGTTTGACCCCCTATAGGAATGTGCGACCATCATGAAACGTTCAGATCACTTACAACTCAATAGATTCTACCTTCTTGTAACGTTTCAGCCTGATTGGACCTTGTTTTCACACAAATGAACCCAGAATGATGTGAAATTGTGCTTCGTGCAACATAATTCTGGGTGCCATTTAAAAACCATAAGTGCTAATGACTCCATTCCTTTTTGTGGTTGTAGGGGCTGTTGATTGGAGTATACTAAAACAAACCTGATCTCTCTAGGACATTCAGAAGCCAAGTTATAAGCCCACAAATGTGTAACTGGACTACTTCTTTAAATTGACACCAGATCCGGTGACCTTTGGGACATGGTTTGACCCCCTTAGGAAAGTGCTATCATCATGAAACGTTCAGATCACTTACAACTCAATAGATTCTACCTTCTTGTAACGTTTCAGCCTGATTGGACCTTGTTTTCACACAAATGAACCCAGAATGATGTGAAATTGTGCTTCGTGCAACATAATTCTGGGTGCCATTTAAAAACCATAAGTGCTAATGACTCCATTCCTTTTTGTGGTTGTAGAGGCTGTTGATTGGAGTATACTAAAACAAACCTGATCTCTCTAGGACATTCAGAAGCCAAGTTATAAGCCCACAAATGTGTAACTGGACTACTTCTTTAAATTGACACCAGATCCGGTGACCTTTGGGACATGGTTTGACCCCCTTAGGAAAGTGCGATCATCTTGAAACGTTCAGATCACTTACAACTCAATAGATTCTACCTTCTTGTAAAGTTTCAGCCTGATTGGACCTTGTTTTCACACAAATGAACCCAGAATGATGTGAAATTGTGCTTCGTGCAACATAATTCTGGGTGCCATTTAAAGACCATAGTGCTAATGACTCCATTCCTTTTTGTGGTTGTAGGGGCTGTTGATTGGAGTATACTAAAACAAACCTGATCTCTCTAGGACATTCAGAAGCCAAGTTATAAGCCGACAAATGTGTAACTGGACTACTTCTTTAAATTGACACCAGATCCGGTGACCTTTGGGACATGGCTTGACCCCCTTAGGAAAGTGAGATCATCTTGAAACGTTCAGATCACTTACAACTCAATAGATTCTACCTTCTTGTAACGTTTCAGCCTGATTGGACCTTGTTTTCACACAAATGGACCCAGAATGATGTGAAATTGTGCTTCGTGCAACATAATTCTGGGTGCCATTTACAAACCATAAGTGCTAATGACTCCATTCCTTTTTGTGGTTGTAGGGGCTGTTGATTGGAGTACATTAAAACAAACCTGATCTCTCTAGGACATTCAGAAGCCAAGTTATAAGCCCACAAATGTGTAACTGGACTACTTCTTTAAATTGACACCAGATCCGGTGACCTTTGGAACATTGTTTGATCCCCTTAGGAAAGTACTATCATCATGAAACGTTCAGATCACTTACAACTCAATAGATTCTACCTTTCTGTAACGTTTCAGCCTGATTGGACCTTGTTTTCACACAAATGAACCCAGAATGATGTGAAATTGTGCTTCGTGCAACATAATTCTGGGTGCCATTTAAAAACCATAAGTGCTAATGACTCCATTCCTTTTTGTGGTTGTAGGGGCTGTTGATTGGAGTATACTAAAACAAACCTGATCTCTCAAGGACATTCAGAAGCCAAGTTATAAGCCCACAAATGTGTAACTGGACTACTTCTTTAAATTGACACCAGATCCGGTGACCTTTGGCACATGGTTTGACCCCATTAGGAAAGTGCTATCATCATGAAACGTTCAGATCACTTACAACTCAATAGATTCTACCTTCTTGTAACGTTTCAGCCTGATTGGACCTTGTTTTCACACAAATGGACCCAGAATGATGTGAAATTGTGCTTCGTGCAACATAATTCTGGGTGCCATTTACAAACCATAAGTGCTAATGACACCATTCCTTTTTGTGGTTGTAGGGGCTGTTGGTTGGAGTACATTAAAACAAACCTGATCTCTTTAGGACATTCAGAAACCAAGTTATAATACCTCAAAGGTGTAATTGGACTACTTCTTTAAAGTGACACCAGGCCCGGTGACCTTTGGGACATGGTTTGACCCCCTATAGGAATGTGCGATCATCATGAAACGTTCAGATCACTTACAACTCAATAGATTCTACCTTCTTGTGACGTTTCAGCCTGATTGGACCTTGTTTTCACACAAATGAACCCAGAATGATGTGAAATTGTGCTTCGTGCAACATAATTCTGGGTGCCATTTAAAAACCATGAGTGCTAATGACTCCATTCCTTTTTGTGGTTGTAGGGGCTGTTGATTGGAGTATACTAAAACAAACCTGATCTCTCTAGGACATTCAGAAGCCAAGTTATAAGCCCACAAATGTGTAACTGGACTACTTCTTTAAATTGACACCAGATCCGGTGACCTTTGGGAAATGGTTTGACCCCCTTAGGAAAGTGCGATCATCTTGAAACGTTCAGATCACTTACATCTCAATAGATTCTACCTTCTTGTAACGTTTCAGCCTGATTGGACCTTGTTTTCACACAAATGGACCCAGAAAGATGTGAAATTGTGCTTCGTGCAACATAATTCTGGGTGCCAATTACAAACCATAAGTGCTAATGACTCCATTCCTTTTTGTGGTTGTAGGGGCTGTTGATTGGAGTACATTAAAACAAACCTGATCTCTCTAGGACATTCAGAAGCCAAGTTATAAGCCCACAAATGTGTAACTGGAGTACTTCTTTAAATTGACACCTGATCCGGTGACCTTTGGGACATGGTTTGACCCCCTTAGGAAAGTGTTATCATCTTGAAACGTTCAGATCACTTACAATTCAATAGATTCTACCTTCCTGTAACGTTTCAGCCTGATTGTACCTTGTTTTCACACAAATGAAACCAGAATGATGTGAAATTGTGCTTCGTGCAACATAATTCTGGGTGCCATTTACAAACCATAAGTGCTAATGACTCCATTCCTTTTTGAGGTTGTAGGGGCTGTTGAATGGAGTACACTAAAACAAACCTGATCTCTCTAGGACATTCAGAAACCAAGTTATAAGCCCTCAAAGGTGTAATTGGACTACTTCTTTAAAGTGACACCAGGCCCGGTGACCTTTGGGACATGGTTTGACTGCCTATAGGAATGTGCGATCATCATGAAACGTTCAGATCACTTACAACTCAATAGATTCTACCTTCTTGTAACGTTTCAGCCTGATTGGACCTTGTTTTCACACAAATGGACCCAGAATGATGTGAAATTGTGCTTCGTGCAACATAATTCTGGGTGCCATTTACAAACCATAAGTGCTAATGGCTCCATTCCTGTTTGTGGTTGTAGGGGCTGTTGATTGGAGTACATTAAAACAAACCTGATCTCTCTAGGACATTCAGAAGCCAAGTTATAAGCCCACAAATGTGTAACTGGACTACTTCTTTAAATTGACACCAGATCCGGTGACCTTTGGGACATGGTTTGACCCCCTTAGGAAAGTGCTATCATCATGAAACGTTCAGATCACTTACAATTCAATAGATTCTACCTTCCTGTAATGTTTCAGCCTGATTGTACCTTGTTTTCACACAAATGAACCCAGAATGATGTGAAATTGTGCTTCGTGCAACATAATTCTGGGTGACATTTAAAAACCATAAGTGCTAATGACTCCATTCCTTTTTGTGGTTGTAGGGGCTGTTGATTGGAGTATACTAAAATAAACCTGATCTCTCTAGGACATTCAGAAGCCAAGTTATAAGCCCACAAATGTGTAACTGGACTACTTCTTTAAATTGACACCAGATCCGGTGACCTTTGGGACATGGTTTGACCCCCTTAGGAAAGTGCTATCATCATGAAATGTTCAGATCACTTACAACTCAATAGATTCTACCTTCCTGGAACGTTTCAGCCTGATTGGACCTTGTTTTCACACAAATGGACCCAGAATGATGTGAAATTGTGCTTCATGCAACATAATTCTGGGTGCCATTTACAAACCATAAGTGCTAATGACTCCAATCCTTTTTGTGGTTGTAGGGGCTGTTGATTGGAGTACATTAAAACAAACCTGATCTCTCTAGGACATTCAGAAGCCAAGTTATAAGCCCACAAATGTGTAACTGGACTGATTCTTTAAATTGACACCAGATCCGGTGACCTTTGGGACATTGTTTGATCCCCTTAGGAAAGTGCTATCATCATAAAACGTTCAGATCACTTACAACTCAATAGATTCTACCATTCTGTAACGTTTCAGCCTGATTGGACCTTGTTTTCACACAAATGGACCCAGAATGATGTGAAATTGTGCTTCGTGCAACATAATTCTGGGTGCCATTTACAAACCATAAGTGCTAATGACTCCATTCCTTTTTGTGGTTGTAGGGGCTGTTGATTGGAGTACATTAAAACAAACCTGATCTCTCTAGGACATTCAGAAGCCAAGTTATAAGCCCACAAATGTGTAACTGGACTACTTCTTTAAATTGACAAAAGATCCGGTGACCTTTGGGACATGGTTTGACCCCCTTAGGAAAGTGCGATCATCTTGAAACGTTCAGATCACTTACAACTCAATAGATTCTACCTTCTTGTAACGTTTCAGCCTGATCGGACCTTGTTTTCACACAAATGGACCCAGAATGATGTGAAATTGTGCTTCATGCAAAATAATTCTGGGTGCCATTTACAAACCATAAGTGCTAATGACTCCATTTCTTTTTGTGGTTGTAGGGGCTGTTGATTGGAGTACCTTAAAACAAACCTAATCTCTCTAGGACATTCAGAAGCCAAGTTATAAGCTCACAAATGTGTAACTGGACTACTTCTTTAAATTGACACAAGATCCGGTGACCTTTGGGACATGGTTTGACCCCCTTAGGAAAGGGCTATCATCATGAAACGTTCAGATCACTTACAACTCTATAGATTCTACCTTCCTGGAACGTTTCAGCCTGATTGGACCTTGTTTTCACACAAATGGACCCAGAATGATGTGAAATTGTGCTTCGTGCAACATAATTCTGGGTGCCATTTACAAACCATAAGTGCTAATGACTCCATTCCTTTTTGTGGTTGTAGGGGCTGTTGATTGGAGTACATTAAAACAAACCTGATCTCTCTAGGACATTCAGAAGCCAAGTTATAAGCCAACAAATGTGTAACTGGACTACTTCTTTAAATTGACACCAGATCCGGTGACCTTTGGGACATTGTTTGATCCCCTTAGGAAAGTGCTATCATCATGAAACGTTCAGATCACTTACAACTCAATAGATTCTACCTTTCTGTAACGTTTCAGCCTGATTGGACCTTATTTTCACACAAATGAACCCAGAATGATGTGAAATTGTGCTTCGTGCAACATAATTCTGGGTGCCATTTAAAAACCATAAGTGCTAATGACTCCATTCCTTTTTGTGGTTGTAGGGGCTGTTGATTGGAGTATACTAAAACAAACCTGATCTCTCTAGGACATTCAGAAGCCAAGTTATAAGCCCACAAATGTGTAACTGGACTACTTCTTTAAATTGACACCAGATCCGGTGACCTTTGGGACATGGTTTGACCCCCTTAGGAAAGTGCTATCATCATGAAACGTTCAGATCACTTACAACTCAATAGATTCTACCTTCTTGTAACGTTCCAGCCTGATTGGACCTTGTTTTCACACAAATGGACCCAGAATGATGTGAAATTGTGCTTCGTGCAACATAATTCTGGGTGCCATTTAAAAACCATAAGTGCTAATGAGTCTATTCCTTTTTTAGGTTGTAGGGGCTGTTTATTGGAGTACACTAAAACAAACCTGATCTCTTTAGGACATTCAGAAACCAAGTTATAAGCCCTCAAAGGTGCAATTAGACTACTTCTTTAAAGTGACACCAGGCCCGGTGACCTTTGGGACATGGTTTTACCCCCTATAGGAATGTGCGATCATCACGAAACGTTCAGAGCACTTACAACTCAATAGATTCTACCTTCTTGTAACGTTTCAGCCTGATTGGACCTTGTTTTCACACAAATGGACCCAGAATGATGTGAAATTGTGCTTCGTGCAACATAATTCTGGGTGCCATTTACAAACCATAAGTGCTAATGACTCCAATCCTTTTTGTGGTTGTAGGGGCTGTTGATTGGAGTACATTAAAACAAACCTGATCTCTCTAGGACATTCAGAAGCCAAGTTATAAGCCCACAAATGTGTAACTGGACTACTTCTTTAAATTGACACCAGATCCGGTGACCTTTGGGACATTGTTTGATCCCCTTAGGAAAGTGCTATCATCATGAAACGTTCAGATATCTTACAACTCAATAGATTCTACCTTTCTGTAACGTTTCAGCCTGATTGGACCTTGTTTTCACACAAATGAACCCAGAATGATGTGAAATTGTGCTTCATGCAACATAATTCTGGGTGCCATTTAAAAACCATAAGTGCTAATGACACCATTCCTTTTTGTGGTTGTAGGGGCTGTTGATTGGAGTATACTAAAACAAACCTGATCTCTCTAGGACATTCAGAAGCCAAGTTATAAGCCCACAAATGTGTAACTGGACTACTTCTTTAAATTGACAAAAGATCCGGTGACCTTTGGGACATGGTTTGACCCCCTTAGGAAAGTGCGATCATCTTGAAACGTTCAGATCACTTACAACTCAATAGATTCTACCTTCTTGTAACGTTTCAGCCTGATCGGACCTTGTTTTCACACAAATGGACCCAGAATGATGTGAAATTGTGCTTCATGTAAAATAATTCTGGGTGCCATTTACAAACCATAAGTGCTAATGACTCCATTCCTTTTTGTGGTTGTAGGGGCTGTTGATTGGAGTACCTTAAAACAAACCTAATCTCTCTAGGACATTCAGAAGCCAAGTTATAAGCTCACAAATGTGTAACTGGACTACTTCTTTAAATTGACACCAGATCCGGTGACCTTTGGGACATGGTTTGACCCCCTTAGGAAAGGGCTATCATCATGAAACGTTCAGATCACTTACAACTCTATAGATTCTACCTTCCTGGAACGTTTCAGCCTGATTGGACCTTGTTTTCACACAAATGGACCCAGAATGATGTGAAATTGTGCTTCGTGCAACATAATTCTGGGTGCCATTTACAAACCATAAGTGCTAATGACTCCATTCCTTTTTGTGGTTGTAGGGGCTGTTGATTGGAGTACATTAAAACAAACCTGATCTCTCTAGGACATTCAGAAGCCAAGTTATAAGCCCACAAATGTGTAACTGGACTACTTCTTTAAATTGACACCAGATCCGGTGACCTTTGGGACATTGTTTGATCCCCGTAGGAAAGTGCTATCATCATGAAACGTTCAGATCACTTACAACTCAATAGATTCTACCTTTCTGTAACGTTTCAGCCTGATTGGACCTTGTTTTCACACAAATGAACCCAGAATGATGTGAAATTGTGCTTCGTGCAACATAATTCTGGGTGCCATTTAAAAACCATAAGTGCTAATGACTCCATTCCTTTTTGTGGTTGTAGGGGCTGTTGATTGGAGTATACTAAAACAAACCTGATCTCTCTAGGACATTCAGAAGCCAAGTTATAAGCCCACAAATGTGTAACTGGACTACTTCTTTAAATTGACACCAGATCCGGTGACCTTTGGGACATGGTTTGACCCCCTTAGGAAAGTGCTATCATCATGAAACGTTCAGATCACTTACAACTCAATAGATTCTACCTTCTTGTAACGTTCCAGCCTGATTGGACCTTGTTTTCACACAAATGGACCCAGAATGATGTGAAATTGTGCTTCGTGCAACATAATTCTGGGTGCCATTTAAAAACCATAAGTGCTAATGAGTCTATTCCTTTTTTAGGTTGTAGGGGCTGTTTATTGGAGTACACTAAAACAAACCTGATCTCTTTAGGACATTCAGAAACCAAGTTATAAGCCCTCAAAGGTGCAATTAGACTACTTCTTTAAAGTGACACCAGGCCCGGTGACCTTTGGGACATGGTTTTACCCCCTATAGGAATGTGCGATCATCACGAAACGTTCAGAGCACTTACAACTCAATAGATTCTACCTTCTTGTAACGTTTCAGCCTGATTGGACCTTGTTTTCACACAAATGGACCCAGAATGATGTGAAATTGTGCTTCGTGCAACATAATTCTGGGTGCCATTTACAAACCATAAGTGCTAATGACTCCATTCCTTTTTGTGGTTGTAGGGGCTGTTGATTGGAGTATACTAAAACAAACCTGATCTCTCTAGGACATTCAGAAGCCAAGTTATAAGCCCACAAATGTGTAACTGGACTACTTCTTTAAATTGACACCAGATCCGGTGACCTTTGGGACATGGTTTGACCCCCTTAGGAAAGTGCTATCATCATGAAACGTTCAGATCACTTACAACTCAATAGATTCTACCTTCTTGTAACGTTTCAGCCTGATTGGACCTTGTTTTCACACAAATGGACCCAGAATGATGTGAAATTGTGCTTCGTGCAACATAATTCTGGGTGCCATTTACAAACCATAAGTGCTAATGACACCATTCCTTTTTGTGGTTGTAGGGGCTGTTGGTTGGAGTACATTAAAACAAACCTGATCTCTTTAGGACATTCAGAAACCAAGTTATAATCCCTCAAAGGTGTAATTGGACTACTTCTTTAAAGTGACACCAGGCCCGGTGACCTTTGGGACATGGTTTGACCCCCTATAGGAATGTGCGATCATCATGAAACGTTCAGATCACTTACAACTCAATAGATTCTACCTTCTTGTAACGTTTCAGCCTGATTGGACCTTGTTTTCACACAAATGAACCCAGAATGATGTGAAATTGTGCTTCGTGCAACATAATTCTGGGTGCCATTTAAAAACCATGAGTGCTAATGACTCCATTCCTTTTTGTGGTTGTAGGGGCTGTTGATTGGAGTATACTAAAACAAACCTGATCTCTCTAGGACATTCAGAAGCCAAGTTATAAGCCCACAAATGTGTAACTGGACTACTTCTTTAAATTGACACCAGATCCGGTGACCTTTGGGACATGGTTTGACCCCCTTAGGAAAGTGCGATCATCTTGAAACGTTCAGATCACTTACATCTCAATAGATTCTACCTTCTTGTAACGTTTCAGCCTGATTGGACCTTGTTTTCACACAAATGGACCCAGAATGATGTGAAATTGTGCTTCGTGCAACATAATTCTGGGTGCCATTTACAAACCATAAGTGCTAATGACTCCATTCCTTTTTGTGGTTGTAGGGGCTGTTGATTGGAGTACATTAAAACAAACCTGATCTCTCTAGGACATTCAGAAGCCAAGTTATAAGCCAACAAATGTGTAACTGGACTACTTCTTTAAATTGACACCAGATCCGGTGACCTTTGGGACATTGTTTGATCCCCTTAGGAAAGTGCTATCATCATGAAACGTTCAGATCACTTACAACTCAATAGATTCTACCTTTCTGTAACGTTTCAGCCTGATTGGACCTTGTTTTCACACAAATGAACCCAGAATGATGTGAAATTGTGCTTCGTGCAACAAAATTCTGGGTGCCATTTAAAAACCATAAGTGCTAATGACTCCATTCCTTTTTGTGGTTGTAGGGGCTGTTGATTGGAGTATACTAAAACAAACCTGATCTCTCTAGGACATTCAGAAGCCAAGTTATAAGCCCACAAATGTGTAACTGGACTACTTCTTTAAATTGACACCAGATCCGGTGACCTTTGGGACATGGTTTGACCCCCTTAGGAAAGTGCTATCATCATGAAACGTTCAGATCACTTACAACTCAATAGATTCTACCTTCTTGTAACGTTCCAGCCTGATTGGACCTTGTTTTCACACAAATGGACCCAGAATGATGTGAAATTGTGCTTCGTGCAACATAATTCTGGGTGCCATTTAAAAACCATAAGTGCTAATGAGTCTATTCCTTTTTTAGGTTGTAGGGGCTGTTTATTGGAGTACACTAAAACAAACCTGATCTCTTTAGGACATTCAGAAACCAAGTTATAAGCCCTCAAAGGTGCAATTAGACTACTTCTTTAAAGTGACACCAGGCCCGGTGACCTTTGGGACATGGTTTTACGCCCTATAGGAATGTGCGATCATCACGAAACGTTCAGAGCACTTACAACTCAATAGATTCTACCTTCTTGTAACGTTTCAGCCTGATTGGACCTTGTTTTCACACAAATGGACCCAGAATGATGTGAAATTGTGCTTCGTGCAACATAATTCTGGGTGCCATTTACAAACCATAAGTGCTAATGACTCCAATCCTTTTTGTGGTTGTAGGGGCTGTTGATTGGAGTACATTAAAACAAACCTGATCTCTCTAGGACATTCAGAAGCCAAGTTATAAGCCCACAAATGTGTAACTGGACTACTTCTTTAAATTGACACCAGATCCGGTGACCTTTGGGACATTGTTTGATCCCCTTAGGAAAGTGCTATCATCATGAAACGTTCAGATATCTTACAACTCAATAGATTCTACCTTTCTGTAACGTTTCAGCCTGATTGGACCTTGTTTTCACACAAATGAACCCAGAATGATGTGAAATTGTGCTTCATGCAACATAATTCTGGGTGCCATTTAAAAACCATAAGTGCTAATGACACCATTCCTTTTTGTGGTTGTAGGGGCTGTTGATTGGAGTATACTAAAACAAACCTGATCTCTCTAGGACATTCAGAAGCCAAGTTATAAGCCCACAAATGTGTAACTGGACTACTTCTTTAAATTGACAAAAGATCCGGTGACCTTTGGGACATGGTTTGACCCCCTTAGGAAAGTGCGATCATCTTGAAACGTTCAGATCACTTACAACTCAATAGATTCTACCTTCTTGTAACGTTTCAGCCTGATCGGACCTTGTTTTCACACAAATGGACCCAGAATGATGTGAAATTGTGCTTCATGTAAAATAATTCTGGGTGCCATTTACAAACCATAAGTGCTAATGACTCCATTCCTTTTTGTGGTTGTAGGGGCTGTTGATTGGAGTACCTTAAAACAAACCTAATCTCTCTAGGACATTCAGAAGCCAAGTTATAAGCTCACAAATGTGTAACTGGACTACTTCTTTAAATTGACACCAGATCCGGTGACCTTTGGGACATGGTTTGACCCCCTTAGGAAAGGGCTATCATCATGAAACGTTCAGATCACTTACAACTCTATAGATTCTACCTTCCTGGAACGTTTCAGCCTGATTGGACCTTGTTTTCACACAAATGGACCCAGAATGATGTGAAATTGTGCTTCGTGCAACATAATTCTGGGTGCCATTTACAAACCATAAGTGCTAATGACTCCATTCCTTTTTGTGGTTGTAGGGGCTGTTGATTGGAGTACATTAAAACAAACCTGATCTCTCTAGGACATTCAGAAGCCAAGTTATAAGCCCACAAATGTGTAACTGGACTACTTCTTTAAATTGACACCAGATCCGGTGACCTTTGGGACATTGTTTGATCCCCGTAGGAAAGTGCTATCATCATGAAACGTTCAGATCACTTACAACTCAATAGATTCTACCTTTCTGTAACGTTTCAGCCTGATTGGACCTTGTTTTCACACAAATGAACCCAGAATGATGTGAAATTGTGCTTCGTGCAACATAATTCTGGGTGCCATTTAAAAACCATAAGTGCTAATGACTCCATTCCTTTTTGTGGTTGTAGGGGCTGTTGATTGGAGTATACTAAAACAAACCTGATCTCTCTAGGACATTCAGAAGCCAAGTTATAAGCCCACAAATGTGTAACTGGACTACTTCTTTAAATTGACACCAGATCCGGTGACCTTTGGGACATGGTTTGACCCCCTTAGGAAAGTGCTATCATCATGAAACGTTCAGATCACTTACAACTCAATAGATTCTACCTTCTTGTAACGTTCCAGCCTGATTGGACCTTGTTTTCACACAAATGGACCCAGAATGATGTGAAATTGTGCTTCGTGCAACATAATTCTGGGTGCCATTTAAAAACCATAAGTGCTAATGAGTCTATTCCTTTTTTAGGTTGTAGGGGCTGTTTATTGGAGTACACTAAAACAAACCTGATCTCTTTAGGACATTCAGAAACCAAGTTATAAGCCCTCAAAGGTGCAATTAGACTACTTCTTTAAAGTGACACCAGGCCCGGTGACCTTTGGGACATGGTTTTACCCCCTATAGGAATGTGCGATCATCACGAAACGTTCAGAGCACTTACAACTCAATAGATTCTACCTTCTTGTAACGTTTCAGCCTGATTGGACCTTGTTTTCACACAAATGGACCCAGAATGATGTGAAATTGTGCTTCGTGCAACATAATTCTGGGTGCCATTTACAAACCATAAGTGCTAATGACTCCATTCCTTTTTGTGGTTGTAGGGGCTGTTGATTGGAGTATACTAAAACAAACCTGATCTCTCTAGGACATTCAGAAGCCAAGTTATAAGCCCACAAATGTGTAACTGGACTACTTCTTTAAATTGACACCAGATCCGGTGACCTTTGGGACATGGTTTGACCCCCTTAGGAAAGTGCTATCATCATGAAACGTTCAGATCACTTACAACTCAATAGATTCTACCTTCTTGTAACGTTTCAGCCTGATTGGACCTTGTTTTCACACAAATGGACCCAGAATGATGTGAAATTGTGCTTCGTGCAACATAATTCTGGGTGCCATTTACAAACCATAAGTGCTAATGACACCATTCCTTTTTGTGGTTGTAGGGGCTGTTGGTTGGAGTACATTAAAACAAACCTGATCTCTTTAGGACATTCAGAAACCAAGTTATAATCCCTCAAAGGTGTAATTGGACTACTTCTTTAAAGTGACACCAGGCCCGGTGACCTTTGGGACATGGTTTGACCCCCTATAGGAATGTGCGATCATCATGAAACGTTCAGATCACTTACAACTCAACAGATTCTACCTTCTTGTAACGTTTCAGCCTGATTGGACCTTGTTTTCACACAAATGAACCCAGAATGATGTGAAATTGTGCTTCGTGCAACATAATTCTGGGTGCCATTTAAAAACCATGAGTGCTAATGACTCCATTCCTTTTTGTGGTTGTAGGGGCTGTTGATTGGAGTATACTAAAACAAACCTGATCTCTCTAGGACATTCAGAAGCCAAGTTATAAGCCCACAAATGTGTAACTGGACTACTTCTTTAAATTGACACCAGATCCGGTGACCTTTGGGACATGGTTTGACCCCCTTAGGAAAGTGCGATCATCTTGAAACGTTCAGATCACTTACATCTCAATAGATTCTACCTTCTTGTAACGTTTCAGCCTGATTGGACCTTGTTTTCACACAAATGGACCCAGAATGATGTGAAATTGTGCTTCGTGCAACATAATTCTGGGTGCCATTTACAAACCATAAGTGCTAATGACTCCATTCCTTTTTGTGGTTGTAGGGGCTGTTGATTGGAGTACATTAAAACAAACCTGATCTCTCTAGGACATTCAGAAGCCAAGTTATAAGCCCACAAATGTGTAACTGGAGTACTTCTTTAAATTGACACCTGTTCCGGTGACCTTTGGGACATGGTTTGACCCCCTTAGGAAAGTGCTATCATCTTGAAACGTTCAGATCACTTACAATTCAATAGATTCTACCTTCCTGTAACGTTTCAGCCTGATTGTACCTTGTTTTCACACAAATGAAACCAGAATGATGTGAAATTGTGCTTCGTGCAACATAATTCTGGGTGCCATTTACAAACCATAAGTGCTAATGACTCCATTCCTTTTTGAGGTTGTAGGGGCTGTTGAATGGAGTACACTAAAACAAACCTGATCTCTCTAGGACATTCAGAAACCAAGTTATAAGCCCTCAAAGGTGTAATTGGACTACTTCTTTAAAGTGACACCAGGCCCGGTGACCTTTGGGACATGGTTTGACCGCCTATAGGAATGTGCGATCATCATGAAACGTTCAGATCACTTACAACTCAATAGATTCTACCTTCTTGTAACGTTTCAGCCTGATTGGACCTTGTTTTCACACAAATGAACCCAGAATGATGTGAAATTGTGCTTCGTGCAACATAATTCTGGGTGCCATTTAAAAACCATAAGTGCTAATGACTCCATTCCTTTTTGTGGTTGTAGGGGCTGTTGGTTGGAGTACATTAAAACAAACCTGATCTCTTTAGGACATTCAGAAACCAAGTTATAATCCCTCAAAGGTGTAATTGGACTACTTCTTTAAAGTGACACCAGGCCCGGTGACCTTTGGGAAATGGTTTGACCCCCTATAGGAATGTGCGATCATCATGAAACGTTCAGATCACTTACAACTCAATAGATTCTACCTTCTTTTAACGTTTCAGCCTGATTGGACCTTGTTTTCACACAAATGGACCCAGAATGATGTGAAATTGTGCTTCGTGCAACATAATTCTGGGTGCCATTTACAAACCATAAGTGCTAATGGCTCCATTCCTTTTTGTGGTTGTAGGGGCTGTTGATTGGAGTACATTAAAACAAACCTGATCTCTCTAGGACATTCAGAAGCCAAGTTATAAGCCCACAAATGTGTAACTGGACTACTTCTTTAAATTGACACCAGATCCGGTGACCTTTGGGACATTGTTTGATCCCCTTAGGAAAGTACTATCATCATGAAACGTTCAGATCACTTACAACTCAATAGATTCTACCTTTCTGTAACGTTTCAGCCTGATTGGACCTTGTTTTCACACAAATGAACCCAGAATGATGTGAAATTGTGCTTCGTGCAACATAATTCTGGGTGCCATTTAAAAACCATAAGTGCTAATGACTCCATTCCTTTTTTTAGGTTGTAGGGGCTGTTGATTGGAGTACACTAAAACAAACCTGATCTCTCTGGGACATTCAGAAACCAAGTTATAAGCCCTCAAAGGTGCAATTAGACTACTTCTTTAAAGTGACACCAGGCCCGGTGACCTTTGGGACATGGTTTTACCCCCTATAGGAATGTGCGATCATCACGAAACGTTCAGAGCACTTACAACTCAATAGATTCTACCTTCTTGTAACGTTTCAGCCTGATTGGACCTTGTTTTCACACAAATGGACCCAGAATGATGTGAAATTGTGCTTCGTGCAACATAATTCTGGGTGCCATTTACAAACCATAAGTGCTAATGACTCCATTCCTTTTTGTGGTTGTAGGGGCTGTTGATTGGAGTATACTAAAACAAACCTGATCTCTCTAGGACATTCAGAAGCCAAGTTATAAGCCCACAAATGTGTAACTGGACTACTTCTTTAAATTGACACCAGATCCGGTGACCTTTGGGACATGGTTTGACCCCCTTAGGAAAGTGCTATCATCATGAAACGTTCAGATCACTTACAACTCAATAGATTCTACCTTCTTGTAACGTTTCAGCCTGATTGGACCTTGTTTTCACACAAATGGACCCAGAATGATGTGAAATTGTGCTTCGTGCAACATAATTCTGGGTGCCATTTACAAACCATAAGTGCTAATGACACCATTCCTTTTTGTGGTTGTAGGGGCTGTTGGTTGGAGTACATTAAAACAAACCTGATCTCTTTCGGACATTCAGAAACCAAGTTATAATACCTCAAAGGTGTAATTGGACTACTTCTTTAAAGTGACACCAGGCCCGGTGACCTTTGGGACATGGTTTGACCCCCTATAGGAATGTGCGATCATCATGAAACGTTCAGATCACTTACAAGTCAATAGATTCTACCTTCTTGTAACGTTTCAGCCTGATTGGACCTTGTTTTCACACAAATGAACCCAGAATGATGTGAAATTGTGCTTCGTGCAACATAATTCTGGGTGCCATTTAAAAACCATGAGTGCTAATGACTCCATTCCTTTTTGTGGTTGTAGGGGCTGTTGATTGGAGTATACTAAAACAAACCTGATCTCTCTAGGACATTCAGAAGCCAAGTTATAAGCCCACAAATGTGTAACTGGACTACTTCTTTAAATTGACACCAGATCCGGTGACCTTTGGGACATGGTTTGACCCCCTTAGGAAAGTGCGATCATCTTGAAACGTTCAGATCACTTACATCTCAATAGATTCTACCTTCTTGTAACGTTTCAGCCTGATTGGACCTTGTTTTCACACAAATGGACCCAGAATGATGTGAAATTGTGCTTCGTGCAACATAATTCTGGGTGCCATTTACAAACCATAAGTGCTAATGACTCCATTCCTTTTTGTGGTTGTAGGGGCTGTTGATTGGAGTACATTAAAACAAACCTGATCTCTCTAGGACATTCAGAAGCCAAGTTATAAGCCCACAAATGTGTAACTGGAGTACTTCTTTAAATTGACACCTGATCCGGTGACCTTTGGGACATGGTTTGACCCCCTTAGGAAAGTGCTATCATCTTGAAACGTTCAGATCACTTACAATTCAATAGATTCTACCTTCCTGTAACGTTTCAGCCTGATTGTACCTTGTTTTCACACAAATGAAACCAGAATGATGTGAAATTGTGCTTCGTGCAACATAATTCTGGGTGCCATTTACAAACCATAAGTGCTAATGACTCCATTCCTTTTTGAGGTTGTAGGGGCTGTTGAATGGAGTACACTAAAACAAACCTGATCTCTCTAGGACATTCAGAAACCAAGTTATAAGCCCTCAAAGGTGTAATTGGACTACTTCTTTAAAGTGACACCAGGCCCGGTGACCTTTGGGACATGGTTTGACCGCCTATAGGAATGTGCGATCATCATGAAACGTTCAGATCACTTACAACTCAATAGATTCTACCTTCTTGTAACGTTTCAGCCTGATTGGACCTTGTTTTCACACAAATGGACCCAGAATGATGTGAAATTGTGCTTCGTGCAACATAATTCTGGGTGCCATTTACAAACCATAAGTGCTAATGGCTCCATTCCTTTTTGTGGTTGTAGGGGCTGTTGATTGGAGTACATTAAAACAAACCTGATCTCTCTAGGACATTCAGAAGCCAAGTTATAAGCCCACAAATGTGTAACTGGACTACTTCTTTAAATTGACACCAGATCCGGTGACCTTTGGGACATGGTTTGACCCCCTTAGGAAAGTGCTATCATCATGAAACGTTCAGATCACTTACAATTCAATAGATTCTACCTTCCTGTAATGTTTCAGCCTGATTGTACCTTGTTTTCACACAAATGAACCCAGAATGATGTGAAATTGTGCTTCGTGCAACATAATTCTGGGTGCCATTTACAAACCATAAGTGCTAATGACTCCATTCCTTTTTGTGGTTGTAGGGGCTGTTGATTGGAGTATACTAAAACAAACCTGATCTCTCTAGGACATTCAGAAGCCAAGTTATAAGCCCACAAATGTGTAACTGGACTACTTCTTTAAATTGACACCAGATCCGGTGACCTTTGGGACATGGTTTGACCCCCCTAGGAAAGTACTATCATCATGAAACGTTCAGATCACTTACAACTCAATAGATTCTACCTTCTTGTAACGTTTCAGCCTGATTGGACCTTGTTTTCAAACAAATGGACCCAGAATGATGTGAAATTGTGCTCCGTGCAACATAATTCTGGGTGCCATTTACAAACCATAAGCGCTAATGACACCATTCCTTTTTGTGGTTGTAGGGGCTGTTGGTTGGAATACATTAAAACAAACCTGATCTCTTTAGGACATTCAGAAACCAAGTTATAAGCCCTCAAAGGTGCAATTAGACTACTTCTTTAAAGTGACAACAGGCCCGGTGACCTTTGGGACATGGTTTTACCCCCTATAGGAATGTGCGATCATCACGAAACGTTCAGAGCACTTACAACTCAATAGATTCTACCTTCTTGTAACGTTTCAGCCTGATTGGACCTTGTTTTCACACAAATGGACCCAGAATGATGTGAAATTGTGCTTCGTGCAACATAATTCTGGGTGCCATTTACAAACCATAAGTGCTAATGGCTCCATTCCTTTTTGTGGTTGTAGGGGCTGTTGATTGGAGTACATTAAAACAAACCTGATCTCTCTAGGACATTCAGAAGCCAAGTTATAAGCCCACAAATGTGTAACTGGACTACTTCTTTAAATTGACACCAGATCCGGTGACCTTTGGGACATGGTTTGACCCCCTTAGGAAAGTGCTATCATCATGAAACGTTCAGATCACTTACAATTCAATAGATTCTACCTTCCTGTAATGTTTCAGCCTGATTGTACCTTGTTTTCACACAAATGAACCCAGAATGATGTGAAATTGTGCTTCGTGCAACATAATTCTGGGTGCCATTTACAAACCATAAGTGCTAATGACTCCATTCCTTTTTGTGGTTGTAGGGGCTGTTGATTGGAGTATACTAAAACAAACCTGATCTCTCTAGGACATTCAGAAGCCAAGTTATAAGCCCACAAATGTGTAACTGGACTACTTCTTTAAATTGACACCAGATCCGGTGACCTTTGGGACATGGTTTGACCCCCCTAGGAAAGTACTATCATCATGAAACGTTCAGATCACTTACAACTCAATAGATTCTACCTTCTTGTAACGTTTCAGCCTGATTGGACCTTGTTTTCAAACAAATGGACCCAGAATGATGTGAAATTGTGCTCCGTGCAACATAATTCTGGGTGCCATTTACAAACCATAAGCGCTAATGACACCATTCCTTTTTGTGGTTGTAGGGGCTGTTGGTTGGAATACATTAAAACAAACCTGATCTCTTTAGGACATTCAGAAGCCAAGTTATAAGCCCACAAATGTGTAACTGGACTACTTCTTTAAAGTGACACCAGGCCCGGTGACCTTTGGGACATGGTTTGACCCCCTATAGGAATGTGCGATCATCATGAAACGTTCAGATCACTTACAACTCAATAGATTCTACCTTCTTGTAACGTTTCAGCCTGATTGGACCTTGTTTTCACACAAATGGACCCAGAATGATGTGAAATTGTGCTTCGTGCAATATAATTCTGGGTGCCATTTACAAACCATAAGTGCTAATGACTCCATTCCTTTTTGTGGTTGTAGGGGCTGTTGATTGGAGTACATTAAAACAAACCTGATCTCTCTAGGACATTCAGAAGCCAAGTTATAAGCCCACAAATGTGTAACTGGAGTACTTCTTTAAATTGACACCAGATCCGGTGACCTTTGGGACATGGTTTGACCCCCTTAGGAAAGTGCTATCATCTTGAAACGTTCAGATCACTTACAATTCAATAGATTCTACCTTCCTGTAACGTTTCAGCCTGATTGTACCTTGTTTTCACACAAATGAAACCAGAATGATGTGAAATTGTGCTTCGTGCAACATAATTCTGGGTGCCATTTACAAACCATAAGTGCTAATGACTCCATTCCTTTTTGAGGTTGTAGGGGCTGTTGAATGGAGTACACTAAAACAAACCTGATCTCTCTAGGACATTCAGAAACCAAGTTATAAGCCCTCAAAGGTGTAATTGGACTACTTCTTTAAAGTGACACCAGGCCCGGTGACCTTTGGGACATGGTTTTACCGCCTATAGGAATGTGCGATCATCATGAAACGTTCAGATCACTTACAACTCAATAGATTCTACCTTCTTGTAACGTTTCAGCCTGATTGGACCTTGTTTTCACACAAATGAACCCAGAATGATGTGAAATTGTGCTTCGTGCAACATAATTCTGGGTGCCATTTAAAAACCATAAGTGCTAATGACTCCATTCCTTTTTGTGGTTGTAGGGGCTGTTGGTTGGAGTACATTAAAACAAACCTGATCTCTTTAGGACATTCAGAAACCAAGTTATAATCCCTCAAAGGTGTAATTGGACTACTTCTTTAAAGTGACACCAGGCCCGGTGACCTTTGGGAAATGGTTTGACCCCCTATAGGAATGTGCGATCATCATGAAACGTTCAGATCACTTACAACTCAATAGATTCTACCTTCTTGTAACGTTTCAGCCTGATTGGACCTTGTTTTCACACAAATGAACCCAGAATGATGTGAAATTGTGCTTCGTGCAACATAATTATGGGTGCCATTTAAAAACCATAAGTGCTAATGACTCCATTCCTTTTTGTGGTTGTAGGGGCTGTTGATTGGAGTATACTAAAACAAACCTGATCTCTCTAGGACATTCAGAAGCCAAGTTATAAGCCCACAAATGTGTAACTGGACTACTTCTTTAAATTGACACCAGATCCGGTGACCTTTGGGACATGGTTTGACCCCCTTAGGAAAGTGCTATCATCATGAAACGTTCAGATCACTTACAACTCAATAGATTCTACCTTCTTGTAACGTTTCAGCCTGATTGGACCTTGTTTTCACACAAATGAACCCAGAATGATGTGAAATTGTGCTTCGTGCAACATAATTCTGGGTGCCATTTAAAAACCATAAGTGCTAATGACTCCATTCCTTTTTGTGGTTGTAGGGGCTGTTGATTGGAGTATACTAAAACAAACCTGATCTCTCTAGGACATTCAGAAGCCAAGTTATAAGCCCACAAATGTGTAACTGGACTACTTCTTTAAATTGACACCAGATCCGGTGACCTTTGGGACATGGTTTGACCCCCTTAGGAAAGTGCGATCATCTTGAAACGTTCAGATCACTTACAACTCAATAGATTCTACCTTCTTGTAACGTTTCAGCCTGATTGGACCTTGTTTTCACACAAATGAACCCAGAATGATGTGAAATTGTGCTTCGTGCAACATAATTCTGGGTGCCATTTAAAAACCATAGTGCTAATGACTCCATTCCTTTTTGTGGTTGTAGGGGCTGTTGATTGGAGTATACTAAAACAAACCTGATCTCTCTAGGACATTCAGAAGCCAAGTTATAAGCCCACAAATGTGTAACTGGACTACTTCTTTAAATTGACACCAGATCCGGTGACCTTTGGGACATGGCTTGACCCCCTTAGGAAAGTGAGATCATCTTGAAACGTTCAGATCACTTACAACTCAATAGATTCTACCTTCTTGTAACGTTTCAGCCTGATTGGACCTTGTTTTCACACAAATGGACCCAGAATGATGTGAAATTGTGCTTCGTGCAACATAATTCTGGGTGCCATTTACAAACCATAAGTGCTAATGACTCCATTCCTTTTTGTGGTTGTAGGGGCTGTTGATTGGAGTACATTAAAACAAACCTGATCTCTCTAGGACATTCAGAAGCCAAGTTATAAGCCCACAAATGTGTAACTGGACTACTTCTTTAAATTGACACCAGATCCGGTGACCTTTGGGACATTGTTTGATCCCCTTAGGAAAGTACTATCATCATGAAACGTTCAGATCACTTACAACTCAATAGATTCTAGCTTTCTGTAACGTTTCAGCCTGATTGGACCTTGTTTTCACACAAATGAACCCAGAATGATGTGAAATTGTGCTTCGTGCAACATAATTCTGGGTGCCATTTAAAAACCATAAGTGCTAATGACTCCATTCCTTTTTGTGGTTGTAGGGGCTGTTGATTGGAGTATACTAAAACAAACCTGATCTCTCAAGGACATTCAGAAGCCAAGTTATAAGCCCACAAATGTGTAACTGGACTACTTCTTTAAATTGACACCAGATCCGGTGACCTTTGGCACATGGTTTGACCCCATTAGGAAAGTGCTATCATCATGAAACGTTCAGATCACTTACAACTCAATAGATTCTACCTTCTTGTAACGTTTCAGCCTGATTGGACCTTGTTTTCACACAAATGAACCCAGAATGATGTGAAATTGTGCTTCGTGCAACATAATTCTGGGTGCCATTTACAAACCATAAGTGCTAATGACTCCATTCCTTTTTGAGGTCGTAGGGGCTGTTGAATGGAGTACACTAAAACAAACCTGATCTCTCTAGGACATTCAGAAACCAAGTTATAAGCCCTCAAAGGTGTAATTGGACTACTTCTTTAAAGTGACACCAGGCCCGGTGACCTTTGGGACATGGTTTGACCGCCTATAGGAATGTGCGATCATCATGAAACGTTCAGATCACTTACAACTCAATAGATTCTACCTTCTTGTAACGTTTCAGCCTGATTGGACCTTGTTTTCACACAAATGGACCCAGAATGATGTGAAATTGTGCTTCGTGCAACATAATTCTGGGTGCCATTTACAAACCATAAGTGCTAATGGCTCCATTCCTTTTTGTGGTTGTAGGGGCTGTTGATTGGAGTACATTAAAACAAACCTGATCTCTCTAGGACATTCAGAAGCCAAGTTATAAGCCCACAAATGTGTAACTGGACTACTTCTTTAAATTGACACCAGATCCGGTGACCTTTGGGACATGGTTTGACCCCCTTAGGAAAGTGCTATCATCATGAAACGTTCAGATCACTTACAATTCAATAGATTCTACCTTCCTGTAATGTTTCAGCCTGATTGTACCTTGTTTTCACACAAATGAACCCAGAATGATGTGAAATTGTGCTTCGTGCAACATAATTCTGGGTGCCATTTACAAACCATAAGTGCTAATGACTCCATTCCTTTTTGTGGTTGTAGGGGCTGTTGATTGGAGTATACTAAAACAAACCTGATCTCTCTAGGACATTCAGAAGCCAAGTTATAAGCCCACAAATGTGTAACTGGACTACTTCTTTAAATTGACACCAGATCCGGTTACCTTTGGGACATGGTTTGACCCCCCTAGGAAAGTACTATCATCATGAAACGTTCAGATCACTTACAACTCAATAGATTCTACCTTCTTGTAACGTTTCAGCCTGATTGGACCTTGTTTTCACACAAATGGACCCAGAATGATGTGAAATTGTGCTCCGTGCAACATAATTCTGGGTGCCATTTACAAACCATAAGCGCTAATGACACCATTCCTTTTTGTGGTTGTAGGGGCTGTTGGTTGGAGTACATTAAAACAAACCTGATCTCTTTAGGACATTCAGAAACCAAGTTATAAGCCCTCAAAGGTGCAATTAGACTACTTCTTTAAAGTGACAACAGGCCCGGTGACCTTTGGGACATGGTTTTACCCCCTATAGGAATGTGCGATCATCACGAAACGTTCAGAGCACTTACAACTCAATAGATTCTACCTTCTTGTAACGTTTCAGCCTGATTGGACCTTGTTTTCACACAAATGGACCCAGAATGATGTGAAATTGTGCTTCGTGCAACATAATTCTGGGTGCCATTTACAAACCATAAGTGCTAATGACTCCATTCCTTTTTGTGGTTGTAGGGGCTGTTGATTGGAGTATACTAAAACAAACCTGATCTCTCTAGGACATTCAGAAGCCAAGTTATAAGCCCACAAATGTGTAACTGGACTACTTCTTTAAATTGACACCAGATCCGGTGACCTTTGGGACATGGTTTGACCCCCTTAGGAAAGTGCTATCATCATGAAACGTTCAGATCACTTACAACTCAATAGATTCTACCTTCTTGTAACGTTTCAGCCTGATTGGACCTTGTTTTCACACAAATGGACCCAGAATGATGTGAAATTGTGCTTCGTGCAACATAATTCTGGGTGCCATTTACAAACCATAAGTGCTAATGACACCATTCCTTTTTGTGGTTGTAGGGGCTGTTGGTTGGAGTACATTAAAACAAACCTGATCTCTTTAGGACATTCAGAAACCAAGTTATAATCCCTCAAAGGTGTAATTGGACTACTTCTTTAAAGTGACACCAGGCCCGGTGACCTTTGGGACATGGTTTGACCCCCTATAGGAATGTGCGATCATCATGAAACGTTCAGATCACTTACAACTCAATAGATTCTACCTTCTTGTAACGTTTCAGCCTGATTGGACCTTGTTTTCACACAAATGGACCCAGAATGATGTGAAATTGTGCTTCGTGCAATATAATTCTGGGTGCCATTTACAAACCATAAGTGCTAATGACTCCATTCCTTTTTGTGGTTGTAGGGGCTGTTGATTGGAGTACATTAAAACAAACCTGATCTCTCTAGGACATTCAGAAGCCAAGTTATAAGCCCACAAATGTGTAACTGGAGTACTTCTTTAAATTGACACCAGATCCGGTGACCTTTGGGACATGGTTTGACCCCCTTAGGAAAGTGCTATCATCTTGAAACGTTCAGATCACTTACAATTCAATAGATTCTACCTTCCTGTAACGTTTCAGCCTGATTGTACCTTGTTTTCACACAAATGAAACCAGAATGATGTGAAATTGTGCTTCGTGCAACATAATTCTGGGTGCCATTTACAAACCATAAGTGCTAATGACTCCATTCCTTTTTGAGGTTGTAGGGGCTGTTGAATGGAGTACACTAAAACAAACCTGATCTCTCTAGGACATTCAGAAACCAAGTTATAAGCCCTCAAAGGTGTAATTGGACTACTTCTTTAAAGTGACACCAGGCCCGGTGACCTTTGGGACATGGTTTTACCGCCTATAGGAATGTGCGATCATCATGAAACGTTCAGATCACTTACAACTCAATAGATTCTACCTTCTTGTAACGTTTCAGCCTGATTGGACCTTGTTTTCACACAAATGAACCCAGAATGATGTGAAATTGTGCTTCGTGCAACATAATTCTGGGTGCCATTTAAAAACCATAAGTGCTAATGACTCCATTCCTTTTTGTGGTTGTAGGGGCTGTTGGTTGGAGTACATTAAAACAAACCTGATCTCTTTAGGACATTCAGAAACCAAGTTATAATCCCTCAAAGGTGTAATTGGACTACTTCTTTAAAGTGACACCAGGCCCGGTGACCTTTGGGAAATGGTTTGACCCCCTATAGGAATGTGCGATCATCATGAAACGTTCAGATCACTTACAACTCAATAGATTCTACCTTCTTGTAACATTTCAGCCTGATTGGACCTTGTTTTCACACAAATGAACCCAGAATGATGTGAAATTGTGCTTCGTGCAACATAATTCTGGGTGCCATTTAAAAACCATAAGTGCTAATGACTCCATTCCTTTTTGTGGTTGTAGGGGCTGTTGATTGGAGTATACTAAAACAAACCTGATCTCTCTAGGACATTCAGAAGCCAAGTTATAAGCCCACAAATGTGTAACTGGACTACTTCTTTAAATTGACACCAGATCCGGTGACCTTTGGGACATGGTTTGACCCCCTTAGGAAAGTGCTATCATCATGAAACGTTCAGATCACTTACAACTCAATAGATTCTACCTTCTTGTAACGTTTCAGCCTGATTGGACCTTGTTTTCACACAAATGAACCCAGAATGATGTGAAATTGTGCTTCGTGCAACATAATTCTGGGTGCCATTTAAAAACCATAAGTGCTAATGACTCCATTCCTTTTTGTGGTTGTAGGGGCTGTTGATTGGAGTATACTAAAACAAACCTGATCTCTCTAGGACATTCAGAAGCCAAGTTATAAGCCCACAAATGTGTAACTGGACTACTTCTTTAAATTGACACCAGATCCGGTGACCTTTGGGACATGGTTTGACCCCCTTAGGAAAGTGCGATCATCTTGAAACGTTCAGATCACTTACAACTCAATAGATTCTACCTTCTTGTAACGTTTCAGCCTGATTGGACCTTGTTTTCACACAAATGAACCCAGAATGATGTGAAATTGTGCTTCGTGCAACATAATTCTGGGTGCCATTTAAAAACCATAGTGCTAATGACTCCATTCCTTTTTGTGGTTGTAGGGGCTGTTGATTGGAGTATACTAAAACAAACCTGATCTCTCTAGGACATTCAGAAGCCAAGTTATAAGCCCACAAATGTGTAACTGGACTACTTCTTTAAATTGACACCAGATCCGGTGACCTTTGGGACATTGTTTGATCCCCTTAGGAAAGTACTATCATCATGAAACGTTCAGATCACTTACAACTCAATAGATTCTAGCTTTCTGTAACGTTTCAGCCTGATTGGACCTTGTTTTCACACAAATGAACCCAGAATGATGTGAAATTGTGCTTCGTGCAACATAATTCTGGGTGCCATTTAAAAACCATAAGTGCTAATGACTCCATTCCTTTTTGTGGTTGTAGGGGCTGTTGATTGGAGTATACTAAAACAAACCTGATCTCTCAAGGACATTCAGAAGCCAAGTTATAAGCCCACAAATGTGTAACTGGACTACTTCTTTAAATTGACACCAGATCCGGTGACCTTTGGCACATGGTTTGACCCCATTAGGAAAGTGCTATCATCATGAAACGTTCAGATCACTTACAACTCAATAGATTCTACCTTCTTGTAACGTTTCAGCCTGATTGGACCTTGTTTTCACACAAATGAACCCAGAATGATGTGAAATTGTGCTTCGTGCAACATAATTCTCGGTGCCATTTAAAAACCATAAGTGCTAATGACTCCATTCCTTTTTGTGGTTGTAGGGGCTGTTGATTGGAGTACACTAAAACAAACCTGATCTCTTTAGGACATTCAGAAACCAAGTTATAAGCCCTCAAAGGTGCAATTAGACTACTTCTTTAAAGTGACAACAGGCCCGGTGACCTTTGGGACATGGTTTTACCCCCTATAGGAATGTGCGATCATCACGAAACGTTCAGAGCACTTACAACTCAATAGATTCTACCTTCTTGTAACGTTTCAGCCTGATTGGACCTTGTTTTCACACAAATGGACCCAGAATGATGTGAAATTGTGCTTCGTGCAACATAATTCTGGGTGCCATTTACAAACCATAAGTGCTAATGACTCCATTCCTTTTTGTGGTTGTAGGGGCTGTTGATTGGAGTATACTAAAACAAACCTGATCTCTCTAGGACATTCAGAAGCCAAGTTATAAGCCCACAAATGTGTAACTGGACTACTTCTTTAAATTGACACCAGATCCGGTGACCTTTGGGACATGGTTTGACCCCCTTAGGAAAGTGCTATCATCATGAAACGTTCAGATCACTTACAACTCAATAGATTCTACCTTCTTGTAACGTTTCAGCCTGATTGGACCTTGTTTTCACACAAATGGACCCAGAATGATGTGAAATTGTGCTTCGTGCAACATAATTCTGGGTGCCATTTACAAACCATAAGTGCTAATGACACCATTCCTTTTTGTGGTTGTAGGGGCTGTTGGTTGGAGTACATTAAAACAAACCTGATCTCTTTAGGACATTCAGAAACCAAGTTATAATCCCTCAAAGGTGTAATTGGACTACTTCTTTAAAGTGACACCAGGCCCGGTGACCTTTGGGACATGGTTTGACCCCCTATAGGAATGTGCGATCATCATGAAACGTTCAGATCACTTACAACTCAATAGATTCTACCTTCTTGTAACGTTTCAGCCTGATTGGACCTTGTTTTCACACAAATGGACCCAGAATGATGTGAAATTGTGCTTCGTGCAACATAATTCTGGGTGCCATTTACAAACCATGAGTGCTAATGACTCCATTCCTTTTTGTGGTTGTAGGGGCTGTTGGTTGGAGTACATTAAAACAAACCTGATCTCTCTAGGACATTCAGAAGCCAAGTTATAAGCCCACAAATGTGTAACTGGACTACTTCTTTAAATTGACACCAGATCCGGTGACCTTTGGGACATGGTTTGACCCCCTTAAGAAAGTGCTATCATCATGAAACGTTCAGATCACTTACAACTCAATAGATTCTACCTTCCTGTAACGTTTCAGCCTGATTGGACCTTGTTTTCACACAAATGAACCCAGAATGATGTGAAATTGTGCTTCGTGCAACATAATTCTGGGTGCCATTTAAAAACCATAAGTGCTAATGACTCCATTCCTTTTTGTGGTTGTAGGGGCTGTTGATTGGAGTATACTAAAACAAACCTGATCTCTCTAGGACATTCAGAAGCCAAGTTATAAGCTCACAAATGTGTAACTGGACTACTTCTTTAAAATGACACCAGATCCGGTGACCTTTGGGACATGGTTTGACCCCCTTAGGAAAGTGCTATCATCATGAAACGTTAAGATCACTTACAACTCAATAGATTCTACCTTCTTGTAACGTTTCAGCCTGATTGGACCTTGTTTTCACACAAATGGACCCAGAATGATGTGAAATTGTGCTTCGTGCAACATAATTCTGGGTGCCATTTACAAACCATAAGTGCTAATGACTCCATTCCTTTTTGTGGTTGTAGGGGCTGTTGGTTGGAGTACATTAAAACAAACCTGATCTCTTTAGGACATTCAGAAACCAAGTTATAATCCCTCAAAGGTGTAATTGGACTACTTCTTTAAAGTGACACCAGGCCCGGTGACCTTTGGGACATGGTTTGACCCCCTATAGGAATGTGCGATCATCATGAAACGTTCAGATCACTTACAACTCAATAGATTCTACCTTCTTGTAACGTTTCAGCCTGATTGGACCTTGTTTTCACACAAATGAACCCAGAATGATGTGAAATTGTGCTTCGTGCAACATAATTCTGGGTGCCATTTAAAAACCATAAGTGCTAATGACTCCATTCCTTTTTGTGGTTGTAGGGGCTGTTGATTGGAGTATACTAAAACAAACCTGATCTATCTAGGACATTCAGAAGCCAAGTTATAAGCCCACAAATGTGTAACTGGACTACTTCTTTAAATTGACACCAGATCCGGTGACCTTTGGGACATGGTTTGACCCCCTTAGGAAAGTGTGATCATCTTGAAACGTTCAGATCACTTACAACTCAATAGATTCTACCTTCTTGTAACGTTTCAGCCTGATTGGACCTTGTTTTCACACAAATGGACCCAGACTGATGTGAAATTGTGCTTCGTGCAACATAATTCTGGGTGCCATTTACAAACCATAAGTGCTAATGACTCCATTCCTTTTTGTGGTTGTAGGGGCTGTTGATTGGAGTACATTAAAACAAACCTGATCTCTCTAGGACATTCAGAAGCCAAGTTATAAGCCCACAAATGTGTAACTGGACTACTTCTTTAAATTGACACCAGATCCGGTGACCTTTGGGACAAGGTTTGACCCCCTTAGGAAAGTGCTATCATCTTGAAACGTTCAGATCACTTACAATTCAATAGATTCTACCTTCCTGTAACGTTTCAGCCTGATTGTACCTTGTTTTCACACAAATGAAACCAGAATGATGTGAAATTGTGCTTCGTGCAACATAATTCTGGGTGCCATTTACAAACCATAAGTGCTAATGACTCCATTCCTTTTTGATGTTGTAGGGGCTGTTGATTGGAGTACACTAAAACAAACCTGATCTCTCTAGGACATTCAGAAACCAAGTTATAAGCCCTCAAAGGTGTAATTGGACTACTTCTTTAAAGTGACACCAGATCCGGTGACCTTTGGGACATGGTTTGACCGCCTATAGGAATGTGCGATCATCATGAAACGTTCAGATCCCTTACAACTCAATAGATTCTACCTTCTTGTAACGTTTCAGCCTGATTGGACCTTGTTTTCACACAAATGGACCCAGAATGATGTGAAATTGTGCTTCGTGCAACATAATTCTGGGTGCCATTTACAAACCATAAGTGCTAATGACTCCATTCCTTTTTGTGGTTGTAGGGGCTGTTGATTGGAGTACATTAAAACAAACCTGATCTCTCTAGGACATTCAGAAGCCAAGTTATAAGCCCACAAATGTGTAACTGGACTACTTCTTTAAATTGACACCAGATCCGGTGACCTTTGGGACATGGTTTAACCCCATTAGGAAAGTGCTATCATCATGAAACGTTCAGATCACTTACAATTCAATAGATTCTACCTTCCTGTAATGTTTCAGCCTGATTGTACCTTGTTTTCACACAAATGAACCCAGAATGATGTGAAATTGTGCTTCGTGCAACATAATTCTGGGTGCCATTTAAAAACCATAAGTGCTAATGACTCCATTCCTTTTTGTGGTTGTAGGGGCTGTTGATTGGAGTATACTAAAACAAACCTGATCTCTCTAGGACATTCAGAAGCCAAGTTATAAGCCCACAAATGTGTAACTGGACTACTTCTTTAAATTGACAAAAGATCCGGTGACATTTGGGACATGGTTTGACCCCCTTAGGAAAGTGCGATCATCTTGAAACGTTCAGATCACTTACAACTCAATAGATTCTACCTTCTTGTAACGTTTAGCCTGATCGGACCTTGTTTTCACACAAATGGACCCAGAATGATGTGAAATTGTGCTTCATGCAAAATAATTCTGGGTGCCATTTACAAACCATAAGTGCTCATGACTCCATTCCTTTTTGTTGTTGTAGGGGCTGTTGATTGGAGTACATTAAAACAAACCTAATCTCTCTAATACATTCAGAAGCCAAGTTATAAGCCCACAAATGTGTAACTGGACTACTTCTTTAAATTGACACCAGATCCGGTGACCTTTGGGACATGGTTTGACCCCCTTAGGAAAGTGCTATCATCATGAAACGTTCAGATCACTTACAACTCAATAGATTCTACCTTCCTATAACGTTTCAGCCTGATTGGACCTTGTTTTCACACAAATGGACCCAGAATGATGTGAAATTGTGATTCATTCAACATAATTCTGGGTGCCATTTACAAACCATAAGTGCTAATGACTCCAATCCTTTTTGTGGATGTAGGGGCTGTTGATTGGAGTACATTAAAACAAACCTGATCTCTGTAGGACATTCAGAAGCCAAGTTATAAGCCCACAAATGTGTAACTGGACTACTTCTTTAAATTGACACCAGATCCGGTGACCTTTGGGACATTGTTTGATCCCCTTAGGAAAGTACTATCATCATGAAACGTTCAGATCACTTACAACTCAATAGATTCTACCTTTCAGTAACGTTTCAGCCTGATTGGACCTTGTTTTCACACAAATGAACCGAGAATGATGTGAAATTGTGCTTCGTGCAACATAATTCTGGGTGCCATTTAAAAACCATAAGTGCTAATGACTCCATTCCTTTTTGTGGTTGATAGGTAATTTTAATCTATGTTCTCTAAGTTAATTTAGCATTATTCACTATTATGTTGCGTATTTTAATTTATACTATTGTTCTTATAATACCTTAAACTTATATTACCTTAAAGGAAGTCAGAACACCCACACAGAGGGATTAGATTCTTAATTTAGTAAACTGTAACAAACCTTAAACAGACAACAAGCTCTGCAAAGTGTAAACTCTGCAGAGGGTGAGAGAATCAGACCATACAACAAGGAAGCCATTTTCCTCTCACAAAGGAGCCCGAGCTCATGGAGGGGGTTTTATTGAATCCAAAATGTTCACACCCACAAATACCATTAGCGTGCAACTCCTGCCTGACCAGTTTGGAATAACATCTTGGTCTTAGAATGCACAGGAAAACTTCAGATACTGGATCAAAATGCCTAAAGCAGAAAGGAGTTTCCTAAAACACCCAAACGTGAAAACAAATAACTAGGTCAGGGTTTTTCCTAACCACATTTAAGCAGCAAAGGTGAATGAACTCTTCACATAGACAAAGGAAAAGATTTCACAACAATAATGAACAATTAAAAATACCTAACATTCCCTCCTGATGTTCATTTTTGTTGTTATAACAAATCAGAGTAAGATGTCAATAACCCAATAGTCAATGAGCACGAATTATGAATCAATACGATGATGTTAGCTTAACAATAACCCAAACACCAAGATCTACTTTATCCTGTGTGCCTGGCTTTATTAAGATAACCATAACAGATGCAAGAAACTTGAACACGAGTTGATATGAATTATCAGATACCAGCAAACTCAGTCGATTCGTTAGAATTGCTAGAGGGGGAAATTTGATGTTAAAACAATGTTTTCCATAGAATGGTGTTGCCCTTTCGTCGATATGAGACAGACGAGTCATCACAGACCCAGACTCTCCTTCTTCAGCTCAAATGTCCTCGTAAGGACGCCCATCTTCACGCAACGTGAAGTGGGGGCAGGGAGCCAACCTGCGGTGTGACAGGAGAGAGAGACATTCTGAGAGATGGTGAGGGGATGTCTTTTGGACAGGGAGCCATGAAAGCAGACGGGAGATTTGGGGTAATGGATACGTCGTTGGAGGCAGGTCACAGCGTCGTGTGGACGGACCCAGGAGGGGTCTCAAACACCAGATGTTGATTTCGTTGTCCCTCCCAACTGCTGCTATTCCTTTCGTTCCATCAGATGCTGAGGGGCAGTTTCAGAGCAAAGTGTGATCCCCCATCATCAGCAGCGACATGGTGGATTGGTCCTGCAAGCTGAAGGCAGATTGTTTACTTATCTGCCGTCCTGGCGAGCCTGCATGCATCCCATCCGATGATGATCAGTTGTAGTGGCCCTCTCAGCAGTATGCAGCAGTGGGAGGGATGAGAAGAGTGACCTTGACGCCTCATTTGTGGTGGTATCACATGCAACAGGACCCCAAACTCCTTGGTTCCATGGCCTGCGGTGAGAAAGCGCAAAAGTGTTATTGTGGCTTTTTGACATCTTCAACAACAACCATTCAGCTTTTAGTCCAGTCCAGTTTGAAATTAATGGGGCTCAAAGTTCACCTGAAATTTACCAACATAGTCCATTCGGGTATCATCTCTAAGCTGGAATCAACTCATATAATCATCAGCAAAGTACATTCATCAATTCATGTTCCATACTGCATTAAACAACCCACACTATTAGTTTATGTAACCCAATAAGTGATTGATAAGACTCATTTAACAAGAAGTTTTTAGGTTTATGAAAAAGCCAAACACCTTTCTGTAAAAACAGTAAGTCAACCTATTATGGATAGATATCTCACCTTGGCAAAGAGTCTGCTTATGACAAGAATCCAAGAAATAAAAGCAAAGTCTCACATCAGGATGTTCTTACTTGTTTACGGATCAGGCAACTTAAAGGCAAAATAAAACATTTAAAAAACAGTCATAGTAAAAGAAAAGATGTAAATATGTCAATCCAGGAGTTAAAAAATCAAATTGAATAAACTCAAACAACAGTATCTAATTATAAACATAAAATCATTAGATTTAAAAAGACTATTCAGCAAAAGAAAAGAACAGGGCTTTAACAATTAACCCTAAGAAATACCACTGCATTTTGCTTCAGGGTGAGTCAAAGGCCAAAATAATAAAGAATAAACCTAACTACTCAATAACCCTCGAAGTACCATATATCTGCCTGGCTTATCAAACAAGCAAAAGGTTTAAACAGAAATGGCAACTCACCCTTACTATAGCAGTATTAAAACACAATTTACACCAAGCAAAACATCCTTACTCAGATGTTAGTGACTGGGTCAGAACTCAGAACATTTCTGTCTCTTTTGTTCTTTACTGATAAAGATCTGAGACAAACCTTTGTTGCTCAGAGCCAGAAAACACTTATCTGATTAACTGTTCAGCAAGCAGCTCAACCAGTCTTGAGCTGGACTGACTTCAGCAGCAGCAGACTTTGAAAAACAAATCAAATAAAGATTTAACAGAATATCGGGGAACCAGGGAGATTCAAACGATGACAACCATTATTTTGGAATGCCCAAACTGTAGTTTTGTATGCAAACAGGCACTACAACCTTTTAATACCCGGGTTTTAGGTTGTCACCCCCTGAAATCTGGTAAATTCGCACTCCCAGAAAGTACAAAGTAAAGATAAACCCAATATACAATTAACTGCAAATAAAAGAACATAGGATGGAGTCAGAGTACTTTAAACCAAGCTTTTCATATGTCTCATAAAAGTAGCTCACTTCTCCAAAGAAAATGACAAATGTTACAATTACACCATATTTACTTAGTCTGACCAATGAAACAAAACAGGTTGCTGAGCTAAGGTTTGCATTCCATGAAGGAACCTTACCAATTGAAAACAGAGACCATCCCGAAGCAAAACCACATTCTTAAATTAAATCCAGTAGCAGAAGGCATCTGTGGACATAGATTAGGCCTCCCAGCTACTCTGCCTTCTCAGGAACTTGAATCTGGTAAAACCAAATCTGTGTTAGAATTTGCACAACGGAAAAGAGTTTATCACTTTAAAATTGCAATAAGGCACCTTCTTTACAGTTATACATCATATGAAAAAACCAAGCAGAAACTATTCATGGAGCTTTGTACCACATTAATACCAAATCATACTTTATAATAAAGGCACCTTCTAATTCTGTAACTCATTCATCACAAAAGGGAAATATACAAAGGGGAATTAGGGAACTATTTAGGTCTAAATCCTACGTGATCTATTAGTGTCAACCACAAACCCTGGAAAATCTAGTTTCTAACAGGAAAATAATAAATTGCAGGGATCTGGTTTAAGTTAAACCTCTTACTCATCCGTCAACACCACAAAGTCAGTTTATCACTTCAAAGATTCTATCAGCAGTCACACACCCATGGAGATGACAGCAAACTTTTAGCCACACGAATCGTTCTCATGTCATCCTTTATAGGGAAAATAGAGATTTTTAACGCTGACATGAGGTCTCTGCCTAGAAGATTTAACAGGCAGCCTGATTAATCAATTTCCCTCTGGGATTAATAAAGTGTTTTTGAATTGAATTGAATTGATGATTGACAGGCTCATGGCTAGGTCGGCTCCTCTATGTTTGGAAACCCCTGCCTCTTTGGGCTCTTGTTATCTGGGCCATCCGACTAGGAGGGACAGTCACATGACATGTGACCTTGACCTCCACATGTCCAACAAACGAGTGGCTGTGAGTGGTCTGGTGAGGACCACTGTCTCTGATTGCTGTTACGTCCATCCCTCTGTAGCTACCCTGCTGGTGATAAACAGTTTTCTTTTTTACACACACACACACACACACACACACACACACACACACACACACACACACACACACACACAACTGAACACACCGTTTCAGAATTACCTCTAGATTCATACTTTCTCATACATGCACAGACAGACATTCTCATACATGCACAGACAGACAGACAGACAGACAGAAAACAGACAAACAGACAGAACCGGTTCAAACTTCAAAATTGTAGCTACACAATCACACTTAGAAGAACCTGCAGGTACTCAAAAACTCAGATATACACACACAGATGCTCAGAACTGCAGCTGTCTTACACACACACACACACACACACACACACAACATTCCTTGAAGTCCTGAGTCACCATACCTACACGACAGCTTTCACACACACAGAAACACAGATATCCACTGAAGCACAGCTCACAGCTGGGTTTTTAATACTTTAACACAGCTTTTCACACACACAAAAACACAATGAGTCAGCAGACACACAAAATGACAAGGAATGAATTTTAGAACGGTTTGGATTACTTTAGCCAATTTCAACGATGATTAACTCTCTGCACCATGAAATTTTATTTAACTTCCCAGCGACAGTATGATTTTTAGCATCTATCTGTTCTTCAATCGACACCAGCACATGGACTTCGTGCTGCGTGTATATGGGGTTCACAACGGTTTTAGGCCCACTACACATTCACCTGTCTTTTACCACCCACAGCAGCACTGTGGGCTGTGCCTGGCAGACACAGATGAATTACAACCCAGCAGGTCTACAGCCACGGTTCACGTTTCAGTGCTACCTCTACGGTTCACACGTGCAACCCTTAAATGGACACGAAAACGTCTTTTCATGCGTGAATGCCTAGTCACCACACTCAGCTTAAAAAACACACTGCCAACTAGTTATATAGAAAAAGGGTGCAATTTAATTTAGGTACTTACTTGGCGTTCCTTGTCCTGGTAGAGCGAGAGCCATAGGCGGAAGTTCACCTGCGGAGCAGCCGGCCGGAGAGCAATTCAGCTGGCCGGACTTTAATGAGGAAGTGGCCATGCGGCTCCCCGAAGGCGATCTCCCACCAGAAGGCATCTGCTACCTTGCTCGAAATACCATTAACTGTTAAAATTTTTATATGCATCACCTGAAATAACACACCTTACATAATTAGAAATTGAGGAAAGAGGGAGAAGGCCCAAACTCCCTCCGGAGCTTTCCATCGTCTCTCTCCCATATTACAGCTCCTCCATTACCTTAAAGGACGACACACAGAGAGAGAGAGCGTAGATTGATTATTCGTAATTTACATGACCCTGAATCGATATGCGAGAGCTGGGCGCAGAAAGCCCGTCCATGGAGCCAAATGGAGCCTTACCCCCACTCAGCTCACAGACAAAGCCCTCAGCTCACCAGCTCTGCATTGCCCGCATTCTCCACCACATGATAGGTAATTTTAATCTATGTTCTCTAAGTTAATTTAGCATTATTCACTATTATGTTGCGTATTTTAATTTATACTATTGAACTTATAATACCTTAAACTTATATTACCTTAAAGGAAGTCAGAACACCCACACAGAGGGATTCGATTCTTAATTTAGTAAACTGTAACAAACCTTAAACAGACAACAAGCTCTGCAAAGTGTAAACTCTGCAGAGGGTGAGAGTGACTCAGACCATCACACACGGAAGCCATTTTCGCTCAGTCAGACCCAGTGTTGACATGTGGCAAGACGCTCCTCGGGGCACGTCTTGCTTGGACCTCTCTCCTGGAGGCCCTCTGTCAGACCCAGTGTTGACATGTGGCAAGACGCTCCTAGGGGCGCGTCTTGCTTGGGCCTCTCTCCTGGAGGCGCTCAGTCAGACCAAGTGCTGACATGTGGCAAGACGCTCCTCGGTGCGCGTCTTGCTTGGGCCTCTCTCCTGGAGGCGCTCAGTCAGATCCAGTGTTGACATGTGGCAAGACGCTCCTCGGTGCGCGTCTTGCTTGGGCCTCTCTCCTGGAGGCGCTCAGTCAGACCCAGTGTTGACATGTGGCAAGACACTCCTCGGGGCGCGTCTTGCTTGGGCCTCTCTCCTGGAGGCCCTCTGTCAGACCCAGTGTTGACATGTGGCAAGACGCTCCTAGGGGCGCGTCTTGCTTGGCTCTCTCTACTGGAGGCGCTCAGTCAGACCGAGTGCTGACATGTGGCAAGACGCTCCTCGGGGCGCGTCTTGCTTGGGCCTCTCTCCTGGAGGCGCTCAGTCAGACCCAGTGGTGACGTATGGCAAGACGCTCCTCGGGGCGCGTATTGCTTGGGCCTCTCTCCTGGCGGCCCTCTGTCAGACCCAGTGTTGACATGTGGCAAGACACTCCTCGGGGCGCGTCTTGCTTGGGCTTCTCTCATGGAGGCCCTCAGTCAGACCCAGTGTTGACAAGTGTCAAGACACTCCTCGGGGCGCGTCTTGCTTGGGCCTCTCTCCTGGAGGCGCTCAGTCAGACCCATTGTTAACATGTGGCAAGACGCTCCTCGGGGCGCGTCTTGCTTTGGCTTCTCTCCTGGAGGCCCTCAGTCAGACCCATTGTTGACATGTGGCAAGACGCTCCTCGGGGCGCTTCTTGCTTGGGCCTCTCTCCTGGAGGCGCTCAGTCAGACCCAGTGTTGACCTGTGGCAAGACTCTCCTCGGGGCGCTTCTTGCTTGGGCCATCTCCTGGAGGCGCTCAGTCAGACCCAGTGTTGACATGTGGCAAGACGCTCCTCGGGGCACATCTTGCTTGGGCCACTCTCCTGGAGGCGCTCAGTCAGACCCAGTGTTGACATGTGGCAAGACGCTCCTCGGGGCGCGTCTTGCTTGGGCCTCTCTCCTGGAGGCGCTCAGTCAGTTCCAGTGTTGACATGTGGCAAGACGCTCCTCGGGGCGCGTCTTACTTGGGCCTCTCTCCTGGAGGCGCTCAATCAGACCCAGTGTTGACATGTGGCAAGACGCTCCTCGGGGCGCGTCTTGCTTGGGCCTCTCTCCTGGAGGCTCTCAGTCAGACCCAGTGGTGACATGTGGCAAGACGCTCCTCGGGGCGCGTCTTGCTTGGCTCTCTCTCCTGGAGGCGCTCAGTCAGACCGAGTGCTGACATGTGGCAAGACGCTCCTCGGGGCGCGTCTTGCTTGGGCCTCTCTCCTGGAGGCGCTCAGTCAGACCCAGTGGTGACGTATGGCAAGACGCTCCTCGGGGCGCGTATTGCTTGGGCCTCTCTCCTGGAGGCCCTCTGTCAGACCCAGTGTTGACATGTGGCAAGACACTCCTCGGGGCGCGTCTTGCTTGGGCTTCTCTCATGGAGGCCCTCAGTCAGACCCAGTGTTCACAAGTGTCAAGACACTCCTCGGGGCACGTCTTGCTTGGGCCTCTCTCCTGGAGGCCCTCAGTCAGACCCATTGTTGACATGTGGCAAGACGCTCCTCGGGGCGCTTCTTGCTTGGGCCTCTCTCCTGGAGGGGCTCAGTCAGACCCAGTGATGACATGTGGCAAGACACTCCTCGGGGCGCGTCTTGCTTGGGCCTCTCTCCTGGAGGCCCTCTGTCAGACCCAGTGTTGACATGTGGCAAGACACTCCTCGGGGCGCGTCTTGCTTGGGCCTCTCTCATGGAGGCCCTCAGTCAGACCCAGTGTTGACAAGTGTCAAGACGCTCCTCGGGGCGCGTCTTGCTTGGGCCTCTCTCCTGGAGGTACTCAGTCAGATCCATTGTTGACATGTGGCAAGACGCTCCTCGGGGCGCTTCTTGCTTGGGCCTCTCTCCTGGAGGCGCTCAGTCAGACCCAGTGATGACATGTGGCAAGACGCTCCTCGGGGCGCGTCTTACTTGGGCCTCTCTCCTGGAGGCGCTCAGTCAGACCCAGTGGTGACATGTGGCAAGACGCTCCTGGGGGCACGTATTGCTTGGGCCTCTCTCCTGGAGGCCCTCTGTCAGACCCAGTGGTGACATGTGGCAAGACGCTCCTCGGGGCGCGTCTTGCTTGGGCTTCTCTCATTGAGGCCCTCAGTCAGACCCAGTGTTGACATGTGTCAAGACGCTCCTCGGGGCGTGTCTTGCTTGGGCCTCTGTCCTGGAGGCGCTCAGTCAGACCCAGTGTTGACATGTGGCAAGACACTCCTCGGGGCGCGTCTTGCTTGGGCCTCTCTCCTGGAGGCCCTCTGTCAGACCCAGTGTCGACATATGGCAAGACGCTCCTCGGGGCGCGTCTTGCTTTGGCTTCTCTCCTGGAGGCCCTCAGTCAGACCCATTGTTGACATGTGGCAAGACGCTCCTCGGGGCGCTTCTTGCTTGGGCCTCTCTCCTGGAGGCGCTCAGTCAGACCCAGTGTTGACCTGTGGCAAGACTCTCCTCGGGGCGCGTCTTGCTTGGGCCTCTCTCCTGGAGGCCCTCTGTCAGACCCAGTGTCGACATATGGCAAGACGCTCCTCGGGGCGCGTCTTGCTTTGGCTTCTCTCCTGGAGGCCCTCAGTCAGACCCATTGTTGACATGTGGCAAGACGCTCCTCGGGGCGCTTCTTGCTTGGGCCTCTCTCCTGGAGGCGCTCAGTCAGACCCAGTGTTGACCTGTGGCAAGACTCTCCTCGGGGCGCGTCTTACTTGGGCCTCTCTCCTGGAGGCGCTCAATCAGACCCAGTGTTGACATGTGGCAAGACGCTCCTCGGGGCGCGTCTTGCTTGGGCCTCTCTCCTGGAGGCTCTCAGTCAGACCCAGTGGTGACATGTGGCAAGACGCTCCTCGGGGCGCGTCTTGCTTGGCTCTCTCTCCTGGAGGCGCTCAGTCAGACCGAGTGCTGACATGTGGCAAGACGCTCCTCGGGGCGCGTCTTGCTTGGGCCTCTCTCCTGGAGGCGCTCAGTCAGACCCAGTGGTGACGTATGGCAAGACGCTCCTCGGGGCGCGTATTGCTTGGGCCTCTCTCCTGGAGGCCCTCTGTCAGACCCAGTGTTGACATGTGGCAAGACACTCCTCGGGGCGCGTCTTGCTTGGGCTTCTCTCATGGAGGCCCTCAGTCAGACCCAGTGTTCACAAGTGTCAAGACACTCCTCGGGGCACGTCTTGCTTGGGCCTCTCTCCTGGAGGCCCTCAGTCAGACCCATTGTTGACATGTGGCAAGACACTCCTCGGGGCGCTTCTTGCTTGGGCCTCTCTCCTGGAGGGGCTCAGTCAGACCCAGTGATGACATGTGGCAAGACACTCCTCGGGGCGCGTCTTGCTTGGGCCTCTCTCCTGGAGGCCCTCTGTCAGACCCAGTGTTGACATGTGGCAAGACACTCGTCGGGGCGCGTCTTGCTTGGGCCTCTCTCATGGAGGCCCTCAGTCAGACCCAGTGTTGACAAGTGTCAAGACGCTCCTCGGGGCGCGTCTTGCTTGGGCCTCTCTCCTGGAGGCACTCAGTCAGACCCATTGTTGACATGTGGCAAGACGCTCCTCGGGGCGCTTCTTGCTTGGGCCTCTCTCCTGGAGGCGCTCAGTCAGACCCAGTGATGACATGTGGCAAGACGCTCCTCGGGGCGCGTCTTACTTGGGCCTCTCTCCTGGAGGCGCTCAGTCAGACCCAGTGGTGACATGTGGCAAGACGCTCCTCGGGGCACGTATTGCTTGGGCCTCTCTCCTGGAGGCCCTCTGTCAGACCCAGTGGTGACATGTGGCAAGACGCTCCTCGGGGCGCGTCTTGCTTGGGCTTCTCTCATTGAGGCCCTCAGTCAGACCCAGTGTTGACATGTGTCAAGACGCTCCTCGGGGCATGTCTTGCTTGGGCCTCTGTCCTGGAGGCGCTCAGTCAGACCCAGTGTTGACATGTGGCAAGACACTCCTCGGGGCGCGTCTTGCTTGGGCCTCTCTCCTGGAGGCCCTCTGTCAGACCCAGTGTCGACATATGGCAAGACGCTCCTCGGGGCGCGTCTTGCTTGGGCGTCTCTCATGGAGGCCCTCAGTCAGACCCAGTGTTGACAAGTGTCAAGACGCTCCTCAGGGCGCGTCTTGCTTAGGCCTCTCTCCTGGAGGCCCTCAGTCAGACCCATTGTTGACATGTGGCAAGACGCTCCTCGGGGCGCTTCTTGCTTTGGCCTCTCTCCTGGAAGCGCTCAGTCAGACCCAGTGTTGACATGTGGCAAGACGCTCCTCGGTGCGCATCTTGCTTGGGCCTCTCTCCTGGAGGCGCTCAGTCAGACCCAGTGTTGACATGTGGCAAGACACTCCTCGGGGCGCGTCTTGCTTGGGCTTCTCTCATGGAGACCCTCAGTCAGACCCAGTGTTAACAAGTGTCAAGACACTCCTCGGGGCGCGTCTTGCTTGGGTCTCTCCTGGAGGCGCTCAGTCAGACCGAGTGCTGACATGTGGCAAGACGCTCCTCGGGGCGCGTCTTGCTTGGGCCTCTCTCCTGGAGGCGCTCAGTCAGACCCAGTGTTGACATGTGGCAAGACGCTCCTCGGGGCACGTCTTGCTTGGGCCTCTCTCCTGGAGGCGCTCAGTCAGACCCAGTGTTGACATGTGGCAAGACGCTCCTCGGGGCGCGTCTTGCTTGGGCCTCTCTCCTGGAGGCCCTCTGTCAGACCCAGCGTTGACATGTGGCAAGACGCTCCTAGGGGCGTGTCTTGCTTGGGCCTCTCTCCTGGAGGCGCTCAGTCAGACCAAGTGCTGACATGTGGCAAGACGCTCCTCGGTGCGCGTCTTGCTTGGGCCTCTCTTCTGGAGGCGCTCAGTCAGACCCAGTGTTGACATGTGGCAAGACGCTCCTCGGTGCGCGTCTTGCTTGGGCCTCTCTCCTGGAGGCGCTCAGTCAGACCCAGTGTTGACATGTGGCAAGACACTCCTCGGGGCGCGTCTTGCTTGGGCCTCTCTCCTGGAGGCGCTCAGTCAGACCAAGTGCTGACATGTGGCAAGACGCTCCTCGGTGCGCGTCTTGCTTGGGCCTCTCTCCTGGAGGCGCTCAGTCAGACCCAGTGTTGACATTTGGCAAGACGCTCCTCGGTGCGCGTCTTGCTTGGGCCTCTCTCCTGGAGGCGCTCAGTCAGACCCAGTGTTGACATGTGGCAAGACACTCCTCGGGGCGCGTCTTGCTTGGGCCTCTCTCCTGGAGGCCCTCTGTCAGACCCAGTGTTGACACGTGGCAAGACGCTCCTAGGGGCGCGTCTTGCTTGGCTCTCTCTCCTGGAGGCGCTCAGTCAGACCCAGTGGTGACGTATGGCAAGACGCTCCTCGGGGCGCGTATTGCTTGGGCCTCTCTCCTGGAGGCCCTCTGTCAGACCCAGTGTTGACATGTGGCAAGACACTCCTCGGGGCGCGTCTTGCTTGGGCTTCTCTCATGGAGGCCCTCAGTCAGACCGAGTGCTGACAAGTGGCAAGACGCTCCTCGGGGCGCGTCTTGCTTGGGCCTCTCTCCTGGAGGCGCTCAGTCAGACCCAGTGGTGACGTATGGCAAGACGCTCCTCGGGGCGCGTATTGCTTGGGCCTCTCTCCTGGAGGCCCTCTGTCAGACCCAGTGTTGACATGTGGCAAGACACTCCTCGGGGCGCGTCTTGCTTGGGCTTCTCTCATGGAGGCTCTCAGTCAGACCCAGTGTTGACAAGTGTCAAGACACTCCTCGGGGCGCGTCTTGCTTGGGCCTCTCTCCTGGAGGCCCTCAGTCAGACCCATTGTTGACATGTGGCAAGACGCTCCTCGGGGCGCTTCTTGCTTGGGCCTCTCTCCTGGAGGGGCTCAGTCAGACCCAGTGATGACATGTGGCAAGACACTCCTCGGGGCGCGTCTTGCTTGGGCCTCTCTCATGGAGGCCCTCAGTCAGACCCAGTGTTGACAAGTGTCAAGACGCTCCTCGGGGCGCGTCTTGCTTGGGCCTCTCTCCTGGAGGCACTCAGTCAGACCCATTGTTGACATGTGGCAAGACACTCCTCTGGGCGCGTCTTGCTTGGGCTTCTCTCCTGGAGGCCCTCAGTCAGACCCATTGTTGACAAGAGGCAAGACGCTCCTCGGGGCGCTTCTTGCTTGGGCCTCTCTCCTGGAGGCGCTCAGTCAGACCCAGTGTTGACATGTGGCAAGACGCTCCTCGGGGCACGTCTTGCTTGGGCCTCTCTCCTGGAGGCGCTCAGTCAGACCCAGTGTTGACATGTGGCAAGACGCTCCTCGGGGCGCTTCTTGCTTGGGCCTCTCTCCTGGAGGCGCTCAGTCAGACCCAGTGGTGACATGTGGCAAGACGCTCCTCGGGGCGCGTCTTACTTGGGCCTCTCTCCTGGAGGCGCTCAGTCAGACCCAGTGGTGACATGTGGCAAGACGCTCCTCGGGGCACGTATTGCTTGGGCCTCTCTCCTGGAGGCCCTCTGTCAGACCCAGTGTTGACATGTGGCAAGACGCTCCTCGGGGCGCGTCTTGCTTGGGCTTCTCTCATTGAGGCCCTCAGTCAGACCCAGTGTTGACATGTGTCAAGACGCTCCTCGGGGCGTGTCTTGCTTGGGCCTCTCTCCTGGAGGCGCTCAGTCAGACCCAGTGGTGACATGTGGCAAGACGCTCCTCGGGGCACGTATTGCTTGGGCCTCTCTCCTGGAGGCCCTCTGTCAGACCCAGTGTTGACATGTGGCAAGACGCTCATCGGGGCGCGTCTTGCTTGGGCTTCTCTCATTGAGGCCCTCAGTTTGACCCAGTGTTGACATGTGTCAAGACGCTCCTCGGGGCGTGTCTTGCTTGGGCCTCTCTCCTGGAGGCGCTCAGTCAGACCCAGTGTCGACATGTGGCAAGACACTCCTCGGGGCACGTCTTGCTTGGGTCTCTCTCCTGGAGGCCCTCTTTCAGACCCAGTGTTGACATGTGGCAAGACGCTCCTCGGGGCGCGTCTTGCTTGGGCCTCTCTCATGGAGGCCCTCAGTCAGACCCAGTGTTGACAAGTGTCAAGACGCTCCTCAGGGCGCGTCTTGCCCTCAGTCAGACCCATTGTTGACATGTGGCAAGACGCTCCTCGGGGCGCTTATTGCTTGGGCCTCTCTCCTGGAGGCGCTCAGTCAGACCCAGTGTTGACATGTGGCAAGACGCTCCTCGGGGCACGTCTTGCTTGGGCCTCTCTCCTGGAGGCCCTCTGTCAGACCCAGTGTTGACATGTGGCAAGACGCTCCTAGGGGCGCGTCTTGCTTGGGCCTCTCTCCTGGAGGCGCTCAGTCAGACCAAGTGCTGACATGTGGCAAGACGCTCCTCGGTGCGCGTCTTGCTTGGGCCTCTCTCCTGGAGGCGCTCAGTCAGATCCAGTGTTGACATGTGGCAAGACGCTCCTCGGTGCGCGTCTTGCTTGGGCCTCTCTCCTGGAGGCGCTCAGTCAGACCCAGTGTTGACATGTGGCAAGACACTCCTCGGGGCGCGTCTTGCTTGGGCCTCTCTCCTGGAGGCCCTCTGTCAGACCCAGTGTTGACATGTGGCAAGACGCTCCTAGGGGCGCGTCTTGCTTGGCTCTCTCTACTGGAGGCGCTCAGTCAGACCCAGTGCTGACATGTGGCAAGACGCTCCTCGTGGCGCGTCTTGCTTGGGCCTCTCTCCTGGAGGCGCACAGTCAGACCCAGTGGTGACGTATGGCAAGACGCTCCTCGGGGCGCGTATTGCTTGGGCCTCTCTCCTGGAGGCCCTCTGTCAGACCCAGTGTTGACAAGTGTCAAGACACTCCTCGGGGCGCGTCTTGCTTGGGCCTCTCTCCTGGAGGCGCTCAGTCAGACCCATTGTTAACATGTGGCAAGACGCTCCTCGGGGCGCGTCTTGCTTTGGCTTCTCTCCTGGAGGCCCTCAGTCAGACCCATTGTTGACATGTGGCAAGACGCTCCTCGGGGCGCTACTTGCTTGGGCCTCTCTCCTGGAGGCGCTCAGTCAGACCCAGTGTTGACCTGTGGCAAGACTCTCCTTGGGGCGCTTCTTCCTTGGGCCATCTCCTGGAGGCGCTCAGTCAGACCCAGTGTTGACATGTGGCAAGACGCTCCTCGGGGCACATCTTGCTTGGGCCACTCTCCTGGAGGCGCTCAGTCAGACCCAGTGTTGACATGTGGCAAGACGCTCCTCGGGGCGCGTCTTGCTTGGGCCTCTCTCCTGGAGGCGCTCAGTCAGACCCAGTGGTGACGTATGGCAAGACGCTCCTCGGGGCGCGTATTGCTTGGGCCTCTCTCCTGGAGGCCCTCTGTCAGACCCAGTGTTGACATGTGGCAAGACACTCCTCGGGGCGCGTCTTGCTTGGGCTTCTCTCATGGAGGCCCTCAGTCAGACCCAGTGTTCACAAGTGTCAAGACACTCCTCGGGGCACGTCTTGCTTGGGCCTCTCTCCTGGAGGCCCTCAGTCAGACCCATTGTTGACATGTGGCAAGACGCTCCTCGGGGCGCTTCTTGCTTGGGCCTCTCTCCTGGAGGGGCTCAGTCAGACCCAGTGATGACATGTGGCAAGACACTCCTCGGGGCGCGTCTTGCTTGGGCCTCTCTCCTGGAGGCCCTCTGTCAGACCCAGTGTTGACATGTGGCAAGACACTCCTCGGGGCGCGTCTTGCCTGGGCCTCTCTCATGGAGGCCCTCAGTCAGACCCAGTGTTGACAAGTGTCAAGACGCTCCTCGGGGCGCGTCTTGCTTGGGCCTCTCTCCTGGAGGCACTCAGTCAGACCCATTGTTGACATGTGGCAAGACGCTCCTCGGGGCGCTTCTTGCTTGGGCCTCTCTCCTGGAGGCGCTCAGTCAGACCCAGTGGTGACATGTGGCAAGACGCTCCTCGGGGCGCGTCTTACTTGGGCCTCTCTCCTGGAGGCGCTCAGTCAGACCCAGTGGTGACATGTGGCAAGACGCTCCTCGGGGCACGTATTGCTTGGGCCTCTCTCCTGGAGGCCCTCTGTCAGACCCAGTGGTGACATGTGGCAAGACGCTCCTCGGGGCGCGTCTTGCTTGGGCTTCTCTCATTGAGGCCCTCAGTCAGACCCAGTGTTGACATGTGTCAAGACGCTCCTCGGGGCGTGTCTTGCTTGGGCCTCTGTCCTGGAGGCGCTCAGTCAGACCAGTGTTGACATGTGGCAAGACACTCCTCGGGGCGCGTCTTGCTTGGGCCTCTCTCCTGGAGGCCCTCTGTCAGACCCAGTGTTGACATATGGCAAGACGCTCCTCGGGGCGCGTCTTGCTTGGGCCTCTCTCATGGAGGCCCTCAGTCAGACCCAGTGTTGACAAGTGTCAAGACGCTCCTCAGGGCGCGTCTTGCTTGGGCCTCTCTCCTGGAGGCCCTCAGTCAGACCCATTGTTGACATGTTGCAAGACGCTCCTCGGGGCGCTTCTTGCTTGGGCCTCTCTCCTGTAAGCGCTCAGTCAGACCCAGTGTTGACATGTGGCAAGACGCTCCTCGGTGCGCGTCTTGCTTGGGCCTCTCTCCTGGAGGCGCTCAGTCAGACCCAGTGTTGACATGTGGCAAGACACTCCTCGGGGCGCGTCTTGATTGGGCCTCTCTCCTGGAGGCCCTCTGTCAGACCCAGTGTTGACATGTGGCAAGACACTCCTCGGGGCGCGTCTTGCTTGGGCTTCTCTCATGGAGGCCCTCAGTCAGACCCAGTGTTAACAAGTGTCAAGACACTCCTCGGGGCGCGTCTTGCTTGGGCTTTTCTCCTGGAGGCGCTCAGTCAGACCGAGTGCTGACATGTGGCAAGACGCTCCTCGGGGCGCGTCTTGCTTGGGCCTCTCTCCTGGAGGCGCTCAGTCAGACCCAGTGGTGATGTATGGCAAGACGCTCCTCGGGGCGCGTATTGCTTGTGCCTCTCTCCTGGAGGCCCTCTGTCAGACCCAGTGTTGACATGTGGCAAGACACTCCTCGGGGCGCGTCTTACTTGGGCCTCTCTCCTGGAGGCGCTCAGTCAGACCCAGTGTTGACATGTGGCAAGACGCTCCTCGGAGCGCGTCTTGCTTGGGCCTCTCTCCTGGAGGCTCTCAGTCAGACCCAGTGGTGACATGTGGCAAGACGCTCCTCGGGGCGCGTCTTGCTTGGCTCTCTCTCCTGGAGGCGCTCAGTCAGACCGAGTGCTGACATGTGGCAAGACGCTCCTCGGGGCGCGTCTTGCTTGGGCCTCTCTCCTGGAGGCGCTCAGTCAGACCCAGTGGTGACGTATGGCAAGACGCTCCTCGGGGCGCGTATTGCTTGGGCCTCTCTCCTGGAGGCCCTCTGTCAGACCCAGTGTTGACATGTGGCAAGACACTCCTCGGGGCGCGTCTTGCTTGGGCTTCTCTCATGGAGGCCCTCAGTCAGACCCAGTGTTCACAAGTGTCAAGACACTCCTCGGGGCACGTCTTGCTTGGGCCTCTCTCCTGGAGGCCCTCAGTCAGACCCATTGTTGACATGTGGCAAGACGCTCCTCGGGGCGCTTCTTGCTTGGGCCTCTCTCCTGGAGGGGCTCAGTCAGACCCAGTGATGACATGTGGCAAGACACTCCTCGGGGCGCGTCTTGCTTGGGCCTCTCTCCTGGAGGCCCTCTGTCAGACCCAGTGTTGACATGTGGCAAGACACTCCTCGGGGCGCGTCTTGCCTGGGCCTCTCTCATGGAGGCCCTCAGTCAGACCCAGTGTTGACAAGTGTCAAGACGCTCCTCGGGGCGCGTCTTGCTTGGGCCTCTCTCCTGGAGGCACTCAGTCAGACCCATTGTTGACATGTGGCAAGACGCTCCTCGGGGCGCTTCTTGCTTGGGCCTCTCTCCTGGAGGCGCTCAGTCAGACCCAGTGGTGACATATGGCAAGACGCTCCTCGGGGCGCGTCTTACTTGGGCCTCTCTCCTGGAGGCGCTCAGTCAGACCCAGTGGTGACATGTGGCAAGACGCTCCTCGGGGCACGTATTGCTTGGGCCTCTCTCCTGGAGGCCCTCTGTCAGACCCAGTGGTGACATGTGGCAAGACGCTCCTCGGGGCGCGTCTTGCTTGGGCTTCTCTCATTGAGGCCCTCAGTCAGACCCAGTGTTGACATGTGTCAAGACGCTCCTCGGGGCGTGTCTTGCTTGGGTCTCTGTCCTGGAGGCGCTCAGTCAGACCAGTGTTGACATGTGGCAAGACACTCCTCGGGGCGCGTCTTGCTTGGGCCTCTCTCCTGGAGGCCCTCTGTCAGACCCAGTGTTGACATATGGCAAGACGCTCCTCGGGGCGCGTCTTGCTTGGGCCTCTCTCATGGAGGCTCTCAGTCAGACCCAGTGTTGACAAGTGTCAAGACGCTCCTCAGGGCGCGTCTTGCTTGGGCCTCTCTCCTGGAGGCCCTCAGTCAGACCCATTGTTGACATGTTGCAAGACGCTCCTCGGGGCGCTTCTTGCTTGGGCCTCTCTCCTGTAAGCGCTCAGTCAGACCCAGTGTTGACATGTGGCAAGACGCTCCTCGGTGCGCGTCTTGCTTGGGCCTCTCTCCTGGAGGCGCTCAGTCAGACCCAGTGTTGACATGTGGCAAGACACTCCTCGGGGCGCGTCTTGATTGGGCCTCTCTCCTGGAGGCCCTCTGTCAGACCCAGTGTTGACATGTGGCAAGACACTCCTCGGGGCGCGTCTTGCTTGGGCTTCTCTCATGGAGGCCCTCAGTCAGACCCAGTGTTAACAAGTGTCAAGACACTCCTCGGGGCGCGTCTTGCTTGGGCTTTTCTCCTGGAGGCGCTCAGACAGACCGAGTGCTGACATGTGGCAAGACGCTCCTCGGGGCGCGTCTTGCTTGGGCCTCTCTCCTGGAGGCGCTCAGTCAGACCCAGTGGTGATGTATGGCAAGACGCTCCTCGGGGCGCGTATTGCTTGTGCCTCTCTCCTGGAGGCCCTCTGTCAGACCCAGTGTTGACATGTGGCAAGACACTCCTCGGGGCGCGTCTTGCTTGGGCTTCTCTCATGGAGGCCCTCAGTCAGACCCAGTGTTAACAAGTGTCAAGACACTCCTCGGGGCGCGTCTTGCTTGGGCCTCTCTCCTGGAGGCGCTCTGTCAGACCCATTGTTGACATGTGGCAAGACGCTCCTCGGGGCGTGTCTTGCTTTGGCTTCTCTCCTGGAGGTCCTCAGTCAGACCCATTGTTGACATGTGGCAAGACGCTCCTCGGGGCGCTTCTTGCTTGGGCCTCTCTCCTGGAGGCGCTCAGTCAGACCCATTGTTGACATGTGGCAAGACTCTCCTCGGGGCGCTTCTTGCTTGGGCCATCACCTGGAGGCGCTCAATCAGACCCAGTGTGAACATGTGGCAAGACGCTCCTCGGGGCACATCTTGCTTGGGCCTCTCTCCTGGAGGCGCTCAGTCAGACCCAGTGTTGACATGTGGCAAGACGCTCCTCGGGGCGCGTCTTGCTTGGGCCTCTCTCCTGGAGGCGCTCAGTCAGACCCAGTGTTGACATGTGGCAAGAAGCTCCTCGGGGCGCGTCTTACTTGGGCCTCTCTCCTGGAGGCGCTCAGTCAGACCCAGTGTTGACATGTGGCAAGACGCTCCTCGGGGCGCGTCTTGCTTGGGCCTCTCTCCTGGAGGCTCTCAGTCAGACCCAGTGGTGACATGTGGCAAGACGCTCCTCGGGGCGCGTCTTGCTTGGGCCTCTCTCCTGGAGGCGCTCAGTCAGACCCAGTGTTGACATGTGGCAAGACACTCCTCGGGGCGCGTCTTGCTTGGGCTTCTCTCCTGGAGGCCCTCTGTCAGACCCAGTGTTGACATGTGGCAAGACACTCCTCGGGGCGCTTCTTGCTTGGGCCTCTCTCCTGGAAGCGCTCAGTCAGACCCAGTGTTGACATGTGGCAAGACGCTCCTCGGTGCGCGTCTTGCTTGGGCCTCTCTCCTGGAGGCGCTCAGTCAGACCCAGTGTTGACATGTGGCAAGACACTCCTCGGGGCGCGTCTTGCTTGGGCTTCTCTCATGGAGACCCTCAGTCAGACCCAGTGTTAACAAGTGTCAAGACACTCCTCGGGGCGCGTCTTGCTTGGGCCTCTCTCCTGGAGGCGCTCAGTCAGACCGAGTGCTGACATGTGGCAAGACGCTCCTCGGGGCGCGTCTTGCTTGGGCCTCTCTCCTGGAGGCGCTCAGTCAGACCCAGTGTTGACATGTGGCAAGACGCTCCTCGGGGCACGTCTTGCTTGGGCCTCTCTCCTGGAGGCGCTCAGTCAGACCCAGTGTTGACATGTGGCAAGACGCTCCTCGGGGCGCGTCTTGATTGGGCCTCTCTCCTGGAGGCCCTCTGTCAGACCCAGTGTTGACATGTGGCAAGACGCTCCTAGGGGCGCGTCTTGCTTGGGCCTCTCTCCTGGAGGCGCTCAGTCAGACCAAGTGCTGACATGTGGCAAGACGCTCCTCGGTGCGCGTCTTGCTTGGGCCTCTCTTCTGGAGGCGCTCAGTCAGACCCAGTGTTGACATGTGGCAAGACGCTCCTCGGTGCGCGTCTTGCTTGGGCCTCTCTCCTGGAGGCGCTCAGTCAGACCCAGTGTTGACATGTGGCAAGACACTCCTCAGGGCGCGTCTTGCTTGGGCCTCTCTCCTGGAGGCGCTCAGTCAGACCAAGTGCTGACATGTGGCAAGACGCTCCTCGGTGCGCGTCTTGCTTGGGCCTCTCTCCTGGAGGCGCTCAGTCAGACCCAGTGTTGACATTTGGCAAGACGCTCCTCGGTGCGCATCTTGCTTGGGCCTCTCTCCTGGAGGCGCTCAGTCAGACCCAGTGTTGACATGTGGCAAGACACTCCTCGGGGCGCGTCTTGCTTGGGCCTCTCTCCTGGAGGCCCTCTGTCAGACCCAGTGTTGACATGTGGCAAGACGCTCCTAGGGGCGCGTCTTGCTTGGCTCTCTCTCCTGGAGGCGCTCAGTCAGACCGAGTGCTGACATGTGGCAAGACGCTCCTCCGGGCGCGTCTTGCTTGGGCCTCTCTCCTGGAGGCGCTCAGTCAGACCCAGTGGTGACGTATGGCAAGACGCTCCTCGGGGCGCGTATTGCTTGGGCCTCTCTCCTGGAGGCCCTCTGTCAGACCCAGTGTTGACATGTGGCAAGACACTCCTCGGGGCGCGTCTTGCTTGGGCTTCTCTCATGGAGGCCCTCAGTCAGACCCAGTGTTGACAAGTGTCAAGACACTCCTCGGGGCGCGTCTTGCTTGGGCCTCTCTCCTGGAGGCCCTCAGTCAGACCCATTGTTGACATGTGGCAAGACGCTCCTCGGGGCGCTTCTTGCTTGGGCCTCTCTCCTGGAGGGGCTCAGTCAGACCCAGTGATGACATGTGGCAAGACACTCCTCGGGGCGCGTCTTGCTTGGGCCTCTCTCATGGAGGCCCTCAGTCAGACCCAGTGTTGACAAGTGTCAAGACGCTCCTCGGGGCGCGTCTTGCTTGGGCCTCTCTCCTGGAGGCACTCAGTCAGACCCATTGTTGACATGTGGCAAGACACTCCTCTGGGCGCGTCTTGCTTGGGCTTCTCTCCTGGAGGCCCTCAGTCAGACCCATTGTTGACAAGAGGCAAGACGCTCCTCGGGGCGCTTCTTGCTTGGGCCTCTCTCCTGGAGGCGCTCAGTCAGACCCAGTGTTGACATGTGGCAAGACGCTCCTCGGGGCACGTCTTGCTTGGGCCTCTCTCCTGGAGGCGCTCAGTCAGACCCAGTGTTGACATGTGGCAAGACGCTCCTCGGGGCGCTTCTTGCTTGGGCCTCTGTCCTGGAGGCGCTCAGTCAGACCCAGTGGTGACATGTGGCAAGACGCTCCTCGGGGCGCGTCTTACTTGGGCCTCTCTCCTGGAGGCGCTCAGTCAGACCCAGTGGTGACATGTGGCAAGACGCTCCTCGGGGCACGTATTGCTTGGGCCTCTCTCCTGGAGGCCCTCTGTCAGACCCAGTGTTGACATGTGGCAAGACGCTCCTCGGGGCGCATCTTGCTTGGGCTTCTCTCATTGAGGCCCTCAGTCAGACCCAGTGTTGACATGTGTCAAGACGCTCCTCGGGGCGTGTCTTGCTTGGGCCTCTCTCCTGGAGGCGCTCAGTCAGACCCAGTGGTGACATGTGGCAAGACGCTCCTCGGGGCACGTATTGCTTGGGCCTCTCTCCTGGAGGCCCTCTGTCAGACCCAGTGTTGACATGTGGCAAGACGCTCCTCGGGGCGCGTCCTGCTTGGGCTTCTCTCATTGAGGCCCTCAGTCAGACCCAGTGTTGACATGTGTCAAGACGCTCCTCGGGGCGTGTCTTGCTTGGGCCTCTCTCCTGGAGGCGCTCAGTCAGACCCAGTGTCGACATGTGGCAAGACACTCCTCGGGGCACGTCTTGCTTGGGTCTCTCTCCTGGAGGCCCTCTGTCAGACCCAGTGTTGACATGTGGCAAGACGCTCCTCGGGGCACGTCTTGCTTGGGCCTCTCTCATGGAGGCCCTCAGTCAGACCCAGTGTTGACAAGTGTCAAGACGCTCCTCAGGGCGCGTCTTGCCCTCAGTCAGACCCATTGTTGAAATGTGGCAAGACGCTCCTCGGGGCGCTTATTGCTTGGGCCTCTCTCCTGGAGGCGCTCAGTCAGACCCAGTGTTGACATGTGGCAAGACGCTCCTCGGGGCACGTCTTGCTTGGGCCTCTCTCCTGGAGGCCCTCTGTCAGACCCAGTGTTGACATGTGGCAAGACGCTCCTAGGGGCGCGTCTTGCTTGGGCCTCTCTCCTGGAGGCGCTCAGTCAGACCAAGTGCTGACATGTGGCAAGACGCTCCTCGGTGCGCGTCTTGCTTGGGCCTCTCTCCTGGAGGCGCTCAGTCAGATCCAGTGTTGACATGTGGCAAGACGCTCCTCGGTGCGCGTCTTGCTTGGGCCTCTCTCCTGGAGGCGCTCAGTCAGACCCAGTGTTGACATGTGGCAAGACACTCCTCGGGGCGCGTCTTGCTTGGGCCTCTCTCCTGGAGGCCCTCTGTCAGACCCAGTGTTGACATGTGGCAAGACGCTCCTAGGGGCGCGTCTTGCTTGGCTCTCTCTACTGGAGGCGCTCAGTCAGACCGAGTGCTGACATGTGGCAAGACGCTCCTCGGGGCGCGTGTTGCTTGGGCCTCTCTCCTGGAGGCGCTCAGTCAGACCCAGTGGTGACGTATGGCAAGACGCTCCTCGGGGCACGTATTGCTTGGGCCTCTCTCCTGGAGGCCCTCTGTCAGACCCAGTGTTGACAAGTGTCAAGACACTCCTCGGGGCGCGTCTTGCTTGGGCCTCTCTCCTGGAGGCGCTCAGTCAGACCCATTGTTAACATGTGGCAAGACGCTCCTCGGGGCGCGTCTTGCTTTGGCTTCTCTCCTGGAGGCCCTCAGTCAGACCCATTGTTGACATGTGGCAAGACGCTCCTCGGGGCGCTTCTTGCTTGGGCCTCTCTCCTGGAGGCGCTCAGTCAGACCCAGTGTTGACCTGTGGCAAGACTCTCCTTGGGGCGCTTCTTCCTTGGGCCATCTCCTGGAGGCGCTCAGTCAGACCCAGTGTTGACATGTGGCAAGACGCTCCTCGGGGCACATCTTGCTTGGGCCACTCTCCTGGAGGCGATCAGTCAGAACCAGTGTTGACATGTGGCAAGACGCTCCTCGGGGCGCGTCTTGCTTGGGCCTCTCTCCTGGAGGCGCTCAGTCAGACCCAGTGTTGACATGTGGCAAGACGCTCCTCGGGGCGCGTCTTACTTGGGCCTCTCTCCTGGAGGCGCTCAGTCAGACCCAGTGTTGACATGTGGCAAGACGCTCCTCGGAGCGCGTCTTGCTTGGGCCTCTCTCCTGGAGGCTCTCAGTCAGACCCAGTGGTGACATGTGGCAAGACGCTCCTCGGGGCGCGTCTTGCTTGGCTCTCTCTCCTGGAGGCGCTCAGTCAGACCGAGTGCTGACATGTGGCAAGACGCTCCTAGGGGCGCGTCTTGCTTGGGCCTCTCTCTTGGAGGCGCTCAGTCAGACCCAGTGGTGATGTATGGCAAGACGCTCCTCGGGGCGCGTATTGCTTGGGCCTCTCTCCTGGAGGCCCTCTGTCAGACCCAGTGTTGACATGTGGCAAGACACTCCTCGGGGCGCGTCTTGCTTGGGCTTCTCTCATGGAGGCCCTCAGTCAGACCCAGTGTTCACAAGTGTCAAGACACTCCTCGGGGCACGTCTTGCTTGGGCCTCTCTCCTGGAGGCCCTCAGTCAGACCCATTGTTGACATGTGGCAAGACGCTTCTCGGGGCGCTTCTTGCTTTGGCCTCTCTCCTGGAGGGGCTCAGTCAGACCCAGTGATGACATGTTGCAAGACGCTCCTCGGGGCGCTTCTTGCTTGGGCCTCTCTCCTGTAAGCGCTCAGTCAGACCCAGTGTTGACATGTGGCAAGACGCTCCTCGGTGCGCGTCTTGCTTGGGCCTCTCTCCTGGAGGCGCTCAGTCAGACCCAGTGTTGACATGTGGCAAGACACTCCTCGGGGCGCGTCTTGATTGGGCCTCTCTCCTGGAGGCCCTCTGTCAGACCCAGTGTTGACATGTGGCAAGACACTCCTCGGGGCGCGTCTTGCTTGGGCTTCTCTCATGGAGGCCCTCAGTCAGACCCAGTGTTAGCAAGTGTCAAGACACTCCTCGGGGCGCGTCTTGCTTGGGCTTTTCTCCTGGAGGCGCTCAGACAGACCGAGTGCTGACATGTGGCAAGACGCTCCTCGGGGCGCGTCTTGCTTGGGCCTCTCTCCTGGAGGCGCTCAGTCAGACCCAGTGGTGATGTATGGCAAGACGCTCCTCGGGGCGCGTATTGCTTGTGCCTCTCTCCTGGAGGCCCTCTGTCAGACCCAGTGTTGACATGTGGCAAGACACTCCTCGGGGCGCGTCTTGCTTGGGCTTCTCTCATGGAGGCCCTCAGTCAGACCCAGTGTTAACAAGTGTCAAGACACTCCTCGGGGCGCGTCTTGCTTGGGCCTCTCTCCTGGAGGCGCTCTGTCAGACCCATTGTTGACATGTGGCAAGACGCTCCTCGGGGCGTGTCTTGCTTTGGCTTCTCTCCTGGAGGTCCTCAGTCAGACCCATTGTTGACATGTGGCAAGACGCTCCTCGGGGCGCTTCTTGCTTGGGCCTCTCTCCTGGAGGCGCTCAGTCAGACCCAGTGTTGACATGTGGCAAGACTCTCCTCGGGGCGCTTCTTGCTTGGGCCATCACCTGGAGGCGCTCAGTCAGACCCAGTGTGAACATGTGGCAAGACGCTCCTCGGGGCACATCTTGCTTGGGCCTCTCTCCTGGAGGCGCTCAGTCAGACCCAGTGTTGACATGTGGCAAGACGCTCCTCGGGGCGCGTCTTGCTTGGGCCTCTCTCCTGGAGGCGCTCAGTCAGACCCAGTGTTGACATGTGGCAAGACGCTCCTCGGGGTGCGTCTTACTTTGGCCTCTCTCCTGGAGGCGCTCAGTTAGACCCAGTGTTGACATGTGGCAAGACGCTCCTCGGGGCGCGTCTTGCTTGGGCCTCTCTCCTGGAGGCTCTCAGTCAGACCCAGTGGTGACATGTGGCAAGACGCTCCTCGGGGCGCGTCTTGCTTGGGCCTCTCTCCTTGAGGCGCTCAGTCAGACCCAGTGTTGACATGTGGCAAGACACTCCTCGGGGCGCGTCTTGCTTGGGCCTCTCTCCTGGAGGCCCTCTGTCAGACCCAGTGTTGACATGTGGCAAGACACTCCTCGGGGCGCTTCTTGCTTGGGCCTCTCTCCTGGAAGCGCTCAGTCAGACCCAGTGTTGACATGTGGCAAGACGCTCCTCGGTGCGCGTCTTGCTTGGGCCTCTCTCCTGGAGGCGCTCAGTCAGACCCAGTGTTGACATGTGGCAAGACACTCCTCGGGGTGCGTCTTTTTTGGGCTTCTCTCATGGAGACCCTCAGTCAGACCCAGTGTTAACAAGTGTCAAGACACTCCTCGGGGCGCGTCTTGCTTGGGCCTCTCTCCTGGAGGCGCTCAGTCAGACCGAGTGCTGACATGTGGCAAGACGCTCCTCGGGGCGCGTCTTGCTTGGGCCTCTCTCCTGGAGGCGCTCAGTCAGACCCAGTGTTGACATGTGGCAAGACGCTCCTCGGGGCACGTCTTGCTTGGGCCTCTCTCCTGGAGGCGCTCAGTCAGACCCAGTGTTGACATGTGGCAAGACGCTCCTCGGGGCGCGTCTTGCTTGGGCCTCTCTCCTGGAGGCCCTCTGTCAGACCCAGTGTTGACATGTGGCAAGACGCTCCTAGGGGCGCGTCTTGCTTGGGCCTCTCTCCTGGAGGCGCTCAGTCAGACCAAGTGCTGACATGTGGCAAGACGCTCCTCGGTGCGCGTCTTGCTTGGGCCTCTCTTCTGGAGGCGCTCAGTCAGACCCAGTGTTGACATGTGGCAAGACGCTCCTCGGTGCGCGTCTTGCTTGGGCCTCTCTCCTGGAGGCGCTCAGTCAGACCCAGTGTTGACATGTGGCAAGACACTCCTCGGGGCGCGTCTTGCTTGGGCCTCTCTCCTGGAGGCGCTCAGTCAGACCAAGTGCTGACATGTGGCAAGACGCTCCTCGGTGCACGTCTTGCTTGGGCCTCTCTCCTGGAGGCGCTCAGTCAGACCCAGTGTTGACATTTGGCAAGACGCTCCTCGGTGCGCATCTTGCTTGGGCCTCTCTCCTGGAGGCGCTCAGTCAGACCCAGTGTTGACATGTGGCAAGACACTCCTCGGGGCGCGTCTTGCTTGGGCCTCTCTCCTGGAGGCCCTCTGTCAGACCCAGTGTTGACATGTGGCAAGACGCTCCTAGGGGCGCGTCTTGCTTGGCTCTCTCTCCTGGAGGCGCTCAGTCAGACCGAGTGCTGACATGTGGCAAGACGCTCCTCGGGGCGCGTCTTGCTTGGGCCTCTCTCCTGGAGGCGCTCAGTCAGACCCAGTGGTGACGTATGGCAAGACGCTCCTCGGGGCGCGTATTGCTTGGGCCTCTCTCCTGGAGGCCCTCTGTCAGACCCAGTGTTGACATGTGGCAAGACACTCCTCGGGGCGCGTCTTGCTTGGGCTTCTCTCATGGAGGCCCTCAGTCAGACCCAGTGTTGACAAGTGTCAAGACACTCCTCGGGGCGCGTCTTGCTTGGGCCTCTCTCCTGGAGGCCCTCAGTCAGACCCATTGTTGACATGTGGCAAGACGCTCCTCGGGGCGCTTCTTGCTTGGGCCTCTCTCCTGGAGGGGCTCAGTCAGACCCAGTGATGACATGTGGCAAGACACTCCTCGGGGCGCGTCTTGCTTGGGCCTCTCTCATGGAGGCCCTCAGTCAGACCCAGTGTTGACAAGTGTCAAGACGCTCCTCGGGGCGCGTCTTGCTTGGGCCTCTCTCCTGGAGGCACTCAGTCAGACCCATTGTTGACATGTGGCAAGACACTCCTCTGGGCGCGTCTTGCTTGGGCTTCTCTCCTGGAGGCCCTCAGTCAGACCCATTGTTGACAAGAGGCAAGACGCTCCTCGGGGCGCTTCTTGCTTGGGCCTCTCTCCTGGAGGCGCTCAGTCAGACCCAGTGTTGACATGTGGCAAGACGCTCCTCGGGGCACGTCTTGCTTGGGCCTCTCTCCTGGAGGCGCTCAGTCAGACCCAGTGTTGACATGTGGCAAGACGCTCCTCGGGGCGCTTCTTGCTTGGGCCTCTCTCCTGGAGGCGCTCAGTCAGACCCAGTTGTGACATGTGGCAAGACGCTCCTCGGGGCGCGTCTTACTTGGGCCTCTCTCCTGGAGGCGCTCAGTCAGACCCAGTGGTGACATGTGGCAAGACGCTCCTCGGGGCACGTATTGCTTGGGCCTCTCTCCTGGAGGCCCTCTGTCAGACCCAGTGTTGACATGTGGCAAGACGCTCCTCGGGGCGCGTCTTGCTTGGGCTTCTCTCATTGAGGCCCTCAGTCAGACCCAGTGTTGACATGTGTCAAGACGCTCCTCGGGGCGTGTCTTGCTTGGGCCTCTCTCCTGGAGGCGCTCAGTCAGACCCAGTGGTGACATGTGGCAAGACGCTCCTCGGGGCACGTATTGCTTGGGCCTCTCTCCTGGAGGCCCTCTGTCAGACCCAGTGTTGACATGTGGCAAGACGCTCCTCGGGGCGCGTCTTGCTTGGGCTTCTCTCATTGAGGCCCTCAGTCAGACCCAGTGTTGACATGTGTCAAGACGCTCCTCGGGGCGTGTCTTGCTTGGGCCTCTCTCCTGGAGGCGCTCAGTCAGACCCAGTGTCGACATGTGGCAAGACACTCCTCGGGGCACGTCTTGCTTGGGTCTCTCTCCTGGAGGCCCTCTGTCAGACCCAGTGTTGACATGTGGCAAGACGCTCCTCGGGGCACGTCTTGCTTGGGCCTCTCTCATGGAGGCCCTCAGTCAGACCCAGTGTTGACAAGTGTCAAGACGCTCCTCAGGGCGCGTCTTGCCCTCAGTCAGACCCATTGTTGAAATGTGGCAAGACGCTCCTCGGGGCGCTTATTGCTTGGGCCTCTCTCCTGGAGGCGCTCAGTCAGACCCAGTGTTGACATGTGGCAAGACGCTCCTCGGGGCACGTCTTGCTTGGGCCTCTCTCCTGGAGGCCCTCTGTCAGACCCAGTGTTGACATGTGGCAAGACGCTCCTAGGGGCGCGTCTTGCTTGGGCCTCTCTCCTGGAGGCGCTCAGTCAGACCAAGTGCTGACATGTGGCAAGACGCTCCTCGGTGCGCGTCTTGCTTGGGCCTCTCTCCTGGAGGCGCTCAGTCAGATCCAGTGTTGACATGTGGCAAGACGCTCCTCGGTGCGCGTCTTGCTTGGGCCTCTCTCCTGGAGGCGCTCAGTCAGACCCAGTGTTGACATGTGGCAAGACACTCCTCGGGGCGCGTCTTGCTTGGGCCTCTCTCCTGGAGGCCCTCTGTCAGACCCAGTGTTGACATGTGGCAAGACGCTCCTAGGGGCGCGTCTTGCTTGGCTCTCTCTACTGGAGGCGCTCAGTCAGACCGAGTGCTGACATGTGGCAAGACGCTCCTCGGGGCGCGTGTTGCTTGGGCCTCTCTCCTGGAGGCGCTCAGTCAGACCCAGTGGTGACGTATGGCAAGACGCTCCTCGGGGCACGTATTGCTTGGGCCTCTCTCCTGGAGGCCCTCTGTCAGACCCAGTGTTGACAAGTGTCAAGACACTCCTCGGGGCGCGTCTTGCTTGGGCCTCTCTCCTGGAGGCGCTCAGTCAGACCCATTGTTAACATGTGGCAAGACGCTCCTCGGGGCGCGTCTTGCTTTGGCTTCTCTCCTGGAGGCCCTCAGTCAGACCCATTGTTGACATGTGGCAAGACGCTCCTCGGGGCGCTTCTTGCTTGGGCCTCTCTCCTGGAGGCGCTCAGTCAGACCCAGTGTTGACCTGTGGCAAGACTCTCCTTGGGGCGCTTCTTCCTTGGGCCATCTCCTGGAGGCGCTCAGTCAGACCCAGTGTTGACATGTGGCAAGACGCTCCTCGGGGCACATCTTGCTTGGGCCACTCTCCTGGAGGCGATCAGTCAGAACCAGTGTTGACATGTGGCAAGACGCTCCTCGGGGCGCGTCTTGCTTGGGCCTCTCTCCTGGAGGCGCTCAGTCAGACCCAGTGTTGACATGTGGCAAGACGCTCCTCGGGGCGCGTCTTACTTGGGCCTCTCTCCTGGAGGCGCTCAGTCAGACCCAGTGTTGACATGTGGCAAGACGCTCCTCGGAAAGAGTCTTGCTTGGGCCTCTCTCCTGGAGGCTCTCAGTCAGACCCAGTGGTGACATGTGGCAAGACGCTCCTCGGGGCGCGTCTTGCTTGGCTCTCTCTCCTGGAGGCGCTCAGTCAGACCGAGTGCTGACATGTGGCAAGACGCTCCTAGGGGCGCGTCTTGCTTGGGCCTCTCTCCTGGAGGCGCTCAGTCAGACCCAGTGGTGACGTATGGCAAGACGCTCCTCGGGGCGCGTATTGCTTGGGCCTCTCTCCTGGAGGCCCTCTGTCAGACCCAGTGTTGACATGTGGCAAGACGCTCCTCGGGGCGCTTCTTGCTTGGGCCTCTCTCCTGGAGGGGCTCAGTCAGACCCAGTGATGACATGTGGCAAGACACTCCTCGGGGCGCGTCTTGCTTGGGCCTCTCTCCTGGAGGCCCTCTGTCAGACCCAGTGTTGACAAGTGTCAAGACGCTCCTCGGGGCGCGTCTTGCTTGGGCCTCTCTCCTGGAGGCACTCAGTCAGACCCATTGTTGACATGTGGCAATACGCTCCTCGGGGCGCTTCTTGCTTGGGCCTCTCTCCTGGAGGCGCTCAGTCAGCCCCATTGGTGACATGTGGCAAGACGCTCCTCGGGGCGCGTCTTACTTGGGCCTCTCTCCTGGAGGCGCTCAGTCAGACCCAGTGGTGACATGTGGCAAGACGCTCCTCGGGGCACGTATTGCTTGGGCCTCTCTCCTGGAGGCCCTCTGTCAGACCCAGTGGTGACATGTGGCAAGACGCTCCTCGGGGCGCGTCTTGCTTGGGCTTCTCTCATTGAGGCCCTCAGTCAGACCCAGTGTTGACATGTGTCAAGACGCTCCTCGGGGCGTGTCTTGCTTGGGCCTCTGTCCTGGAGGCGCTCAGTCAGACCAGTGTTGACATGTGGCAAGACACTCCTCGGGGCGCGTCTTGCTTGGCTCTCTCTCCTGGAGGCGCTCAGTCAGACCGAGTGCTGACATGTGGCAAGACGCTCCTAGGGGCGCGTCTTGCTTGGGCCTCTCTCCTGGAGGCGCTCAGTCAGACCCAGTGGTGACGTATGGCAAGACGCTCCTCGGGGCGCGTATTGCTTGGGCCTCTCTCCTGGAGGCCCTCTGTCAGACCCAGTGTTGACATGTGGCAAGACGCTCCTCGGGGCGCTTCTTGCTTGGGCCTCTCTCCTGGAGGGGCTCAGTCAGACCCAGTGATGACATGTGGCAAGACACTCCTCGGGGCGCGTCTTGCTTGGGCCTCTCTCCTGGAGGCCCTCTGTCAGACCCAGTGTTGACAAGTGTCAAGACGCTCCTCGGGGCGCGTCTTGCTTGGGCCTCTCTCCTGGAGGCACTCAGTCAGACCCATTGTTGACATGTGGCAATACGCTCCTCGGGGCGCTTCTTGCTTGGGCCTCTCTCCTGGAGGCGCTCAGTCAGACCCAGTGGTGACATGTGGCAAGACGCTCCTCGGGGCGCGTCTTACTTGGGCCTCTCTCCTGGAGGCGCTCAGTCAGACCCAGTGGTGACATGTGGCAAGACGCTCCTCGGGGCACGTATTGCTTGGGCCTCTCTCCTGGAGGCCCTCTGTCAGACCCAGTGGTGACATGTGGCAAGACGCTCCTCGGGGCGCGTCTTGCTTGGGCTTCTCTCATTGAGGCCCTCAGTCAGACCCAGTGTTGACATGTGTCAAGACGCTCCTCGGGGCGTGTCTTGCTTGGGCCTCTGTCCTGGAGGCGCTCAGTCAGACCAGTGTTGACATGTGGCAAGACACTCCTCGGGGCGCGTCTTGCTTGGGCCTCTCTCCTGGAGGCCCTCTGTCAGACCCAGTGTTGACATGTGGCAAGACGCTCCTCGGGGCGCGTCTTGCTTGGCTCTCTCTCCTGGAGGCGCTCAGTCAGACCGAGTGCTGACATGTGGCAAGACGCTCCTCGGGGCGCGTCTTGCTTGGGCCTCTCTCCTGGAGGCGCTCAGTCAGACCCAGTGGTGACGTATGGCAAGACGCTCCTCGGGGCGCGTATTGCTTGGGCCTCTCTCCTGGAGGCCCTCTGTCAGACCCAGTGTTGACATGTGGCAAGACGCTCCTCGGGGCGCTTCTTGCTTGGGCCTCTCTCCTGGAGGGGCTCAGTCAGACCCAGTGATGACATGTGGCAAGACACTCCTCGGGGCGCGTCTTGCTTGGGCCTCTCTCCTGGAGGCCCTCTGTCAGACCCAGTGTTGACATGTGGCAAGACACTCCTCGGGGCGCGTCTTGCCTGGGCCTCTCTCATGGAGGCCCTCAGTCAGACCCGGTGTTGACAAGTGTCAAGACGCTCCTCGGGGCGCGTCTTGCTTGGGCCTCTCTCCTGGAGGCACTCAGTCAGACCCATTGTTGACATGTGGCAAGACGCTCCTCGGGGCGCTTCTTGCTTGGGCCTCTCTCCTGGAGGCGCTCAGTCAGACCCAGTGGTGACATGTGGCAAGACGCTCCTCGGGGCGCGTCTTACTTGGGCCTCTCTCCTGGAGGCGCTCAGTCAGACCCAGTGGTGACATGTGGCAAGACGCTCCTCGGGGCACGTATTGCTTGGGCCTCTCTCCTGGAGGCCCTCTGTCAGACCCAGTGGTGACATGTGGCAAGACGCTCCTCGGGGCGCGTCTTGCTTGGGCTTCTCTCATTGAGGCCCTCAGTCAGACCCAGTGTTGACATGTGTCAAGACGCTCCTCGGGGCGTGTCTTGCTTGGGCCTCTGTCCTGGAGGCGCTCAGTCAGACCAGTGTTGACATGTGGCAAGACACTCCTCGGGGCGCGTCTTGCTTGGGCCTCTCTCCTGGAGGCCCTCTGTCAGACCCAGTGTTGACATATGGCAAGACGCTCCTCGGGGCGCGTCTTGCTTGGGCCTCTCTCATGGAGGCCCTCAGTCAGACCCAGTGTTGACAAGTGTCAAGACGCTCCTCAGGGCGCGTCTTGCTTGGGCCTCTCTCCTGGAGGCCCTCAGTCAGACCCATTGTTGACATGTTGCAAGACGCTCCTCGGGGCGCTTCTTGCTTGGGCCTCTCTCCTGTAAGCGCTCAGTCAGACCCAGTGTTGACATGTGGCAAGACGCTCCTCGGTGCGCGTCTTGCTTGGGCCTCTCTCCTGGAGGCGCTCAGTCAGACCCAGTGTTGACATGTGGCAAGACACTCCTCGGGGCGCGTCTTGATTGGGCCTCTCTCCTGGAGGCCCTCTGTCAGACCCAGTGTTGACATGTGGCAAGACACTCCTCGGGGCGCGTCTTGCTTGGGCTTCTCTCATGGAGGCCCTCAGTCAGACCCAGTGTTAACAAGTGTCAAGACACTCCTCGGGGCGCGTCTTGCTTGGGCTTTTCTCCTGGAGGCGCTCAGACAGACCGAGTGCTGACATGTGGCAAGACGCTCCTCGGGGCGCGTCTTGCTTGGGCCTCTCTCCTGGAGGCGCTCAGTCAGACCCAGTGGTGATGTATGGCAAGACGCTCCTCGGGGCGCGTATTGCTTGTGCCTCTCTCCTGGAGGCCCTCTGTCAGACCCAGTGTTGACATGTGGCAAGACACTCCTCGGGGCGCGTCTTGCTTGGGCTTCTCTCATGGAGGCCCTCAGTCAGACCCAGTGTTAACAAGTGTCAAGACACTCCTCGGGGCGCGTCTTGCTTGGGCCTCTCTCCTGGAGGCGCTCTGTCAGACCCATTGTTGACATGTGGCAAGACGCTCCTCGGGGCGTGTCTTGCTTTGGCTTCTCTCCTGGAGGTCCTCAGTCAGACCCATTGTTGACATGTGGCAAGACGCTCCTCGGGGCTCTTCTTGCTTGGGCCTCTCTCCTGGAGGCGCTCAGTCAGACCCAGTGTTGACATGTGGCAAGACTCTCCTCGGGGCGCTTCTTGCTTGGGCCATCACCTGGAGGCGCTCAGTCAGACCCAGTGTGAACATGTGGCAAGACGCTCCTCGGGGCACATCTTGCTTGGGCCTCTCTCCTGGAGGCGCTCAGTCAGACCCAGTGTTGACATGTGGCAAGACGCTCCTCGGGGCGCGTCTTGCTTGGGCCTCTCTCCTGGAGGCGCTCAGTCAGACCCAGTGTTGACATGTGGCAAGACGCTCCTCGGGGCGCGTCTTACTTGGGCCTCTCTCCTGGAGGCGCTCAGTCAGACCCAGTGTTGACATGTGGCAAGACGCTCCTCGGGGCGCGTCTTGCTTGGGCCTCTCTCCTGGAGGCTCTCAGTCAGACCCAGTGGTGACATGTGGCAAGACGCTCCTCGGGGCGCGTCTTGCTTGGGCCTCTCTCCTGGAGGCGCTCAGTCAGACCCAGTGTTGACATGTGGCAAGACACTCCTCGGGGCGCGTCTTGCTTGGGCCTCTCTCCTGGAGGCCCTCTGTCAGACCCAGTGTTGACATGTGGCAAGACACTCCTCGGGGCGCTTCTTGCTTGGGCCTCTCTCCTGGAAGCGCTCAGTCAGACCCAGTGTTGACATGTGGCAAGACGCTCCTCGGTGCGCGTCTTGCTTGGGCCTCTCTCCTGGAGGCGCTCAGTCAGACCCAGTGTTGACATGTGGCAAGACACTCCTCGGGGCGCGTCTTGCTTGGGCTTCTCTCATGGAGACCCTCAGTCAGACCCAGTGTTAACAAGTGTCAAGACACTCCTCGGGGCGCGTCTTGCTTGGGCCTCTCTCCTGGAGGCGCTCAGTCAGACCGAGTGCTGACATGTGGCAAGACGCTCCTCGGGGCGCGTCTTGCTTGGGCCTCTCTCCTGGAGGCGCTCAGTCAGACCCAGTGTTGACATGTGGCAAGACGCTCCTCGGGGCACGTCTTGCTTGGGCCTCTCTCCTGGAGGCGCTCAGTCAGACCCAGTGTTGACATGTGGCAAGACGCTCCTCGGGGCGCGTCTTGCTTGGGCCTCTCTCCTGGAGGCCCTCTGTCAGACCCAGTGTTGACATGTGGCAAGACGCTCCTAGGGGCGCGTCTTGCTTGGGCCTCTCTCCTGGAGGCGCTCAGTCAGACCAAGTGCTGACATGTGGCAAGACGCTCCTCGGTGCGCGTCTTGCTTGGGCCTCTCTTCTGGAGGCGCTCAGTCAGACCCAGTGTTGACATGTGGCAAGACGCTCCTCGGTGCGCGTCTTGCTTGGGCCTCTCTCCTGGAGGCGCTCAGTCAGACCCAGTGTTGACATGTGGCAAGACACTCCTCGGGGCGCGTCTTGCTTGGGCCTCTCTCCTGGAGGCGCTCAGTCAGACCAAGTGCTGACATGTGGCAAGACGCTCCTCGGTGCGCGTCTTGCTTGGGCCTCTCTCCTGGAGGCGCTCAGTCAGACCCAGTGTTGACATTTGGCAAGACGCTCCTCGGTGCGCATCTTGCTTGGGCCTCTCTCCTGGAGGCGCTCAGTCAGACCCAGTGTTGACATGTGGCAAGACACTCCTCGGGGCGCGTCTTGCTTGGGCCTCTCTCCTGGAGGCCCTCTGTCAGACCCAGTGTTGACATGTGGCAAGACGCTCCTAGGGGCGCGTCTTGCTTGGCTCTCTCTCCTGGAGGCGCTCAGTCAGACCGAGTGCTGACATGTGGCAAGACGCTCCTCGGGGCGCGTCTTGCTTGGGCCTCTCTCCTGGAGGCGCTCAGTCAGACCCAGTGGTGACGTATGGCAAGACGCTCCTCGGGGCGCGTATTGCTTGGGCCTCTCTCCTGGAGGCCCTCTGTCAGACCCAGTGTTGACATGTGGCAAGACACTCCTCGGGGCGCGTCTTGCTTGGGCTTCTCTCATGGAGGCCCTCAGTCAGACCCAGTGTTGACAAGTGTCAAGACACTCCTCGGGGCGCGTCTTGCTTGGGCCTCTCTCCTGGAGGCCCTCAGTCAGACCCATTGTTGACATGTGGCAAGACGCTCCTCGGGGCGCTTCTTGCTTGGGCCTCTCTCCTGGAGGGGCTCAGTCAGACCCAGTGATGACATGTGGCAAGACACTCCTCGGGGCGCGTCTTGCTTGGGCCTCTCTCATGGAGGCCCTCAGTCAGACCCAGTGTTGACAAGTGTCAAGACGCTCCTCGGGGCGCGTCTTGCTTGGGCCTCTCTCCTGGAGGCACTCAGTCAGACCCATTGTTGACATGTGGCAAGACACTCCTCTGGGCGCGTCTTGCTTGGGCTTCTCTCCTGGAGGCCTTCAGTCAGACCCATTGTTGACAAGAGGCAAGACGCTCCTCGGGGCGCTTCTTGCTTGGGCCTCTCTCCTGGAGGCGCTCAGTCAGACCCAGTGTTGACATGTGGCAAGACGCTCCTCGGGGCACGTCTTGCTTGGGCCTCTCTCCTGGAGGCGCTCAGTCAGACCCAGTGTTGACATGTGGCAAGACGCTCCTCGGGGCGCTTCTTGCTTGGGCCTCTCTCCTGGAGGCGCTCAGTCAGACCCAGTGGTGACATGTGGCAAGACGCTCCTCGGGGCGCGTCTTACTTGGGCCTCTCTCCTGGAGGCGCTCAGTCAGACCCAGTGGTGACATGTGGCAAGACGCTCCTCGGGGCACGTATTGCTTGGGCCTCTCTCCTGGAGGCCCTCTGTCAGACCCAGTGTTGACATGTGGCAAGACGCTCCTCGGGGCGCGTCTTGCTTGGGCTTCTCTCATTGAGGCCCTCAGTCAGACCCAGTGTTGACATGTGTCAAGACGCTCCTCGGGGCGTGTCTTGCTTGGGCCTCTCTCCTGGAGGCGCTCAGTCAGACCCAGTGGTGACATGTGGCAAGACGCTCCTCGGGGCACGTATTGCTTGGGCCTCTCTCCTGGAGGCCCTCTGTCAGACCCAGTGTTGACATGTGGCAAGACGCTCCTCGGGGCGCGTCTTGCTTGGGCTTCTCTCATTGAGGCCCTCAGTCAGACCCAGTGTTGACATGTGTCAAGACGCTCCTCGGGGCGTGTCTTGCTTGGGCCTCTCTCCTGGAGGCGCTCAGTCAGACCCAGTGTCGACATGTGGCAAGACACTCCTCGGGGCACGTCTTGCTTGGGTCTCTCTCCTGGAGGCCCTCTGTCAGACCCAGTGTTGACATGTGGCAAGACGCTCCTCGGGGCACGTCTTGCTTGGGCCTCTCTCATGGAGGCCCTCAGTCAGACCCAGTGTTGACAAGTGTCAAGACGCTCCTCAGGGCGCGTCTTGCCCTCAGTCAGACCCATTGTTGAAATGTGGCAAGACGCTCCTCGGGGCGCTTATTGCTTGGGCCTCTCTCCTGGAGGCGCTCAGTCAGACCCAGTGTTGACATGTGGCAAGACGCTCCTCGGGGCACGTCTTGCTTGGGCCTCTCTCCTGGAGGCCCTCTGTCAGACCCAGTGTTGACATGTGGCAAGACGCTCCTAGGGGCGCGTCTTGCTTGGGCCTCTCTCCTGGAGGCGCTCAGTCAGACCAAGTGCTGACATGTGGCAAGACGCTCCTCGGTGCGCGTCTTGCTTGGGCCTCTCTCCTGGAGGCACTCAGTCAGATCCAGTGTTGACATGTGGCAAGACGCTCCTCGGTGCGCGTCTTGCTTGGGCCTCTCTCCTGGAGGCGCTCAGTCAGACCCAGTGTTGACATGTGGCAAGACACTCCTCGGGGCGCGTCTTGCTTGGGCCTCTCTCCTGGAGGCCCTCTGTCAGACCCAGTGTTGACATGTGGCAAGACGCTCCTAGGGGCGCGTCTTGCTTGGCTCTCTCTACTGGAGGCGCTCAGTCAGACCGAGTGCTGACATGTGGCAAGACGCTCCTCGGGGCGCGTGTTGCTTGGGCCTCTCTCCTGGAGGCGCTCAGTCAGACCCAGTGGTGACGTATGGCAAGACGCTCCTCGGGGCACGTATTGCTTGGGCCTCTCTCCTGGAGGCCCTCTGTCAGACCCAGTGTTGACAAGTGTCAAGACACTCCTCGGGGCGCGTCTTGCTTGGGCCTCTCTCCTGGAGGCGCTCAGTCAGACCCATTGTTAACATGTGGCAAGACGCTCCTCGGGGCGCGTCTTGCTTTGGCTTCTCTCCTGGAGGCCCTCAGTCAGACCCATTGTTGACATGTGGCAAGACGCTCCTCGGGGCGCTTCTTGCTTGGGCCTCTCTCCTGGAGGCGCTCAGTCAGACCCAGTGTTGACCTGTGGCAAGACTCTCCTTGGGGCGCTTCTTCCTTGGGCCATCTCCTGGAGGCGCTCAGTCAGACCCAGTGTTGACATGTGGCAAGACGCTCCTCGGGGCACATCTTGCTTGGGCCACTCTCCTGGAGGCGATCAGTCAGAACCAGTGTTGACATGTGGCAAGACGCTCCTCGGGGCGCGTCTTGCTTGGGCCTCTCTCCTGGAGGCGCTCAGTCAGACCCAGTGTTGACATGTGGCAAGACGCTCCTCGGGGCGCGTCTTACTTGGGCCTCTCTCCTGGAGGCGCTCAGTCAGACCCAGTGTTGACATGTGGCAAGACGCTCCTCGGAGCGCGTCTTGCTTGGGCCTCTCTCCTGGAGGCTCTCAGTCAGACCCAGTGGTGACATGTGGCAAGACGCTCCTCGGGGCGCGTCTTGCTTGGCTCTCTCTCCTGGAGGCGCTCAGTCAGACCGAGTGCTGACATGTGGCAAGACGCTCCTAGGGGCGCGTCTTGCTTGGGCCTCTCTCCTGGAGGCGCTCAGTCAGACCCAGTGGTGACGTATGGCAAGACGCTCCTCGGGGCGCGTATTGCTTGGGCCTCTCTCCTGGAGGCCCTCTGTCAGACCCAGTGTTGACATGTGGCAAGACACTCCTCGGGGCGTGTCTTGCTTGGGCTTCTCTCATGGAGGCCCTCAGTCAGACCCAGTGTTCACAAGTGTCAAGACACTCCTCGGGGCACGTCTTGCTTGGGCCTCTCTCCTGGAGGCCCTCAGTCAGACCCATTGTTGACATGTGGCAAGACGCTCCTCGGGGCGCTTCTTGCTTGGGCCTCTCTCCTGGAGGGGCTCAGTCAGACCCAGTGATGACATGTGGCAAGACACTCCACGGGGCGCGTCTTGCTTGGGCCTCTCTCCTGGAGGCCCTCTGTCAGACCCAGTGTTGACATGTGGCAAGACACTCCTCGGGGCGCGTCTTGCCTGGGCCTCTCTCATGGAGGCCCTCAGTCAGACCCAGTGTTGACAAGTGTCAAGACGCTCCTCGGGGCGCGTCTTGCTTGGGCCTCTCTCCTGGAGGCACTCAGTCAGACCCATTGTTGACATGTGGCAAGACGCTCCTCGGGGCGCTTCTTGCTTGGGCCTCTCTCCTGGAGGCGCTCAGTCAGACCCAGTGGTGACATGTGGCAAGACGCTCCTCGGGGCGCGTCTTACTTGGGCCTCTCTCCTGGAGGCGCTCAGTCAGACCCAGTGGTGACATGTGGCAAGACGCTCCTCGGGGCACGTATTGCTTGGGCCTCTCTCCTGGAGGCCCTCTGTCAGACCCAGTGGTGACATGTGGCAAGACGCTCCTCGGGGCGCGTCTTGCTTGGGCTTCTCTCATTGAGGCCCTCAGTCAGACCCAGTGTTGACATGTGTCAAGACGCTCCTCGGGGCGTGTCTTGCTTGGGCCTCTGTCCTGGAGGCGCTCAGTCAGACCAGTGTTGACATGTGGCAAGACACTCCTCGGGGCGCATCTTGCTTGGGCCTCTCTCCTGGAGGCCCTCTGTCAGACCCAGTGTTGACATGTGGCAAGACGCTCCTCGGGGCGCGTCTTGCTTGGGCCTCTCTCCTGGAGGCGCTCAGTCAGACCCAGTGGTGACGTATGGCAAGACGCTCCTCGGGGCGCGTATTGCTTGGGCCTCTCTCCTGGAGGCCCTCTGTCAGACCCAGTGTTGACATGTGGCAAGACACTCCTCGGGGCGCGTCTTGCTTGGGCTTCTCTCATGGAGGCCCTCAGTCAGACCCAGTGTTCACAAGTGTCAAGACACTCCTCGGGGCACGTCTTGCTTGGGCCTCTCTCCTGGAGGCCCTCAGTCAGACCCATTGTTGACATGTGGCAAGACGCTCCTCGGGGCGCTTCTTGCTTGGGCCTCTCTCCTGGAGGGGCTCAGTCAGACCCAGTGATGACATGTGGCAAGACACTCCTCGGGGCGCGTCTTGCTTGGGCCTCTCTCCTGGAGGCCCTCTGTCAGACCCAGTGTTGACATGTGGCAAGACACTCCTCGGGGCGCGTCTTGCCTGGGCCTCTCTCATGGAGGCCCTCAGTCAGACCCAGTGTTGACAAGTGTCAAGACGCTCCTCGGGGCGCGTCTTGCTTGGGCCTCTCTCCTGGAGGCACTCAGTCAGACCCATTGTTGACATGTGGCAAGACGCTCCTCGGGGCGCTTCTTGCTTGGGCCTCTCTCCTGGAGGCGCTCAGTCAGACCCAGTGGTGACATGTGGCAAGACGCTCCTCGGGGCGCGTCTTACTTGGGCCTCTCTCCTGGAGGCGCTCAGTCAGACCCAGTGGTGACATGTGGCAAGACGCTCCTCGGGGCACGTATTGCTTGGGCCTCTCTCCTGGAGGCCCTCTGTCAGACCCAGTGGTGACATGTGGCAAGACGCTCCTCGGGGCGCGTCTTGCTTGGGCTTCTCTCATTGAGGCCCTCAGTCAGACCCAGTGTTGACATGTGTCAAGACGCTCCTCGGGGCGTGTCTTGCTTGGGCCTCTGTCCTGGAGGCGCTCAGTCAGACCAGTGTTGACATGTGGCAAGACACTCCTCGGGGCGCGTCTTGCTTGGGCCTCTCTCCTGGAGGCCCTCTGTCAGACCCAGTGTTGACATATGGCAAGACGCTCCTCGGGGCGCGTCTTGCTTGGGCCTCTCTCATGGAGGCCCTCAGTCAGACCCAGTGTTGACAAGTGTCAAGACGCTCCTCAGGGAGCGTCTTGCTTGGGCCTCTCTCCTGGAGGCCCTCAGTCAGACCCATTGTTGACATGTTGCAAGACGCTCCTCGAGGCGCTTCTTGCTTGGGCCTCTCTCCTGTAAGCGCTCAGACAGACCCAGTGTTGACATGTGGCAAGACGCTCCTCGGTGCGCGTCTTGCTTGGGCCTCTCTCCTGGAGGCGCTCAGTCAGACCCAGTGTTGACATGTGGCAAGACACTCCTCGGGGCGCGTCTTGATTGGGCCTCTCTCCTGGAGGCCCTCTGTCAGACCCAGTGTTGACATGTGGCAAGACACTCCTCGGGGCGCGTCTTGCTTGGGCTTCTCTCATGGAGGCCCTCAGTCAGACCCAGTGTTAACCAGTGTCAAGACACTCCTCGGGGCGCGTCTTGCTTGGGCTTTTCTCCTGGAGGCGCTCAGACAGACCGAGTGCTGACATGTGGCAAGACGCTCCTCGGGGCGCGTCTTGCTTGGGCCTCTCTCCTGGAGGCGCTCAGTCAGACCCAGTGGTGATGTATGGCAAGACGCTCCTCGGGGCGCGTATTGCTTGTGCCTCTCTCCTGGAGGCCCTCTGTCAGACCCAGTGTTGACATGTGGCAAGACACTCCTCGGGGCGCGTCTTGCTTGGGCTTCTCTCATGGAGGCCCTCAGTCAGACCCAGTGTTAACAAGTGTCAAGACACTCCTCGGGGCGCGTCTTGCTTGGGCCTCTCTCCTGGAGGCGCTCTGTCAGACCCATTGTTGACATGTGGCAAGACGCTCCTCGGGGCGTGTCTTGCTTTGGCTTCTCTCCTGGAGGTCCTCAGTCAGACCCATTGTTGACATGTGGCAAGACACTCCTCGGGGCGCGTCTTGCTTGGGCCTCTCTCCTGGAGGCCCTCTGTCAGACCCAGTGTTGACATGTGGCAAGACGCTCCTAGGGGCGCGTCTTGCTTGGCTCTCTCTACTGGAGGCGCTCAGTCAGACCGAGTGCTGACATGTGGCAAGACGCTCCTCGGGGCGCGTGTTGCTTGGGCCTCTCTCCTGGAGGCGCTCAGTCAGACCCAGTGGTGACGTATGGCAAGACGCTCCTCGGGGCACGTATTGCTTGGGCCTCTCTCCTGGAGGCCCTCTGTCAGACCCAGTGTTGACAAGTGTCAAGACACTCCTCGGGGCGCGTCTTGCTTGGGCCTCTCTCCTGGAGGCGCTCAGTCAGACCCATTGTTAACATGTGGCAAGACGCTCCTCGGGGCGCGTCTTGCTTTGGCTTCTCTCCTGGAGGCCCTCAGTCAGACCCATTGTTGACATGTGGCAAGACGCTCCTCGGGGCGCTTCTTGCTTGGGCCTCTCTCCTGGAGGCGCTCAGTCAGACCCAGTGTTGACCTGTGGCAAGACTCTCCTTGGGGCGCTTCTTCCTTGGGCCATCTCCTGGAGGCGCTCAGTCAGACCCAGTGTTGACATGTGGCAAGACGCTCCTCGGGGCACATCTTGCTTGGGCCACTCTCCTGGAGGCGATCAGTCAGAACCAGTGTTGACATGTGGCAAGACGCTCCTCGGGGCGCGTCTTGCTTGGGCCTCTCTCCTGGAGGCGCTCAGTCAGACCCAGTGTTGACATGTGGCAAGACGCTCCTCGGGGCGCGTCTTACTTGGGCCTCTCTCCTGGAGGCGCTCAGTCAGACCCAGTGTTGACATGTGGCAAGACGCTCCTCGGAGCGCGTCTTGCTTGGGCCTCTCTCCTGGAGGCTCTCAGTCAGACCCAGTGGTGACATGTGGCAAGACGCTCCTCGGGGCGCGTCTTGCTTGGCTCTCTCTCCTGGAGGCGCTCAGTCAGACCGAGTGCTGACATGTGGCAAGACGCTCCTAGGGGCGCGTCTTGCTTGGGCCTCTCTCCTGGAGGCGCTCAGTCAGACCCAGTGGTGACGTATGGCAAGACGCTCCTCGGGGCGCGTATTGCTTGGGCCTCTCTCCTGGAGGCCCTCTGTCAGACCCAGTGTTGACATGTGGCAAGACACTCCTCGGGGCGTGTCTTGCTTGGGCTTCTCTCATGGAGGCCCTCAGTCAGACCCAGTGTTCACAAGTGTCAAGACACTCCTCGGGGCACGTCTTGCTTGGGCCTCTCTCCTGGAGGCCCTCAGTCAGACCCATTGTTGACATGTGGCAAGACGCTCCTCGGGGCGCTTCTTGCTTGGGCCTCTCTCCTGGAGGGGCTCAGTCAGACCCAGTGATGACATGTGGCAAGACACTCCACGGGGCGCGTCTTGCTTGGGCCTCTCTCCTGGAGGCCCTCTGTCAGACCCAGTGTTGACATGTGGCAAGACACTCCTCGGGGCGCGTCTTGCCTGGGCCTCTCTCATGGAGGCCCTCAGTCAGACCCAGTGTTGACAAGTGTCAAGACGCTCCTCGGGGCGCGTCTTGCTTGGGCCTCTCTCCTGGAGGCACTCAGTCAGACCCATTGTTGACATGTGGCAAGACGCTCCTCGGGGCGCTTCTTGCTTGGGCCTCTCTCCTGGAGGCGCTCAGTCAGACCCAGTGGTGACATGTGGCAAGACGCTCCTCGGGGCGCGTCTTACTTGGGCCTCTCTCCTGGAGGCGCTCAGTCAGACCCAGTGGTGACATGTGGCAAGACGCTCCTCGGGGCACGTATTGCTTGGGCCTCTCTCCTGGAGGCCCTCTGTCAGACCCAGTGGTGACATGTGGCAAGACGCTCCTCGGGGCGCGTCTTGCTTGGGCTTCTCTCATTGAGGCCCTCAGTCAGACCCAGTGTTGACATGTGTCAAGACGCTCCTCGGGGCGTGTCTTGCTTGGGCCTCTGTCCTGGAGGCGCTCAGTCAGACCAGTGTTGACATGTGGCAAGACACTCCTCGGGGCGCATCTTGCTTGGGCCTCTCTCCTGGAGGCCCTCTGTCAGACCCAGTGTTGACATGTGGCAAGACGCTCCTCGGGGCGCGTCTTGCTTGGCTCTCTCTCCTGGAGGCGCTCAGTCAGACCGAGTGCTGACATGTGGCAAGACGCTCCTCGGGGCGCGTCTTGCTTGGGCCTCTCTCCTGGAGGCGCTCAGTCAGACCCAGTGGTGACGTATGGCAAGACGCTCCTCGGGGCGCGTATTGCTTGGGCCTCTCTCCTGGAGGCCCTCTGTCAGACCCAGTGTTGACATGTGGCAAGACACTCCTCGGGGCGCGTCTTGCTTGGGCTTCTCTCATGGAGGCCCTCAGTCAGACCCAGTGTTCACAAGTGTCAAGACACTCCTCGGGGCACGTCTTGCTTGGGCCTCTCTCCTGGAGGCCCTCAGTCAGACCCATTGTTGACATGTGGCAAGACGCTCCTCGGGGCGCTTCTTGCTTGGGCCTCTCTCCTGGAGGGGCTCAGTCAGACCCAGTGATGACATGTGGCAAGACACTCCTCGGGGCGCGTCTTGCTTGGGCCTCTCTCCTGGAGGCCCTCTGTCAGACCCAGTGTTGACATGTGGCAAGACACTCCTCGGGGCGCGTCTTGCCTGGGCCTCTCTCATGGAGGCCCTCAGTCAGACCCAGTGTTGACAAGTGTCAAGACGCTCCTCGGGGCGCGTCTTGCTTGGGCCTCTCTCCTGGAGGCACTCAGTCAGACCCATTGTTGACATGTGGCAAGACGCTCCTCGGGGCGCTTCTTGCTTGGGCCTCTCTCCTGGAGGCGCTCAGTCAGACCCAGTGGTGACATGTGGCAAGACGCTCCTCGGGGCGCGTCTTACTTGGGCCTCTCTCCTGGAGGCGCTCAGTCAGACCCAGTGGTGACATGTGGCAAGACGCTCCTCGGGGCACGTATTGCTTGGGCCTCTCTCCTGGAGGCCCTCTGTCAGACCCAGTGGTGACATGTGGCAAGACGCTCCTCGGGGCGCGTCTTGCTTGGGCTTCTCTCATTGAGGCCCTCAGTCAGACCCAGTGTTGACATGTGTCAAGACGCTCCTCGGGGCGTGTCTTGCTTGGGCCTCTGTCCTGGAGGCGCTCAGTCAGACCAGTGTTGACATGTGGCAAGACACTCCTCGGGGCGCGTCTTGCTTGGGCCTCTCTCCTGGAGGCCCTCTGTCAGACCCAGTGTTGACATATGGCAAGACGCTCCTCGGGGCGCGTCTTGCTTGGGCCTCTCTCATGGAGGCCCTCAGTCAGACCCAGTGTTGACAAGTGTCAAGACGCTCCTCAGGGAGCGTCTTGCTTGGGCCTCTCTCCTGGAGGCCCTCAGTCAGACCCATTGTTGACATGTTGCAAGACGCTCCTCGAGGCGCTTCTTGCTTGGGCCTCTCTCCTGTAAGCGCTCAGACAGACCCAGTGTTGACATGTGGCAAGACGCTCCTCGGTGCGCGTCTTGCTTGGGCCTCTCTCCTGGAGGCGCTCAGTCAGACCCAGTGTTGACATGTGGCAAGACACTCCTCGGGGCGCGTCTTGATTGGGCCTCTCTCCTGGAGGCCCTCTGTCAGACCCAGTGTTGACATGTGGCAAGACACTCCTCGGGGCGCGTCTTGCTTGGGCTTCTCTCATGGAGGCCCTCAGTCAGACCCAGTGTTAACCAGTGTCAAGACACTCCTCGGGGCGCGTCTTGCTTGGGCTTTTCTCCTGGAGGCGCTCAGACAGACCGAGTGCTGACATGTGGCAAGACGCTCCTCGGGGCGCGTCTTGCTTGGGCCTCTCTCCTGGAGGCGCTCAGTCAGACCCAGTGGTGATGTATGGCAAGACGCTCCTCGGGGCGCGTATTGCTTGTGCCTCTCTCCTGGAGGCCCTCTGTCAGACCCAGTGTTGACATGTGGCAAGACACTCCTCGGGGCGCGTCTTGCTTGGGCTTCTCTCATGGAGGCCCTCAGTCAGACCCAGTGTTAACAAGTGTCAAGACACTCCTCGGGGCGCGTCTTGCTTGGGCCTCTCTCCTGGAGGCGCTCTGTCAGACCCATTGTTGACATGTGGCAAGACGCTCCTCGGGGCGTGTCTTGCTTTGGCTTCTCTCCTGGAGGTCCTCAGTCAGACCCATTGTTGACATGTGGCAAGACGCTCCTCGGGGCGCTTCTTGCTTGGGCCTCTCTCCTGGAGGCGCTCAGTCAGACCCAGTGTTGACATGTGGCAAGACTCTCCTCGGGGCGCTTCTTGCTTGGGCCATCACCTGGAGGCGCTCAGTCAGACCCAGTGTGAACATGTGGCAAGACGCTCCTCGGGGCACATCTTGCTTGGGCCTCTCTCCTGGAGGCGCTCAGTCAGACCCAGTGTTGACATGTGGCAAGACGCTCCTCGGGGCGCGTCTTGCTTGGGCCTCTCTCCTGGAGGCGCTCAGTCAGACCCAGTGTTGACATGTGGCAAGACGCTCCTCGGGGCGCGTCTTACTTGGGCCTCTCTCCTGGAGGCGCTCAGTCAGACCCAGGGTTGACATGTGGCAAGACGCTCCTCGGGGCGCGTCTTGCTTGGGCCTCTCTCCTGGAGGCTCTCAGTCAGACCCAGTGGTGACATGTGGCAAGACGCTCCTCGGGGCGCGTCTTGCTTGGGCCTCTCTCCTGGAGGCGCTCAGTCAGACCCAGTGTTGACATGTGGCAAGACACTCCTCGGGGCGCGTCTTGCTTGGGCCTCTCTCCTGGAGGCCCTCTGTCAGACCCAGTGTTGACATGTGGCAAGACACTCCTCGGGGCGCTTCTTGCTTGGGCCTCTCTCCTGGAAGCGCTCAGTCAGACCCAGTGTTGACATGTGGCAAGACGCTCCTCGGTGCGCGTCTTGCTTGGGCCTCTCTCCTGGAGGCGCTCAGTCAGACCCAGTGTTGACATGTGGCAAGACACTCCTCGGGGCGCGTCTTGCTTGGGCTTCTCTCATGGAGACCCTCAGTCAGACCCAGTGTTAACAAGTGTCAAGACACTCCTCGGGGCGCGTCTTGCTTGGGCCTCTCTCCTGGAGGCGCTCAGTCAGACCGAGTGCTGACATGTGGCAAGACGCTCCTCGGGGCGCGTCTTGCTTGGGCCTCTCTCCTGGAGGCGCTCAGTCAGACCCAGTGTTGACATGTGGCAAGACGCTCCTCGGGGCACGTCTTGCTTGGACCTCTCTCCTGGAGGCGCTCAGTCAGACCCAGTGTTGACATGTGGCAAGACGCTCCTCGGGGCGCGTCTTGCTTGGGCCTCTCTCCTGGAGGCCCTCTGTCAGACCCAGTGTTGACATGTGGCAAGACGCTCCTAGGGGCGCGTCTTGCTTGGGCCTCTCTCCTGGAGGCGCTCAGTCAGACCAAGTGCTGACATGTGGCAAGACGCTCCTCGGTGCGCGTCTTGCTTGGGCCTCTCTTCTGGAGGCGCTCAGTCAGACCCAGTGTTGACATGTGGCAAGACGCTCCTCGGTGCGCGTCTTGCTTGGGCCTCTCTCCTGGAGGCGCTCAGTCAGACCCAGTGTTGACAAGTGTCAAGACGCTCCTCGGGGCGCGTCTTGCTTGGGCCTCTCTCCTGGAGGCACTCAGTCAGACCCATTGTTGACATGTGGCAAGACGCTCCTCGGGGCGCTTCTTGCTTGGGCCTCTCTCCTGGAGGCGCTCAGTCAGACCCAGTGGTGACATGTGGCAAGACGCTCCTCGGGGCGCGTCTTACTTGGGCCTCTCTCCTGGAGGCGCTCAGTCAGACCCAGTGGTGACATGTGGCAAGACGCTCCTCGGGGCACGTATTGCTTGGGCCTCTCTCCTGGAGGCCCTCTGTCAGACCCAGTGGTGACATGTGGCAAGACGCTCCTCGGGGCGCGTCTTGCTTGGGCTTCTCTCATTGAGGCCCTCAGTCAGACCCAGTGTTGACATGTGTCAAGACGCTCCTCGGGGCGTGTCTTGCTTGGGCCTCTGTCCTGGAGGCGCTCAGTCAGACCAGTGTTGACATGTGGCAAGACACTCCTCGGGGCGCGTCTTGCTTGGGCCTCTCTCCTGGAGGCCCTCTGTCAGACCCAGTGTTGACATATGGCAAGACGCTCCTCGGGGCGCGTCTTGCTTGGGCCTCTCTCATGGAGGCCCTCAGTCAGACCCAGTGTTGACAAGTGTCAAGACGCTCCTCAGGGCGCGTCTTGCTTGGGCCTCTCTCCTGGAGGCCCTCAGTCAGACCCATTGTTGACATGTTGCAAGACGCTCCTCGAGGCGCTTCTTGCTTGGGCCTCTCTCCTGTAAGCGCTCAGACAGACCCAGTGTTGACATGTGGCAAGACGCTCCTCGGTGCGCGTCTTGCTTGGGCCTCTCTCCTGGAGGCGCTCAGTCAGACCCAGTGTTGACATGTGGCAAGACACTCCTCGGGGCGCGTCTTGATTGGGCCTCTCTCCTGGAGGCCCTCTGTCAGACCCAGTGTTGACATGTGGCAAGACACTCCTCGGGGCGCGTCTTGCTTGGGCTTCTCTCATGGAGGCCCTCAGTCAGACCCAGTGTTAACCAGTGTCAAGACACTCCTCGGGGCGCGTCTTGCTTGGGCTTTTCTCCTGGAGGCGCTCAGACAGACCGAGTGCTGACATGTGGCAAGACGCTCCTCGGGGCGCGTCTTGCTTGGGCCTCTCTCCTGGAGGCGCTCAGTCAGACCCAGTGGTGATGTATGGCAAGACGCTCCTCGGGGCGCGTATTGCTTGTGCCTCTCTCCTGGAGGCCCTCTGTCAGACCCAGTGTTGACATGTGGCAAGACACTCCTCGGGGCGCGTCTTGCTTGGGCTTCTCTCATGGAGGCCCTCAGTCAGACCCAGTGTTAACAAGTGTCAAGACACTCCTCGGGGCGCGTCTTGCTTGGGCCTCTCTCCTGGAGGCGCTCTGTCAGACCCATTGTTGACATGTGGCAAGACGCTCCTCGGGGCGTGTCTTGCTTTGGCTTCTCTCCTGGAGGTCCTCAGTCAGACCCATTGTTGACATGTGGCAAGACGCTCCTCGGGGCGCTTCTTGCTTGGGCCTCTCTCCTGGAGGCGCTCAGTCAGACCCAGTGTTGACATGTGGCAAGACTCTCCTCGGGGCGCTTCTTGCTTGGGCCATCACCTGGAGGCGCTCAGTCAGACCCAGTGTGAACATGTGGCAAGACGCTCCTCGGGGCACATCTTGCTTGGGCCTCTCTCCTGGAGGCGCTCAGTCAGACCCAGTGTTGACATGTGGCAAGACGCTCCTCGGGGCGCGTCTTGCTTGGGCCTCTCTCCTGGAGGCGCTCAGTCAGACCCAGTGTTGACATGTGGCAAGACGCTCCTCGGGGCGCGTCTTACTTGGGCCTCTCTCCTGGAGGCGCTCAGTCAGACCCAGGGTTGACATGTGGCAAGACGCTCCTCGGGGCGCGTCTTGCTTGGGCCTCTCTCCTGGAGGCTCTCAGTCAGACCCAGTGGTGACATGTGGCAAGACGCTCCTCGGGGCGCGTCTTGCTTGGGCCTCTCTCCTGGAGGCGCTCAGTCAGACCCAGTGTTGACATGTGGCAAGACACTCCTCGGGGCGCGTCTTGCTTGGGCCTCTCTCCTGGAGGCCCTCTGTCAGACCCAGTGTTGACATGTGGCAAGACACTCCTCGGGGCGCTTCTTGCTTGGGCCTCTCTCCTGGAAGCGCTCAGTCAGACCCAGTGTTGACATGTGGCAAGACGCTCCTCGGTGCGCGTCTTGCTTGGGCCTCTCTCCTGGAGGCGCTCAGTCAGACCCAGTGTTGACATGTGGCAAGACACTCCTCGGGGCGCGTCTTGCTTGGGCTTCTCTCATGGAGACCCTCAGTCAGACCCAGTGTTAACAAGTGTCAAGACACTCCTCGGGGCGCGTCTTGCTTGGGCCTCTCTCCTGGAGGCGCTCAGTCAGACCGAGTGCTGACATGTGGCAAGACGCTCCTCGGGGCGCGTCTTGCTTGGGCCTCTCTCCTGGAGGCGCTCAGTCAGACCCAGTGTTGACATGTGGCAAGACGCTCCTCGGGGCACGTCTTGCTTGGACCTCTCTCCTGGAGGCGCTCAGTCAGACCCAGTGTTGACATGTGGCAAGACGCTCCTCGGGGCGCGTCTTGCTTGGGCCTCTCTCCTGGAGGCCCTCTGTCAGACCCAGTGTTGACATGTGGCAAGACGCTCCTAGGGGCGCGTCTTGCTTGGGCCTCTCTCCTGGAGGCGCTCAGTCAGACCAAGTGCTGACATGTGGCAAGACGCTCCTCGGTGCGCGTCTTGCTTGGGCCTCTCTTCTGGAGGCGCTCAGTCAGACCCAGTGTTGACATGTGGCAAGACGCTCCTCGGTGCGCGTCTTGCTTGGGCCTCTCTCCTGGAGGCGCTCAGTCAGACCCAGTGTTGACATGTGGCAAGACACTCCTCGGGGCGCGTCTTGCTTGGGCCTCTCTCCTGGAGGCGCTCAGTCAGACCAAGTGCTGACATGTGGCAAGACGCTCCTCGGTGCGCGTCTTGCTTGGGCCTCTCTCCTGGAGGCGCTCAGTCAGACCCAGTGTTGACATGTGGCAAGACACTCCTCGGGGCGCGTCTTGCTTGGGCCTCTCTCCTGGAGGCCCTCTGTCAGACCCAGTGTTGACATGTGGCAAGACGCTCCTAGGGGCGCGTCTTGCTTGGCTCTCTCTCCTGGAGGCGCTCAGTCAGACCGAGTGCTGACATGTGGCAAGACGCTCCTCGGGGCGCGTCTTGCTTGGGCCTCTCTCCTGGAGGCGCTCAGTCAGACCCAGTGGTGACGTATGGCAAGACGCTCCTCGGGGCGCGTATTGCTTGGGCCTCTCTCCTGGAGGCCCTCTGTCAGACCCAGTGTTGACATGTGGCAAGACACTCCTCGGGGCGCGTCTTGCTTGGGCTTCTCTCATGGAGGCCCTCAGTCAGACCCAGTGTTGACAAGTGTCAAGACGCTCCTCGGGGCGCTTCTTGCTTGGGCCTCTCTCCTGGAGGCGCTCAGTCAGACCCAGTGTTGACATGTGGCAAGACACTCCTCGGGGCGCGTCTTGCTTGGGCCTCTCTCCTGGAGGCCCTCTGTCAGACCCAGTGTTGACAAGTGTCAAGACGCTCCTCGGGGCGCGTCTTGCTTGGCTCTCTCTCCTGGAGGCGCTCAGTCAGACCGAGTGCTGACATGTGGCAAGACGCTCCTCGGGGCGCGTCTTGCTTGGGCCTCTCTCCTGGAGGCGCTCAGTCAGACCCAGTGGTGACGTATGGCAAGACGCTCCTCGGGGCGCGTATTGCTTGGGCCTCTCTCCTGGAGGCCCTCTGTCAGACCCAGTGTTGACATGTGGCAAGACACTCCTCGGGGCGCGTCTTGCTTGGGCCTCTCTCCTGGAGGCGCTCAGTCAGACCAAGTGCTGACATGTGGCAAGACGCTCCTTGGTGCGCGTCTTGCTTGGGCCTCTCTCCTGGAGGCGCTCAGTCAGACCCAGTGTTGACATTTGGCAAGACGCTCCTCGGTGCGCATCTTGCTTGGGCCTCTCTCCTGGAGGCGCTCAGTCAGACCCAGTGTTGACATGTGGCAAGACACTCCTCGGGGCGCGTCTTGCTTGGGCCTCTCTCCTGGAGGCCCTCTGTCAGACCCAGTGTTGACATGTGGCAAGACGCTCCTAGGGGCGCGTCTTGCTTGGCTCTCTCTCCTGGAGGCGCTCAGTCAGACCGAGTGCTGACATGTGGCAAGACGCTCCTCGGGGCGCGTCTTGCTTGGGCCTCTCTCCTGGAGGCGCTCAGTCAGACCCAGTGGTGACGTATGGCAAGACGCTCCTCGGGGCGCGTATTGCTTGGGCCTCTCTCCTGGAGGCCCTCTGTCAGACCCAGTGTTGACATGTGGCAAGACACTCCTCGGGGCGCGTCTTGCTTGGGCTTCTCTCATGGAGGCCCTCAGTCAGACCCAGTGTTGACAAGTGTCAAGACGCTCCTCGGGGCGCTTCTTGCTTGGGCCTCTCTCCTGGAGGGGCTCAGTCAGACCCAGTGATGACATGTGGCAAGACACTCCTCGGGGCGCGTCTTGCTTGGGCCTCTCTCATGGAGGCCCTCAGTCAGACCCAGTGTTGACAAGTGTCAAGACGCTCCTCGGGGCGCGTCTTGCTTGGGCCTCTCTCCTGGAGGCACTCAGTCAGACCCATTGTTGACATGTGGCAAGACACTCCTCTGGGCGCGTCTTGCTTGGGCTTCTCTCCTGGAGGCCCTCAGTCAGACCCATTGTTGACAAGAGGCAAGACGCTCCTCGGGGCGCTTCTTGCTTGGGCCTCTCTCCTGGAGGCGCTCAGTCAGACCCAGTGTTGACATGTGGCAAGACGCTCCTCGGGGCACGTCTTGCTTGGGCCTCTCTCCTGGAGGCGCTCAGTCAGACCCAGTGTTGACATGTGGCAAGACGCTCCTCGGGGCGCTTCTTGCTTGGGCCTCTCTCCTGGAGGCGCTCAGTCAGACCCAGTGGTGACATGTGGCAAGACGCTCCTCGGGGCGCGTCTTACTTGGGCCTCTCTCCTGGAGGCGCTCAGTCAGACCCAGTGGTGACATGTGGCAAGACGCTCCTCGGGGCACGTATTGCTTGGGCCTCTCTCCTGGAGGCCCTCTGTCAGACCCAGTGTTGACATGTGGCAAGACGCTCCTCGGGGCGCGTCTTGCTTGGGCTTCTCTCATTGAGGCCCTCAGTCAGACCCAGTGTTGACATGTGTCAAGACGCTCCTCGGGGCGTGTCTTGCTTGGGCCTCTCTCCTGGAGGCGCTCAGTCAGACCCAGTGGTGACATGTGGCAAGACGCTCCTCGGGGCACGTATTGCTTGGGCCTCTCTCCTGGAGGCCCTCTGTCAGTCCCAGTGTTGACATGTGGCAAGACGCTCCTCGGGGCGCGTCTTGCTTGGGCTTCTCTCATTGAGGCCCTCAGTCAGACCCAGTGTTGACATGTGTCAAGACGCTCCTCGGGGCGTGTCTTGCTTGGGCCTCTCTCCTGGAGGCGCTCAGTCAGACCCAGTGTCGACATGTGGCAAGACACTCCTCGGGGCACGTCTTGCTTGGGTCTCTCTCCTGGAGGCCCTCTGTCAGACCCAGTGTTGACATGTGGCAAGACGCTCCTCGGGGCACGTCTTGCTTGGGCCTCTCTCATGGAGGCCCTCAGTCAGACCCAGTGTTGACAAGTGTCAAGACGCTCCTCAGGGCGCGTCTTGCCCTCAGTCAGACCCATTGTTGAAATGTGGCAAGACGCTCCTCGGGGCACTTATTGCTTGGGCCTCTCTCCTGGAGGCGCTCAGTCAGACCCAGTGTTGACATGTGGCAAGACGCTCCTCGGGGCGCGTCTTGCTTGGGCCTCTCTCCTGGAGGCCCTCTGTCAGACCCAGTGTTGACATGTGGCAAGACGCTCCTAGGGGCGCGTCTTGCTTGGGCCTCTCTCCTGGAGGCGCTCAGTCAGACCAAGTGCTGACATGTGGCAAGACGCTCCTCGGTGCGCGTCTTGCTTGGGCCTCTCTTCTGGAGGCGCTCAGTCAGACCCAGTGTTGACATGTGGCAAGACGCTCCTCGGTGCGCGTCTTGCTTGGGCCTCTCTCCTGGAGGCGCTCAGTCAGACCCAGTGTTGACAAGTGTCAAGACGCTCCTCGGGGCGCGTCTTGCTTGGGCCTCTCTCCTGGAGGCACTCAGTCAGACCCATTGTTGACATGTGGCAAGACGCTCCTCGGGGCGCTTCTTGCTTGGGCCTCTCTCCTGGAGGCGCTCAGTCAGACCCAGTGGTGACATGTGGCAAGACGCTCCTCGGGGCGCGTCTTACTTGGGCCTCTCTCCTGGAGGCGCTCAGTCAGACCCAGTGGTGACATGTGGCAAGACGCTCCTCGGGGCACGTATTGCTTGGGCCTCTCTCCTGGAGGCCCTCTGTCAGACCCAGTGGTGACATGTGGCAAGACGCTCCTCGGGGCGCGTCTTGCTTGGGCTTCTCTCATTGAGGCCCTCAGTCAGACCCAGTGTTGACATGTGTCAAGACGCTCCTCGGGGCGTGTCTTGCTTGGGCCTCTGTCCTGGAGGCGCTCAGTCAGACCAGTGTTGACATGTGGCAAGACACTCCTCGGGGCGCGTCTTGCTTGGGCCTCTCTCCTGGAGGCCCTCTGTCAGACCCAGTGTTGACATATGGCAAGACGCTCCTCGGGGCGCGTCTTGCTTGGGCCTCTCTCATGGAGGCCCTCAGTCAGACCCAGTGTTGACAAGTGTCAAGACGCTCCTCAGGGCGCGTCTTGCTTGGGCCTCTCTCCTGGAGGCCCTCAGTCAGACCCATTGTTGACATGTTGCAAGACGCTCCTCGAGGCGCTTCTTGCTTGGGCCTCTCTCCTGTAAGCGCTCAGACAGACCCAGTGTTGACATGTGGCAAGACGCTCCTCGGTGCGCGTCTTGCTTGGGCCTCTCTCCTGGAGGCGCTCAGTCAGACCCAGTGTTGACATGTGGCAAGACACTCCTCGGGGCGCGTCTTGATTGGGCCTCTCTCCTGGAGGCCCTCTGTCAGACCCAGTGTTGACATGTGGCAAGACACTCCTCGGGGCGCGTCTTGCTTGGGCTTCTCTCATGGAGGCCCTCAGTCAGACCCAGTGTTAACCAGTGTCAAGACACTCCTCGGGGCGCGTCTTGCTTGGGCTTTTCTCCTGGAGGCGCTCAGACAGACCGAGTGCTGACATGTGGCAAGACGCTCCTCGGGGCGCGTCTTGCTTGGGCCTCTCTCCTGGAGGCGCTCAGTCAGACCCAGTGGTGATGTATGGCAAGACGCTCCTCGGGGCGCGTATTGCTTGTGCCTCTCTCCTGGAGGCCCTCTGTCAGACCCAGTGTTGACATGTGGCAAGACACTCCTCGGGGCGCGTCTTGCTTGGGCTTCTCTCATGGAGGCCCTCAGTCAGACCCAGTGTTAACAAGTGTCAAGACACTCCTCGGGGCGCGTCTTGCTTGGGCCTCTCTCCTGGAGGCGCTCTGTCAGACCCATTGTTGACATGTGGCAAGACGCTCCTCGGGGCGTGTCTTGCTTTGGCTTCTCTCCTGGAGGTCCTCAGTCAGACCCATTGTTGACATGTGGCAAGACGCTCCTCGGGGCGCTTCTTGCTTGGGCCTCTCTCCTGGAGGCGCTCAGTCAGACCCAGTGTTGACATGTGGCAAGACTCTCCTCGGGGCGCTTCTTGCTTGGGCCATCACCTGGAGGCGCTCAGTCAGACCCAGTGTGAACATGTGGCAAGACGCTCCTCGGGGCACATCTTGCTTGGGCCTCTCTCCTGGAGGCGCTCAGTCAGACCCAGTGTTGACATGTGGCAAGACGCTCCTCGGGGCGCGTCTTGCTTGGGCCTCTCTCCTGGAGGCGCTCAGTCAGACCCAGTGTTGACATGTGGCAAGACGCTCCTCGGGGCGCGTCTTACTTGGGCCTCTCTCCTGGAGGCGCTCAGTCAGACCCAGGGTTGACATGTGGCAAGACGCTCCTCGGGGCGCGTCTTGCTTGGGCCTCTCTCCTGGAGGCTCTCAGTCAGACCCAGTGGTGACATGTGGCAAGACGCTCCTCGGGGCGCGTCTTGCTTGGGCCTCTCTCCTGGAGGCGCTCAGTCAGACCCAGTGTTGACATGTGGCAAGACACTCCTCGGGGCGCGTCTTGCTTGGGCCTCTCTCCTGGAGGCCCTCTGTCAGACCCAGTGTTGACATGTGGCAAGACACTCCTCGGGGCGCTTCTTGCTTGGGCCTCTCTCCTGGAAGCGCTCAGTCAGACCCAGTGTTGACATGTGGCAAGACGCTCCTCGGTGCGCGTCTTGCTTGGGCCTCTCTCCTGGAGGCGCTCAGTCAGACCCAGTGTTGACATGTGGCAAGACACTCCTCGGGGCGCGTCTTGCTTGGGCTTCTCTCATGGAGACCCTCAGTCAGACCCAGTGTTAACAAGTGTCAAGACACTCCTCGGGGCGCGTCTTGCTTGGGCCTCTCTCCTGGAGGCGCTCAGTCAGACCGAGTGCTGACATGTGGCAAGACGCTCCTCGGGGCGCGTCTTGCTTGGGCCTCTCTCCTGGAGGCGCTCAGTCAGACCCAGTGTTGACATGTGGCAAGACGCTCCTCGGGGCACGTCTTGCTTGGACCTCTCTCCTGGAGGCGCTCAGTCAGACCCAGTGTTGACATGTGGCAAGACGCTCCTCGGGGCGCGTCTTGCTTGGGCCTCTCTCCTGGAGGCCCTCTGTCAGACCCAGTGTTGACATGTGGCAAGACGCTCCTAGGGGCGCGTCTTGCTTGGGCCTCTCTCCTGGAGGCGCTCAGTCAGACCAAGTGCTGACATGTGGCAAGACGCTCCTCGGTGCGCGTCTTGCTTGGGCCTCTCTTCTGGAGGCGCTCAGTCAGACCCAGTGTTGACATGTGGCAAGACGCTCCTCGGTGCGCGTCTTGCTTGGGCCTCTCTCCTGGAGGCGCTCAGTCAGACCCAGTGTTGACATGTGGCAAGACACTCCTCGGGGCGCGTCTTGCTTGGGCCTCTCTCCTGGAGGCGCTCAGTCAGACCAAGTGCTGACATGTGGCAAGACGCTCCTCGGTGCGCGTCTTGCTTGGGCCTCTCTCCTGGAGGCGCTCAGTCAGACCCAGTGTTGACATGTGGCAAGACACTCCTCGGGGCGCGTCTTGCTTGGGCCTCTCTCCTGGAGGCCCTCTGTCAGACCCAGTGTTGACATGTGGCAAGACGCTCCTAGGGGCGCGTCTTGCTTGGCTCTCTCTCCTGGAGGCGCTCAGTCAGACCGAGTGCTGACATGTGGCAAGACGCTCCTCGGGGCGCGTCTTGCTTGGGCCTCTCTCCTGGAGGCGCTCAGTCAGACCCAGTGGTGACGTATGGCAAGACGCTCCTCGGGGCGCGTATTGCTTGGGCCTCTCTCCTGGAGGCCCTCTGTCAGACCCAGTGTTGACATGTGGCAAGACACTCCTCGGGGCGCGTCTTGCTTGGGCTTCTCTCATGGAGGCCCTCAGTCAGACCCAGTGTTGACAAGTGTCAAGACGCTCCTCGGGGCGCTTCTTGCTTGGGCCTCTCTCCTGGAGGCGCTCAGTCAGACCCAGTGTTGACATGTGGCAAGACACTCCTCGGGGCGCGTCTTGCTTGGGCCTCTCTCCTGGAGGCCCTCTGTCAGACCCAGTGTTGACAAGTGTCAAGACGCTCCTCGGGGCGCGTCTTGCTTGGCTCTCTCTCCTGGAGGCGCTCAGTCAGACCGAGTGCTGACATGTGGCAAGACGCTCCTCGGGGCGCGTCTTGCTTGGGCCTCTCTCCTGGAGGCGCTCAGTCAGACCCAGTGGTGACGTATGGCAAGACGCTCCTCGGGGCGCGTATTGCTTGGGCCTCTCTCCTGGAGGCCCTCTGTCAGACCCAGTGTTGACATGTGGCAAGACACTCCTCGGGGCGCGTCTTGCTTGGGCCTCTCTCCTGGAGGCGCTCAGTCAGACCAAGTGCTGACATGTGGCAAGACGCTCCTTGGTGCGCGTCTTGCTTGGGCCTCTCTCCTGGAGGCGCTCAGTCAGACCCAGTGTTGACATTTGGCAAGACGCTCCTCGGTGCGCATCTTGCTTGGGCCTCTCTCCTGGAGGCGCTCAGTCAGACCCAGTGTTGACATGTGGCAAGACACTCCTCGGGGCGCGTCTTGCTTGGGCCTCTCTCCTGGAGGCCCTCTGTCAGACCCAGTGTTGACATGTGGCAAGACGCTCCTAGGGGCGCGTCTTGCTTGGCTCTCTCTCCTGGAGGCGCTCAGTCAGACCGAGTGCTGACATGTGGCAAGACGCTCCTCGGGGCGCGTCTTGCTTGGGCCTCTCTCCTGGAGGCGCTCAGTCAGACCCAGTGGTGACGTATGGCAAGACGCTCCTCGGGGCGCGTATTGCTTGGGCCTCTCTCCTGGAGGCCCTCTGTCAGACCCAGTGTTGACATGTGGCAAGACACTCCTCGGGGCGCGTCTTGCTTGGGCTTCTCTCATGGAGGCCCTCAGTCAGACCCAGTGTTGACAAGTGTCAAGACGCTCCTCGGGGCGCTTCTTGCTTGGGCCTCTCTCCTGGAGGGGCTCAGTCAGACCCAGTGATGACATGTGGCAAGACACTCCTCGGGGCGCGTCTTGCTTGGGCCTCTCTCATGGAGGCCCTCAGTCAGACCCAGTGTTGACAAGTGTCAAGACGCTCCTCGGGGCGCGTCTTGCTTGGGCCTCTCTCCTGGAGGCACTCAGTCAGACCCATTGTTGACATGTGGCAAGACACTCCTCTGGGCGCGTCTTGCTTGGGCTTCTCTCCTGGAGGCCCTCAGTCAGACCCATTGTTGACAAGAGGCAAGACGCTCCTCGGGGCGCTTCTTGCTTGGGCCTCTCTCCTGGAGGCGCTCAGTCAGACCCAGTGTTGACATGTGGCAAGACGCTCCTCGGGGCACGTCTTGCTTGGGCCTCTCTCCTGGAGGCGCTCAGTCAGACCCAGTGTTGACATGTGGCAAGACGCTCCTCGGGGCGCTTCTTGCTTGGGCCTCTCTCCTGGAGGCGCTCAGTCAGACCCAGTGGTGACATGTGGCAAGACGCTCCTCGGGGCGCGTCTTACTTGGGCCTCTCTCCTGGAGGCGCTCAGTCAGACCCAGTGGTGACATGTGGCAAGACGCTCCTCGGGGCACGTATTGCTTGGGCCTCTCTCCTGGAGGCCCTCTGTCAGACCCAGTGTTGACATGTGGCAAGACGCTCCTCGGGGCGCGTCTTGCTTGGGCTTCTCTCATTGAGGCCCTCAGTCAGACCCAGTGTTGACATGTGTCAAGACGCTCCTCGGGGCGTGTCTTGCTTGGGCCTCTCTCCTGGAGGCGCTCAGTCAGACCCAGTGGTGACATGTGGCAAGACGCTCCTCGGGGCACGTATTGCTTGGGCCTCTCTCCTGGAGGCCCTCTGTCAGACCCAGTGTTGACATGTGGCAAGACGCTCCTCGGGGCGCGTCTTGCTTGGGCTTCTCTCATTGAGGCCCTCAGTCAGACCCAGTGTTGACATGTGTCAAGACGCTCCTCGGGGCGTGTCTTGCTTGGGCCTCTCTCCTGGAGGCGCTCAGTCAGACCCAGTGTCGACATGTGGCAAGACACTCCTCGGGGCACGTCTTGCTTGGGTCTCTCTCCTGGAGGCCCTCTGTCAGACCCAGTGTTGACATGTGGCAAGACGCTCCTCGGGGCACGTCTTGCTTGGGCCTCTCTCATGGAGGCCCTCAGTCAGACCCAGTGTTGACAAGTGTCAAGACGCTCCTCAGGGCGCGTCTTGCCCTCAGTCAGACCCATTGTTGAAATGTGGCAAGACGCTCCTCGGGGCACTTATTGCTTGGGCCTCTCTCCTGGAGGCGCTCAGTCAGACCCAGTGTTGACATGTGGCAAGACGCTCCTCGGGGCACGTCTTGCTTGGGCCTCTCTCCTGGAGGCCCTCTGTCAGACCCAGTGTTGACATGTGGCAAGACGCTCCTAGGGGCGCGTCTTGCTTGGGCCTCTCTCCTGGAGGCGCTCAGTCAGACCAAGTGCTGACATGTGGCAAGACGCTCCTCGGTGTGCGTCTTGCTTGGGCCTCTCTCCTGGAGGCGCTCAGTCAGATCCAGTGTTGACATGTGGCAAGACGCTCCTCGGTGCGCGTCTTGCTTGGGCCTCTCTCCTGGAGGCGCTCAGTCAGACCCAGTGTTGACATGTGGCAAGACACTCCTCGGGGCGCGTCTTGCTTGGGCCTCTCTCCTGGAGGCCCTCTGTCAGACCCAGTGTTGACATGTGGCAAGACGCTCCTAGGGGCGCGTCTTGCTTGGCTCTCTCTACTGGAGGCGCTCAGTCAGACCGAGTGCTGACATGTGGCAAGACGCTCCTCGGGGCGCGTGTTGCTTGGGCCTCTCTCCTGGAGGCGCTCAGTCAGACCCAGTGGTGACGTATGGCAAGACGCTCCTCGGGGCACGTATTGCTTGGGCCTCTCTCCTGGAGGCCCTCTGTCAGACCCAGTGTTGACAAGTGTCAAGACACTCCTCGGGGCGCGTCTTGCTTGGGCCTCTCTCCTGGAGGCGCTCAGTCAGACCCATTGTTAACATGTGGCAAGACGCTCCTCGGGGCGCGTCTTGCTTTGGCTTCTCTCCTGGAGGCCCTCAGTCAGACCCATTGTTGACATGTGGCAAGACGCTCCTCGGGGCGCTTCTTGCTTGGGCCTCTCTCCTGGAGGCGCTCAGTCAGACCCAGTGTTGACCTGTGGCAAGACTCTCCTTGGGGTGCTTCTTCCTTGGGCCATCTCCTGGAGGCGCTCAGTCAGACCCAGTGTTGACAAGTGGCAAGACGCTCCTCGGGGCACATCTTGCTTGGGCCACTCTCCTGGAGGCGATCAGTCAGAACCAGTGTTGACATGTGGCAAGACGCTCCTCGGGGCGCGTCTTGCTTGGGCCTCTCTCCTGGAGGCGCTCAGTCAGACCCAGTGTTGACATGTGGCAAGACGCTCCTCGGGGCGCGTCTTACTTGGGCCTCTCTCCTGGAGGCGCTCAGTCAGACCCAGTGTTGACATGTGGCAAGACGCTCCTCGGAGCGCGTCTTGCTTGGGCCTCTCTCCTGGAGGCTCTCAGTAAGACCCAGTGGTGACATGTGGCAAGACGCTCCTCGGGGCGCGTCTTGCTTGGCTCTCTCTCCTGGAGGCGCTCAGTCAGACCGAGTGCTGACATGTGGCAAGACGCTCCTAGGGGCGCGTCTTGCTTGGGCCTCTCTCCTGGAGGCGCTCAGTCAGACCCAGTGGTGACGTATGGCAAGACGCTCCTCGGGGCGCGTATTGCTTGGGCCTCTCTCCTGGAGGCCCTCTGTCAGACCCAGTGTTGACATGTGGCAAGACACTCCTCGGGGCGCGTCTTGCTTGGGCTTCTCTCATGGAGGCCCTCAGTCAGACCCAGTGTTCACAAGTGTCAAGACACTCCTCGGGGCACGTCTTGCTTGGGCCTCTCTCCTGGAGGCCCTCAGTCAGACCCATTGTTGACATGTGGCAAGACGCTCCTCGGGGCGCTTCTTGCTTGGGCCTCTCTCCTGGAGGGGCTCAGTCAGACCCAGTGATGACATGTGGCAAGACACTCCTCGGGGCGCGTCTTGCTTGGGCCTCTCTCCTGGAGGCCCTCTGTCAGACCCAGTGTTGACATGTGGCAAGACACTCCTCGGGGCGCGTCTTGCCTGGGCCTCTCTGAAGGAGGCCCTCAGTCAGACCCAGTGTTGACAAGTGTCAAGACGCTCCTCGGGGCGCGTCTTGCTTGGGCCTCTCTCCTGGAGGCACTCAGTCAGACCCATTGTTGACATGTGGCAAGACGCTCCTCGGGGCGCTTCTTGCTTGGGCCTCTCTCCTGGAGGCGCTCAGTCAGACCCAGTGGTGACATGTGGCAAGACGCTCCTCGGGGCGCGTCTTACTTGGGCCTCTCTCCTGGAGGCGCTCAGTCAGACCCAGTGGTGACATGTGGCAAGACGCTCCTCGGGGCACGTATTGCTTGGGCCTCTCTCCTGGAGGCCCTCTGTCAGACCCAGTGGTGACATGTGGCAAGACGCTCCTCGGGGCGCGTCTTGCTTGGGCTTCTCTCATTGAGGCCCTCAGTCAGACCCAGTGTTGACATGTGTCAAGACGCTCCTCGGGGCGTGTCTTGCTTGGGCCTCTGTCCTGGAGGCGCTCAGTCAGACCAGTGTTGACATGTGGCAAGACACTCCTCGGGGCGCGTCTTGCTTGGGCCTCTCTCCTGGAGGCCCTCTGTCAGACCCAGTGTTGACATATGGCAAGACGCTCCTCGGGGCGCGTCTTGCTTGGGCCTCTCTCATGGAGGCCCTCAGTCAGACCCAGTGTTGACAAGTGTCAAGACGCTCCTCAGGGCGCGTCTTGCTTGGGCCTCTCTCCTGGAGGCCCTCAGTCAGACCCATTGTTGACATGTTGCAAGACGCTCCTCGGGGCGCTTCTTGCTTGGGCCTCTCTCCTGTAAGCGCTCAGTCAGACCCAGTGTTGACATGTGGCAAGACGCTCCTCGGTGCGCGTCTTGCTTGGGCCTCTCTCCTGGAGGCCCTCTGTCAGACCCAGTGTTGACATGTGGCAAGACACTCCTCGGGGCGCGTCTTGCTTGGGCTTCTCTCATGGAGGCCCTCAGTCAGACCCAGTGTTAACAAGTGTCAAGACACTCCTCGGGGCGCGTCTTGCTTGGGCTTTTGTCCTGGAGGCGCTCAGTCAGACCGAGTGCTGACATGTGGCAAGACGCTCCTCGGGGCGCGTCTTGCTTGGGCCTCTCTCCTGGAGGCGCTCAGTCAGACCCAGTGGTGACGTATGGCAAGACGCTCCTCGGGGCGCGTATTGCTTGTGCCTCTCTCCTGGAGGCGCTCAGTCAGACCCATTGTTGACATGTGGCAAGACGCTCCTCGGGGCGCTTCTTGCTTGGGCCTCTCTCCTGGAGGCGCTCAGTCAGACCCAGTGTTGACATTTGGCAAGACGCTCCTCGGGGCGCGTCTTGCTTGGGCCTCTCTCCTGGAGGCGCTCAGTCAGACCCAGTGGTGACATATGGCAAGACGCTCCTCGGGGCGCGTATTGCTTGGGCCTCTCTCCTGGAGGCCCTCTGTCAGACCCAGTGTTGACATGTGGCAAGACACTCCTCGGGGCGCGTCTTGCTTGGGCCTCTCTCCTGGAGGCCCTCTGTCAGACCCAGTGTTGACATGTGGCAAGACACTCCTCGGGGCGCGTCTTGCTTGGGCCTCTCTCCTGGAGGCCCTCTGTCAGACCCAGTGTTGACATGTGGCAAGACGCTCCTAGGGGCACGTCTTGCTTGGCTCTCTCTCCTGGAGGCGCTCAGTCAGACCGAGTGCTGACATGTGGCAAGACGCTCCTCGGGGCGCGTCTTGCTTGGGCCTCTCTCCAGAAGGCCCTCAATCAGACCCAGTGTTGACACGTGGCAAGACGTTCCTCGGGGCGCATCTTGCTTGGGCCTCTCTCCTGGAGGCGCTCAGTCAGACTGAGTAGTGACATGTGGCCTGACGCTCCTCGGGGCGCGTCTTGCTTGGGCCTCTCTCCTGGAGGCCCTCAGTCAGACCCATTGTTGACATGTGGCAAGACGCTCCTCGGGGCGCATCTTGCTTGGGCCTCTCTCCAGAAGGCCCTCAATCAGACCCAGTGTTGACACGTGGCAAGACTCTCCTCGGGGCGTGTCTTGCTTGGGCCTCTCTCCTGGAGGCGCTCAGTCAGACCCAGTGTTGACATGTGGCAAGACGCTCCTCGGGGCGCGTCTTGCTTGGGCCTCTCTCCTGGAGGCGCTCAGTCAGAACCAGAGGTGACATGTGGCAAGACGCTCCTCGGGGCGCGTCTTGCTAGGGCCTCTCTCCTGGAGGCCCTCCGTCAGACCCAGTGTTGACATGTGGCAAGACGCTCCTCCGGGCGCGTCTTGCTTGGGCCTCTCTCCTGGAGGCGCTCAGTCAGACCCAGTGTTGACATATGGCAAGACGCTCCTCGGGGCGCGTCTTGATTGGGCTTCTCTCCTGGAGGCCCTCAGTCAGACCCATTGTTGACATGTGGCAAGACGCTCCTCGGGGCGCGTCTTGCTTGGTCCACTCTTCTGGAGGCGCTCAGTCAGACCGAGTGCTGACATAAGGCAAGACGCTCATCGGGGCGCGTCTTGCTGGGGACTCTCTCCTGGAGGCCCTCAGTCAGACCCCTTGTTGACATGTGGCAAGACGCTCCTCGGGGTGCGTCTTGCTTGGGCCTCTCTCCTGGAGGCGCTCAGTCAGACCGAGTAGTGACATGTGGCTAGATGCTCCTCGGGGCGCGTCTTGCTTGGGCCTCTCCCCTGGAGGCGCTCAGTCAGACCGAGTGCTGACATATGGCAAGACGCTCCTCAGGGCGCGTCTTGCTGGGGCTTCTCTCATGGAGGCACTCAGTCAGACCCAGTGTTGACATGTGGCAAGACGCTCCTCGGGGCTCGTCTTGCTTGGGCCTCTCTCCTGGAGGCGCTCAGTCAGACCCAGTGGTGACACGTGGCAAGACGCTCCTCGGGGCGTGTCTTGCTTGGGCCTCTCTCCTGGAGGCGCTCAGTCAGACCCAGTGGTGACATGTGGCAAGACGCTCCTCGGGGCGCGTCTTGCTTGGGCCTCTCTCCTGGAGGCGCTCAGTCAGACCCAGTGTTGACACGTGGCAAGACGCTCCTCGGGGCGCATCTTGCTTGGGCCTCTCTGCTGGAGACGCTCAGTCAGACCCAGTGTTGACATGTGGCAAGACACTCATCGGGGCGCGTCTTGCTTGGGCCTCTCTCATGGAGGCCCTCTGTCAGACCCAGTGTTGACATGTGTCAAGATGCTCCTCGGGGCGCGTCTTGCTTTGGCCTCTCTCCTGGAGGCCCTCAGTAAGACCCATTTTTGACATGTGGCAAGACGCTCCTCGGGGCGTGTCTTGCTTGGGCTTCTCTCCTGGAGGCCCTCAGTCAGACCCATTGTTGACATGTGGCAAGACGCTCCTCAGGCCGCGTCTTGCTTGGGCCTCTCTCCAGAAGGCCCTCAATAAGACCCAGTGTTGACACGTGGCAAGACGCTCCTCGGGGCGCGTCTTGCTTTGGCCTCTCTCCTGGAGGCGCTCATTCAGACCGACTGCTGACATGTGGCAAGAAGCTCCTCGGGGTGCGTCTTGTTTGGGCTTCTCTCCTGGAGAACATCAGTAAGACCCATTGTTGACATGTGGCAAGACGCTCCTCGGGGCGCATCTTGCTTGGGCCTCTCTCCAGAAGGCCCTCAATCAGACCCAGTGTTCACACGTGGCAAGACGTTCCTCGGGGCGCGTCTTGCTTGGGCCTCTCTCCTGGAGGCGCTCAGTCAGACTGAGTAGTGACATATGGCAAGACGCTCCTCGGGGCGCGTGTTGCGTGGGCCTCTCTCCTGGAGGCCCTCTGTCAGACCCAGTGTTGACATGTGGCAAGACACTCCTCGGGGCGCGTCTTGCTTGGGCTTCTCTCCTGGAGGCCCTCAGTCAGACCCAGTGTTGACAAGTGTCAAGACGCTCCTCGGGGCACGTCTTGCTTGGGCCTCTCTCCTGGAGGCGCTCAGTCAGACCGAGTGCTGACATGTGGCAAGACGCTCCTCGGTGCCCGTCTTGCTTGGGCCTCTCTCCTGGAGGCGCTCAGTCAGACCGAGTGCTGACATAAGGCAAGACGCTCATCGGGGCGCGTCTTGCTGGGGACTCTCTCCTGGAGGCGCTCAGTCAGACCCAGTGCTGACATGTGGCAAGACGCTCCTCGGGGCGCGTCTTGCTTGGGCCTCTCTCCTGGAGGCGCTCAGTCAGACCCAGTGTTGACATGTGGCAAGACGCTCCTCGGGGCGCGTCTTGCTTGGGCTTCTCTCCTGGAGGCCCTCAGTCAGACCCATTGTTGACATGTGGCAAGACGCTCCTCGGGGTGCGTCTTGCTTGGGCCTCTCTCCTGGAGGCGCTCAGTCAGACCGAGTAGTGACATGTGGCAAGATGCTCCTCGGGGTGCTTCTTGCTTGGGCTTCTCTCATGGAGGCACTCAGTCAGACCCAGTGTTGACACGTGGCAAGACGCTCCTCGGGGCTCGTCTTGCTTGGGCTTCTCTCCTGGAGGCGCTCATTCAGACCCAGTGGTGACACGTGGCAAGACGCTCCTCGGGGCGCGTCTTGCATGGGCCTCTCTCCTGGAGGCGCTCAGTCAGACCGAGTGCTGACATGTGGCAAGACGCTCCTCGGGGCGCGTCTTGCTTGGGCTTCTCTCCTGGAGGCCCTCAGTCAGACCCATTGTTGACATGTGGCAAGACGCTCCTCGGAGCGCGTCTTGCTTGGGCCTCTCTCCTGGAGGCGCTCAGTCAGACTGAGTAGTGACATGTGGCCCGACGCTCCTCGGGGCGCGTCTTGCTTGGGCCTCTCTCCTGGAGGCGCTCAGTCAGACCCAGTGGTGACATGTGACAAGACACTCCTCGGGGCGCGTCTTGCTTGCGCCTCTCTCCTGGAGGCCCTCTGTCAGACCCAGTGTTGACATGTGTCAAGACGCTCCTCGGGCCGCGTCTTGCTTGGGCTTCTCTCCTGGAGGCCCTCAGTCAGACCCATTGTTGACATGTGGCAAGACGCTCCTCGGGGCGCATCTTGCTTGGGCCTCTCTCCTGGAGGCGCTCAGTCAGAACCAGAGGTGACATGTGGCAAGACGCTCCTCGGGGCGCGTCTTGCTTGGGCCTCTCTCCTGGAGGCCCTCTGTCAGACCCAGTGTTGACATGTGGCAAGACGCTCCTCCGGGCGCGTCTTGCTTGGGCCTCTCTCCTGGAGGCGCAAGGTCAGACCGAGTGCGTACATAAGGCAAGACACTCCTCGGGGCGCGTCTTGCTGGGGACTCTCTCCTGGAGGCGCTCAGTCAGACCCAGTGCTGACATGTGGCAAGACGCTCCTCGGGGCGCGTCTTGCTTGGGCCTCTCTCCTGGAGGCGCTCAGTCAGACCCAGTGTTGACATGTGGCAAGACGCTCCTCGGGGCGCTTCTTGCTTGGGCCTCTCGCCTGGAGGCGCTCAGTCAGACCCAGTGTTGACATGTGGCAAGACGCTCCTCGGGGCGCGTCTTGCTTGGGCCTCTCTCCTGGAGGCGCTCAGTTAGACCCATTGTTGACATCTGGCAAGACGCTCCTCGGGGCGCGTCTTGCTTGGGCTTCTCTCCTGGAGGCCCTCAGTCAGACCCCTTTTTGACATGTGGCAAGATGCTCCTCGGGGTGCGTCTTGCTTGGGCCTCTCTCCTGGAGGCGCTCAGTCAGACCGAGTAGTGACATGTGGCAAGATGCTCCTCGGGGCGCGTCTTGCTTGGGCCTCTCTACTGGAGGCGCTCAGTCAGACCCAGTGGTGACACGTGGCAAGACACTCCTCGGGGCGCGTCTTGCTTTGGCCTCTCTCCTGGAGGCGCTCAGTCAGACCCAGTGGTGACATGTGGCAAGACGCTCCTCGGGGCGCGTCTTGCTTGGCCCTCTCTCCTGGAGGCGCTCAGTCAGACCCAGTGTTGACATGTGGCAAGACGCTCCTCGGGGCGCATCTTGCTTGGGCCTCTCTGCTGGAGGCGCTCAGTCAGACCCAGTTTTGACATGTGGCAAGACACTCCTCGGGGCGCGTCTTGCTTGGGCCTCTCTCAAGGAGGCCCTCTGTCAGACCCAGTGTTGACATGTGTCAAGACGCTCTTCGGGGCGCGTCTTGCTTTGGCCTCTCTCCTGGAGGCCCTCAGTAAGACCCATTGTTGACATGTGGCAAGAGGCTCCTCGGGGCGTGTCTTGCTTGGGCTTCTCTCCTGGAGGCCCTCAGTCAGATCCATTGTTGACATGTGGCAAGACGCTCCTCAGGCCGCGTCTTGCTTGGGCCTCTCTCCAGAAGGCCCTCAATAAGACCCAGTGTTGACACGTGGCAAGACGCTCCTCGGGGCGCGTCTTGCTTTGGCCTCTCTCCTGGAGGCGCTCAGTCAGACCGACTGCTGACATGTGGCAAGAAGCTCCTCGGGGTGCGTCTTGCTTGGGCTTCTCTCCTGGAGGCCCTCAGTAAGACCCATTGTTGACATGTGGCAAGACGCTCCTCGGGGCGCGTCTTGCTTGGGCTTCTCTCCTGGAGGCCCTCAGTCAGACCCATTGTTTACATGTGGCAAGACGCTCCTCGGGGCGCATCTTGCTTGGGCCTCTCTCCAGAAGGCCCTCAATCAGACCCAGTGTTGACACGTGGCAAGACGCTCCTTGGGGCACGTCTTGCTTGGGCCTCTCTCCTGGAGGCGCTCAGTCAGACCCATTGTTGACATGTGGCAATACACTCCTCCGAGCGCATCTTGCTTTGGCCTCTCTCCTGGAGGTGCTCGGTCAGACCGAGTGCTTACATGTGGCAAGAAGCTCCTCGGGGCGCGTCTTGATTGGGCTTCTCTCCTGGAGGCCCTCAGTCAGACCCATTGTTGACATGTGGCAAGACGCTCCTCGGGGCGCATCTTGCTTGGGCCTCTCTCCAGAAGGCCCTCAATCAGACCCAGTGTTGACACGTGGCAAGACGTTCCTCGGGGCGCGTCTTGCTTGGGCCTCTCTCCTGGAGGCGCTCAGTCAGACTGAGTAGTGACATGTGGCCTGACGCTCCTCGGGGCGCGTCTTGCTTGGGCCTCTCTCCTGGAGGCCCTCAGTCAGACCCATTGTTGACATGTGGCAAGACGCTCCTCGGGGCGCATCTTGCTTGGGCCTCTCTCCAGAAGGCCCTCAATCAGACCCAGTGTTGACACGTGGCAAGACACTCCTCGGGGCGAGTCTTGCTTGGGCCTCTCTCCTGGAGGCGCTCAGTCAGACCCAGTGTTGACATGTGGCAAGACGCTCCTCGGGGCGCGTCTTTCTTGGGCCTCTCTCCTGGAGGCGCTCAGTCAGAACCAGAGGTGACATGTGGCAAGACGCTCCTCGGGGTGCGTCTTGCTAGGGCCTCTCTCCTGGAGGCCCTCCGTCAGACCCAGTGTTGACATGTGGCAAGACACTCCTCCGGGCGCGTCTTGCTTGGGCCTCTCTCCTGGAGGCGCTCAGTCAGACCCAGTGTTGACATATGGCAAGACGCTCCTCGGGGCGCGTCTTGATTGGGCTTCTCTCCTGGAGGCCCTCAGTCAGACCCATTGTTGACATGTGGCAAGACGCTCCTCGGGGCGCGTCTTGCTTGGGCCACTCTCCTGGAGGCGCTCAGTCAGACCGAGTGCTGACATGTGGCAAGACGCTCATCGGGGCGCGTCTTGCTGGGGCTTCTCTCATGGAGGCACTCAGTCAGACCCAGTGTTGACATGTGGCAAGACGCTCCTCGGGGCTCGTCTTGCTTGGGCCTCTCTCCTGGAGGCGCTCAGTCAGACCCAGTGGTGACACGTGGCAAGACGCTCCTCGGGGCGCGTCTTGCTTGGGCCTCTCTCCTGGAGGCGCTCAGTCAGACCCAGTGGTGACACGTGGCAAGACGCTCCTCGGGGCGCGTCTTGCTTGGGCCTCTCTCCTGGAGGCGCTCAGTCAGACCCAGTGTTGACACGTGGCAAGACGCTCCTCGGGGCGCATCTTGCTTGGGCCTCTCTGCTGGAGGCGCTCAGTCAGACCCAGTGTTGACATGTGGCAAGACACTCATCGGGGCGCGTCTTGCTTGGGCCTCTCTCATGGAGGCCCTCTGTCAGACCCAGTGTTGACATGTGTCAAGACGCTCCTCGGGGCGCGTCTTGCTTGGGCCTCTCTCATGGAGGCCCTCTGTCAGACCCAGTGTTGACATGTGTCAAGACGCTCCTCGGGGCGTGTCTTGCTTGGGCTTCTCTACTGGAGGCCCTCAGTCAGACCCATTGTTGACATGTGGCAAGACGCTCCTCAGGCCGCGTCTTGCTTGGGCCTCTCTCCAGAAGGCCCTCAATAAGACCCAGTGTTGACACGTGGCAAGACGCTCCTCGGGGCGCGTCTTGCTTTGGCCTCTCTCCTGGAGGCGCTCAGTCAGACCGACTGCTGACATGTGGCAAGAAGCTCCTCGGGGTGCGTCTTGTTTGGGCTTCTCTCCTGGAGGCCATCATTAAGACCCATTGTTGACATGTGGCAAGAAGCTCCTCGGGGCGCGTCTTGCTTGGGCTTCTCTCCTGGAGGCCCTCAGTCACACCCATTGTTGACATGTGGCAAGACGCTCCTCGGGGCGCATCTTGCTTGGGCCTCTCTCCAGAAGGCCCTCAATCAGACCCAGTGTTGACACGTGGCAAGACGTTCCTCGGGGCGCGTCTTGCTTGGGCCTCTCTCCTGGAGGCGCTCAGTCAGACTGAGTAGTGACATGTGGCCTGACGCTCCTCGGGGCGCGTCTTGCTTGGGCCTCTCTCCTGGAGGCGCTCAGTCAGACCCAGTGTTGACATTTGGCAAGACGCTCCTCGGGGAGCTTCTTGCTTGGGCCTCTCGCCTGGAGGTGCTCAGTCAGACCCAGTGTTGACATGTGGCAAGACGCTCCTCGGGGCGCGTCTTACTTGGGCCTCTCTCCTGGAGGCGCTCAGTCAGACCCAGTGGTGACATGTGGCAAGACGCTCCTCGGGGCACGTATTGCTTGGGCCTCTCTCCTGGAGGCCCTCTGTCAGACCCAGTGTTGACATGTGGCAAGACGCTCCTCGGGGCGCGTCTTGCTTGGGCTTTTCTCATTGAGGCCCTCAGTCAGACCCAGTGTTGACATGTGTCAAGACGCTCCTCGGGGCGTGTCTTGCTTGGGCCTCTCTCCTGGAGGCGCTCAGTCAGACCGAGTGCTGACATAAGGCAAGACGCTCCTCGGGGCGCGTATTGCTGGGGCCTCTCTCCTGGAGGCCCTCTGTCAGACCCAGTGATGACATGTGGCAAGACGCTCCTCCGGGCGCGTCTTGCTTGGGCCTCTCTCCTGGAGGCGCTCAGTCAGACCCAGTGTTGACATGTGGCAAGACGCTCCTCGGGGCGCGTCTTGATTGGGCTTCTCTCCTGGAGGCCCTCAGTCAAACCCATTGTTGACATGTGGCAAGACGCTCCTCGGGGCGCGTCTTGCTTGGGCCTCTCTCCTGGAGGCGCTCAGTCAGACCGAGTGCTTACATAAGGCAAGACACTCCTCGGGGCGCGTCTTGCTGGGGACTCTCTCCTGGAGGCGCTCAGTCAGACCCAGTGCTGACATGTGGCAAGACGCTCCTCGTGGCGCGTCTTGCTTGGGCCTCTCTCCTGGAGGCGCTCAGTCAGACCCAGTGTTGACATGTGGCAAGACGCTCCTCGCGGCGCGTCTTGCTTGGGCCTCTCTCCTGGAGGCGCTCAGTTAGACCCATTGTTGACATCTGGCAAGACGCTCCTCGGGGCGCGTCTTGCTTGGGCTTCTCTCCTGGAGGCCCTCAGTCAGACCCCTTTTTGACATGTGGCAAGATGCTCCTCGGGGTGCGTCTTGCTTGGGCCTCTCTCCTGGAGGCGCTCAGTCAGACCGAGTAGTGACATGTGGCAAGATGCTCCTCGGGGCGCGTCTTGCTTGGGCCTCTCTCCTGGAGGCGCTCAGTCAGACCCAGTGGTGACACGTGGCAAGACGCTCCTCGGGGCGCGTCTTGCTTGGGCCTCTCTCCTGGAGGCGCTCAGTCAGACCCAGTGGTGACATGTGGCAAGACGCTCCTCGGGGCACGTCTTGCTTGGGCCTCTCTCCTGGAGGCGCTCAGTCAGACCCAGTGTTGACACGTGGCAAGACGCTCCTCGGGGCGCATCTTGCTTGGGCCTCTCTGCTGGAGGCGCTCAGTCAGACCCAGTTTTGACATGTGGCAAGACACTCCTATGGGCGCGTCTTGCTTGGGCCTCTCTTAAGGAGGCCCTCTTTCAGACCCAGTGTTGACATGTGTCAAGACGCTCCTCGGGGCGCGTCTTGCTTTGGCCTCTCTCCTGGAGGCCCTCAGTAAGACCCATTGTTGACATGTGGCAAGACGCTCCTCGGGGCGTGTCTTGCTTGGGCTTCTCTCCTGGAGGCCCTCAGTCAGACCCATTGTTGACATGTGGCAAGACGCTCCTCGGGGCGCGTCTTGCTTGGGCTTCTCTCCTGGAGGCCCTCAGTCACACCCATTGTTGACATGTGGCAAGACGCTCCTCAGGGCGCATCTTGCTTGGGCCTCTCTCCAGAAGGCCCTCAATCAGACCCAGTGTTGACACGTGGCAAGACGTTCCTCGGGGCGCGTCTTGCTTGGGCCTCTCTCCTGGAGGCGCTAAGTCAGACTGAGTAGTGACATGTGGCCTGACGCTCCTCGGGGCGCGTCTTGCTTGGGCCTCTCTCCTGGAGGCGCTCAGTCAGACCCAGTGTTGACATTTGGCAAGACGCTCCTCGGGGAGCTTCTTGCTTGGGCCTCTCGCCTGGAGGTGCTCAGTCAGACCCAGTGTTGACATGTGGCAAGACGCTCCTCGGGGCGCGTCTTACTTGGGCCTCTCTCCTGGAGGCGCTCAGTCAGACCCAGTGGTGACATGTGGCAAGACGCTCCTCGGGGCACGTATTGCTTGGGCCTCTCTCCTGGAGGCCCTCTGTCAGACCCAGTGTTGACATGTGGCAAGACGCTCCTCGGGGCGCGTCTTGCTTGGGCTTTTCTCATTGAGGCCCTCAGTCAGACCCAGTGTTGACATGTGTCAAGACGCTCCTCGGGGCGTGTCTTGCTTTGGCCTTTCTCCTGGAGGCGCTCAGTCAGACCCAGTGTTGACATGTGGCAAGTCACTCCTCGGGGCGCGTCTTGCTTGGGCCTCTCTCCTGGAGGCCCTCTGTCAGACCCAGTGTTGACATGTGGCAAGATGCTCCTCCGGGCGCATCTTGCTTGGGCCTCTCTCCTGGAGGCGCTCAGTCAGACCGAGTGCTGACATAAGGCAAGACGCTCCTCGGGGCGCGTATTGCTGGGGCCTCTCTCCTGGAGGCCCTCTGTCAGACCCAGTGATGACATGTGGCAAGACGCTCCTCCGGGCGCGTCTTGCTTGGGCCTCTCTCCTGGAGGCGCTCAGTCAGACCCAGTGTTGACATGTGGCAAGACGCTCCTCGGGGCGCGTCTTGATTGGGCTTCTCTCCTGGAGGCCCTCAGTCAAACCCATTGTTGACATGTGGCAAGACGCTCCTCGGGGCGCGTCTTGCTTGGGCCTCTCTCCTGGAGGCGCTCAGTCAGACCGAGTGCTTACATAAGGCAAGACACTCCTCGGGGCGCGTCTTGCTGGGGACTCTCTCCTGGAGGCGCTCAGTCAGACCCAGTGCTGACATGTGGCAAGACGCTCCTCGTGGCGCGTCTTGCTTGGGCCTCTCTCCTGGAGGCGCTCAGTCAGACCCAGTGTTGACATGTGGCAAGACGCTCCTCGGGGCGCTTCTTGCTTGGGCCTCTCGCCTGGAGGCGCTCAGTCAGACCCAGTGTTGACATGTGGCAAGACGCTCCTCGGGGCGCGTCTTGCTTGGGCCTCTCTCCTGGAGGCGCTCAGTTAGACCCATTGTTGACATCTGGCAAGACGCTCCTCGGGGCGCGTCTTGCTTGGGCTTCTCTCCTGGAGGCCCTCAGTCAGACCCCTTTTTGACATGTGGCAAGATGCTCCTCGGGGTGCGTCTTGCTTGGGCCTCTCTCCTGGAGGCGCTCAGTCAGACCGAATAGTGACATGTGGCAAGATGCTCCTCGGGGCGCGTCTTGCTTGGGCCTCTCTCCTGGAGGCGCTCAGTCAGACCCAGTGGTGACACGTGGCAAGACGCTCCTCGGGGCGCGTCTTGCTTGGGCCTCTCTCCTGGAGGCGCTCAGTCAGACCCAGTGGTGACATGTGGCAAGACGCTCCTCGGGGCGCGTCTTGCTTGGGCCTCTCTCCTGGAGGCGCTCAGTCAGACCCAGTGTTGACACGTGGCAAGACGCTCCTCGGGGCGCATCTTGCTTGGGCCTCTCTGCTGGAGGCGCTCAGTCAGACCCAGTTTTGACATGTGGCAAGACACTCCTATGGGCGCGTCTTGCTTGGGCCTCTCTTAAGGAGGCCCTCTTTCAGACCCAGTGTTGACATGTGTCAAGACGCTCCTCGGGGCGCGTCTTGCTTTGGCCTCTCTCCTGAAGGCCCTCAGTAAGACCCATTGTTGACATGTGGCAAGACGCTCCTCGGGGCGTGTCTTGCTTGGGCTTCTCTCCTGGAGGCCCTCAGTCAGACCCATTGTTGACATGTGGCAAGACGCTCCTCAGGCCGCGTCTTGCTTGGGCCTCTCTCCAGAAGGCCCTCAATAAGACCCAGTGTTGACACGTGGCAAGACGCTCCTCGGGGCGCGTCTTGCTTTGGCCTCTCTCCTGGAGGCGCTCAGTCAGACCGACTGCTGACATGTGGCAAGAAGCTCCTCGGGGTGCGTCTTGCTTGGGCTTCTCTCCTTGAGGACCTCAGTAAGACCCATTGTTGACATGTGGCAAGACGCTCCTCGGGGCGCGTCTTGCTTGGGCTTCTCTCCTGGAGGCCCTCAGTCAGACCCATTGTTTACATGTGGCAAGACGCTCCTCGGGGCGCATCTTGCTTGGGCCTCTCTCCAGAAGGCCCTCAATCAGACCCAGTGTTGACACGTGGCAAGACGCTCCTTGGGGCACGTCTTGCTTGGGCCTCTCTCCTGGAGGCGCTCAGTCAGACCCATTGTTGACATGTGGCAATACACTCCTCCGAGCGCATCTTGCTTTGGCCTCTCTCCTGGAGGTGCTCAGTCAGACCGAGTGCTTACATGTGGCAAGAAGCTCCTCGGGGCGCGTCTTGCTTGGGCTTCTCTCCTGGAGGCCCTCAGTCAGACCCATTGTTGACATGTGGCAAGACGCTCCTCGGGGCGCATCTTGCTTGGGCCTCTCTCCAGAAGGCCCTCAATCAGACCCAGTGTTGACACGTGGCAAGACGTTCCTCGGGGCGCGTCTTGCTTGGGCCTCTCTCCGGGAGGCGCTCAGTCAGACTGAGTAGTGACATGTGGCCTGACGCTCCTCGGGGCGCGTCTTGCTTGGGCCTCTCTCCTGGAGGCCCTCAGTCAGACCCATTGTTGACATGTGGCAAGACGCTCCTCGGGGCGCATCTTGCTTAGGCCTCTCTCCAGAAGGCCCTCAATCAGACCCAGTGTTGACACGTGGCAAGACACTCCTCGGGGCGAGTCTTGCTTGGGCCTCTCTCCTGGAGGCGCTCAGTCAGACCCAGTGTTGACATGTGGCAAGACGCTCCTCGGGGCGCGTCTTGCTTGGGCCTCTCTCCTGGAGGCGCTCAGTCAGAACCAGAGGTGACATGTGGCAAGACGCTCCTCGGGGCGCGTCTTGCTAGGGCCTCTCTCCTGGAGGCCCTCCGTCAGACCCAGTGTTGACATGTGGCAAGACGCTCCTCCGGGCGCGTCTTGCTTGGGCCTTTCTCCTGGAGGCGCTCAGTCAGACCCAGTGTTGACATATGGCAAGACGCTCCTCGGGGCGCGTCTTGATTGGGCTTCTCTCCTGGAGGCCCTCAGTCAGACCCATTGTTGACATGTGGCAAGACGCTCCTCGGGGCGCGTCTTTCTTGGGCCACTCTCCTGGATGCGCTCAGTCAGACCGAGTGCTGACATGTGGCAAGACGCTCATCGGGGCGCGTCTTGCTGGGGCTTCTCTCATGGAGGCACTCAGTCAGACCCAGTGTTGACATGTGGCAAGACGCTCCTCGGGGCTCGTCTTGCTTGGGCCTCTCTCCTGGAGGCGCTCAGTCAGACCCAGTGGTGACACGTGGCAAGACGCTCCTCGGGGCGCGTCTTTCTTGGGCCTCTCTCCTGGAGGCGCTCAGTCAGACCCAGTGGTGACATGTGGCAAGACGCTCCTCGGGGCGCGTCTTGCTTGGGCCTCTCTCCTGGAGGCGCTCAGTCAGACCCAGTGTTGACACGTGGCAAGACGCTCCTCGGGGCGCATCTTGCTTGGGCCTCTCTGCTGGAGGCGCTCAGTCAGACCCAGACATGTGGCAAGACACTCATCGGGGCGCGTCTTGCTAGGGCCTCTCTCATGGAGGCCCTCTGTCAGACCCAGTGTTGACATGTGTCAAGACGCTCCTCGGGGCGCGTCTTGCTTTGGCCTCTCTCCTGGAGGCCCTCAGTAAGACCCATTGTTGACATGTGGCAAGACGCTCCTCGGGGCGTGTCTTGCTTGGGCTTCTCTCCTGGAGGCCCTCAGTCAGACCCATTGTTGACATGTGGCAAGACGCTCCTCAGGCCGCGTCTTGCTTGGGCCTCTCTCCAGAAGGCCCTCAATAAGACCCAGTGTTGACACGTGGCAAGACGCTCCTCGGGGCGCGTCTTGCTTTGGCCTCTCTCCTGGAGGCGCTCAGTCAGACCGACTGCTGACATGTGGCAAGAAGCTCCTCGGGGTGCGTCTTGTTTGGACTTCTCTCCTCGAGGCCATCATTAAGACCCATTGTTGACATGTGGCAAGACGCTCCTCGGGGCGCATCTTGCTTGGGCCTCTCTCCAGAATTCCCTCAATCAGACCCAGTGTTGACACGTGGCAAGACACTCCTCGGGGCGAGTCTTGCTTGGGCCTCTCTCCTGGAGGCGCTCAGTCAGACCCAGTGTTGACATGTGGCAAGACGCTCCTCGGGGCGCTTCTTGCTTGGGCCTCTCGCCTGGAGGCGCTCAGTCAGACCCAGTGTTGACATGTGGCAAGACGCTCCTCGGGGCGCGTCTTGCTTGGGCTTCTCTCCTGGAGGCGCTCAGTTAGACCCATTGTTGACATCTGGCAAGACGCTCCTCGGGGCGCGTCTTGCTTAGGCTTCTCTCCTGGAGGCCCTCAGTCAGACCCCTTTTTGACATGTGGCAAGATGCTCCTCGGGGTGCGTCTTGCTTGGGCCTCTCTCCTGGAGGCGCTCAGTCAGACCGAGTAGTGACATGTGGCAAGATGCTCCTCGGGGCGCGTCTTGCTTGGGCCTCTCTCCTGGAGGCGCTCAGTCAGACCCAGTGGTGACACGTGGCAAGACGCTCCTCGGGGCGCGTCTTGCTTGGGCCTCTCTCCTGGAGGCGCTCAGTCAGACCCAGTGGTGACATGTGGCAAGACGCTCCTCGGGGCGCGTCTTGCTTGGGCCTCTCTCCTGGAGGCGCTCAGTCAGACCCAGTGTTGACACGTGGCAAGACGCTCCTCGGGGCGCATCTTGCTTGGGCCTCTCTGCTGGAGGCGCTCAGTCAGACCCAGTTTTGACATGTGGCAAGACACTCCTCGGAGCGCGTCTTGCTTGGGCCTCTCTTAAGGAGGCCCTCTCTCAGACCCAGTGTTGACATGTGTCAAGACGCTCCTCGGGGCGCGTCTTGCTTTGGCCTCTCTCCTGGAGGCCCGCAGTAAGACCCATTGTTGACATGTGGCAAGACGCTCCTCGGGGCGTGTCTTGCTTGGGCTTCTCTCCTGGAGGCCCTCAGTCAGACCCATTGTTGACATGTGGCAAGACGCTCCTCAGGCCGCGTCTTGCTTGGGCCTCTCTCCAGAAGGCCCTCAATAAGACCCAGTGTTGACACGTGGCAAGACGCTCCTCGGGGCGCGTCTTGCTTTGGCCTCTCTCCTGGAGGCGCTCAGTCAGACCGACTGCTGACATGTGGCAAGAAGCTCCTCGGGGTGCGTCTTGCTTGGGCTTCTCTCCTGGAGGCCCTCAGTAAGACCCATTGTTGACATGTGGCAAGATGCTCCTCGGGGCGCGTCTTGCTTGGGCTTCTCTCCTGGAGGCCCTCAGTCAGACCCATTGTTTACATGTGGCAAGACGCTCCTCGGGGCGCATCTTGCTTGGGCCTCTCTCCAGAAGGCCCTCAATCAGACCCAGTGTTGACACGTGGCAAGACGCTCCTTGGGGCACGTCTTGCTTGGGCCTCTCTCCTGGAGGCGCTCAGTCAGACCCATTGTTGACATGTGGCAATACACTCCTCCGAGCGCATCTTGCTTTGGCCTCTCTCCTGGAGGTGCTCAGTCAGACCGAGTGCTTACATGTGGCAAGAAGCTCCTCGGGGCGCGTCTTGCTTGGGCTTCTCTCCTGGAGGCCCTCAGTCAGACCCATTGTTGACATGTGGCAAGACGCTCCTCGGGGCGCATCTTGCTTGGGCCTCTCTCCAGAAGGCCCTCAATCAGACCCAGTGTTGACACGTGGCAAGACACTCCTCGGGGCGAGTCTTGCTTGGGCCTCTCTCCTGGAGGCGCTCAGTCAGACCCAGTGTTGACATGTGGCAAGACGCTCCTCGGGGCGCGTCTTGCTTGGGCCTCTCTCCTGGAGGCGCTCAGTCAGAACCAGAGGTGACATGTGGCAAGACGCTCCTCGGGGCGCGTCTTGCTAGGGCCTCTCTCCTGGAGGCCCTCCGTCAGACCCAGTGTTGAGTTATAAGCCCACAAATGTGTAACTGGACTACTTCTTTAAATTGACACCAGATCCGGTGACTTTTGGGACATGGTTTGACCCCCTTAGGAAAGTGCTATCATCATGAAACGTTAAGATCACTTACAACTCAATAGATTCTACCTTCCTGTAATGTTTCAGCCTGATTGGACCTTGTTTTCACACAAATGGACCCAGAATGATGTGAATTTGTGCTTCGTGCAACATAATTCTGGGTGCCATTTACAAACCATAAGTGCTAATAACTCCATTCCTTTTTGTGGTTGTAGGGGCTGTTGATTGGAGTACACTAAAACAAACCTGACCTCTCTAGGACATTCAGAAGCCAAGTTATAAGCCCACAAAGGTGTAACTGGACTACTTCTTTAAAGTGACACCAGGCCCGGTGACCTTTGGGACATGGTTTGACCCCCTATAGGAATGAGCGATCATCATGAAACGTTCAGATCACTTACAACTCAATAGATTCTACCTTCCTGTAACGTTTCAGCCTGATTGGACCTTGTTTTCACACAAATGGACCCAGAATGATGTGAATTTGTGCTTCGTGCAACATAATTCTGGGTGCCATTTACAAACCATAAGTGCTAATAACTCCATTCCTTTTTGTGGTTGTAGGGGCTGTTGATTGGAGTACACTAAAACAAACCTGACCTCTCTAGGACATTCAGAAGCCAAGTTATAAGCCAACATAGGTGTAACTGGACTACTTCTTTAAAGTGACACCAGGCCCGGTGACCTTTGGGACATGGTTTGACCCCCTATAGGAAAGTGCGATCATCATGAAACGTTCAGATCACTTACAACTAAATAGATTCTACCTTCCTGTAACGTTTCAGCCTGATTGGACCTTGTTTTCACACAAATGGACCCAGAATGATGCGAAATTGTGCTTCGTGCAACATACTTCTGGGTGCCATTTACAAACCATAAGTGCTAATGACTCCATTCTTTTTTGTGGTTGTAGGGGCTGTTGATTGGAGTACACTAAAACAAACCTGACCTCTCTAGGACATTCAGAAGAAATGTTATAAGCCCACAAATGTGTAACTGGACTACTTCTTTGAAGTGACACCAGGCCCGGTGACCTTTGGGACATGGTTTGACCACCTATAGGAATGTGCTATCATAATTAAACACAGCAATCATTTACAACTCAATAGATTCTACTTATCTGTGACGTTTCATCCTGATTGGACCTTGTTTTCACACAAATGGACCCAGAATGATGTGAAATCGTGCTTCGTGCAACATAATTCTGGGTGCCATTTAAAAACCATAAGTGCTAATGACTCCATTCCTTTTAGTGTTAATGGGGGCTGTGGATTGGAGTACTCTAAAACAAACCTGACCTCTCTAGGACATTCAGAAGCCAAGTTATAAGCCCACAAAGGTGTAACTGGACTACTTCTTTAAAGTGACACCAGGCCCGGTGACCTTTGGGACATGGTTTGACCCCCTATAGGAATGTGCGATCAACATGAAACGTTCAGATCACTTACAACTCAATAGATTCTACCTTCTTGTAACGTTTCAGCCTGATTGGACCTTGTTTTCACACAAATGGACCCAGAATGATGTGAAATTGTGCTTCGTGCAACATAATTCTGGGTGCCATTTAAAAACCATAAGTGCTAATGACGCCAATCCTTTTTGAGGTTGTAGGGGCTGTTGATTGGAGTACACTAAAACAAACCTGATCTCTCTAGGACATTCAGAAGCCAAGTTATAAGCCCACAAATGTGCTACTGGACTACTTCTTTAAAGTGACACCAGTTCCGGTGACCTTTGGGACATGGTTTAACCCCTTATAGGAATGAGCGATCATCATGAAACGTTCAGATCACTTACAACTCAATAGATTCTACCTTCTTGCAACGTTTCAGCCTGATTGGACCTTGTTTTCACACAAATGAACCCAGAATGACGTGAAATTGTGCTTCGTGCAACATAATTCTGGGTGCCATTTAAAAACCATAAGTGCTAATGACTCCATTCCTTTTAGTGGTAATGGGGGCTGTGGATTGGAGTACTCTAAAACAAACCTGACCTCTCTAGGACATTCAGAAGCCAAGTTATAAGCCCACAAAGGTGTAACTGAACTACTTCTTTAAAGTGACACCAGGCCCGGTGACCTTTGGGACATGGTTTTACCCCCTATAGGAATGTGCGATCATCATGAAACGTTCAGATCACTTACAACTCAATAGATTCTACCTTCTTGTAACGTTTCAGCCTGATTGGACCTTGTTTTCACACAAATGGACCCAGAATGATGTGAAATTGTGCTTCGTGCAACATAATTCTGGGTGCCATTTAAAAACCATAAGTGCTAATGACTCCATTCCTTTTTGTGGTTGGAGGGGCTGTTGGTTGGAGTACATTTAAACAAACCTGATCTCTCTAGGACATTCAGAAGCCAAGTTATAAGCCCACAAATGTGTAACTGGACTACTTCTTTAAATTGACACCAGATCCGGTGACCTTTGGGACATGGTTTGACCCCCTTAGGAAAGTGCTATCATTAGGAAACGTTCAGATCACTTACAACTCAATAGATTCTACCTTCCTGTAACGTTTCAGCCTGATTGGACCTTGTTTTCACACAAATAGACCCAGAAAGATGTGAAATTGTGCTTCGTGCAACATAACTCTGGGTGCCATTTAAAAACCATAAGTGCTAATGACTCCATTCCTTTTTGTGGTTGTAGGGGCTGTTGGTTGGAGTACATTAAAACAAACCTGATCTCTCTAGGACATTAAGAAGCCAAGTTATATGCCCACAAATGTGTAACTGGACTACTTCTTTAAAGTGACACCAGGCCCGGTGACCTTTGGGACATGGTTTGACCCCCTATAGGAATGTGCGATCATCATGAAACGTTCAGATCACTTACAACTCAATAGATTCTACCTTCTTGTAACAATTCAGCCTGATTGGACCTTGTTTTCGCACAAATGGACCCAGAATGATGTGAAATTGTACTTTGTGCAACATAATTCTGGGTGCCATTTACAAACCATAAATGCTAATGACTCCATTCCTATTTGTGGTTGTAGGGGCTGTTGAATGGAGTACACTAAAACAAACCTGACCTCTCTAGGACATTCAGAAGCCAAGTTATAAGCCCACAAAGTTGTAACTGGACTACTTCTTTAAAGTGACACCAGGCCCGGTGACCTTTGGGACATGGTTTGACCCCCTATAGGAATGTGCGATCATCATGAAACGTTCAGATCACTTACAACTCAATAGATTCTACTTTCTTGTAACGTTTCAGCCTGATTGGACCTTGTTTTCACACAAATGGACCCAGAATGATGTGAAATTGTGCTTCGTGCAACATAATTCTGGGTGGCATTTACAAACCATAAGTGCTAATGACTCCATTCCTTTTAGTGGATGTAGGGGCTGTTGATTGGAGTACTCTGAAACAAACCTGACCTCTCTAAGACATTCAGAAGCCAAGTTATAAGCCCACAAAGGTGTAACTGGACTACTTCTTTAAAGTGACACCAGGCCCGGTGACCTTTGGGACATGGTTTGACCCCCTTAGGAAAGTGCTATCATTAGGAAACGTTCAGATCACTTACAACTCAATAGATGCTACCTTCCTGTAACGTTTCAGCCTGATTGGACCTTGTTTTCACACAAATAGACCCAGAAAGATGTGAAATTGTGCTTCGTGCAACATAACTCTGGGTGCCATTTAAAAACCATAAGTGCTAATGACTCCATTCCTTTTTGTGGTTGTAGGGGCTGTTGGTTGGAGTACATTAAAACAAACCTGATCTCTCTAGGACATTAAGAAGCCAAGTTATAAGCCCACAAATGTGTAACTGGACTACTTCTTTAAAGTGACAGCAGGCCCGGTGACCTTTGGGACATGGTTTGACCCCCTATAGGAATGTGCGATCATCATGAAACGTTCAGATCACTTACAACTCAATAGATTCTACCTTCTTGTAACAATTCAGCCTGATTGGACCTTGTTTTCGCACAAATGGACCCAGAATGATGTGAAATTGTGCTTTGTGCAACATAATTCTGGGTGCCATTTACAAACCATAAGTGCTAATGACTCCATTCCTATTTGTGGTTGTAGGGGCTGTTGAATGGAGTACACTAAAACAAACCTGACCTCTCTAGGACATTCAGAAGCCAAGTTATAAGCCCACAAAGTTGTAACTGGACTACTTCTTTAAAGTGACACCAGGCCCGGTGACCTTTGGGACATGGTTTGACCCCCTATAGGAATGTGCGATCATCATGAAACGTTCAGATCACTTACAACTCAATAGATTCTACTTTCTTGTAACGTTTCAGCCTGATTGGACCTTGTTTTCACACAAATGGACCCAGAATGATGTGAAATTGTGCTTCGTGCAACATAATTCTGGGTGCCATTTACAAACCATAAGTGCTAATGACTCCATTCCTTTTAGTGGATGTAGGGGCTGTTGATTGGAGTACTCTGAAACAAACCTGACCTCTCTAAGACATTCAGAAGCCAAGTTATAAGCCCACAAAGGTGTAACTGGACTACTTCTTTAAATTGACACCAGATCCGGTGACCTTTGGGACATGGTTTGACCCCTTATAGGAATGTGCGATCATCATGAAACGTTCAGAACACTTAAACTCAATAGATTCTACCTTCTTGTAACGTTTCATCCTGATTGGACCTTGTTTTCACACAAATGGACCCAGAATGATGCGAAATTGTGCTTCGTGCAACATACTTCTGGGTGCCATTTACAAACCATAAGTGCTAATGACTCCATTCCTTTTTGTGGTTGTAGGGGCTGTTGGTTGGAGTACATTAAAACAAACCTGATCTCTCTAGGACATTAAGAAGCCAAGTTATAAGCCCACAAATGTGTAACTGGACTACTTCTTTAAAGTGACACCAGGCCCGGTGACCTTTGGGACATGGTTTGACCCCCTATAGGAATGTGCGATCATCATGAAACGTTCAGATCACTTACAACTCAATAGATTCTACCTTCTTGTAACAATTCAGCCTGATTGGACCTTGTTTTCGCACAAATGGACCCAGAATGATGTGAAATTGTACTTTGTGCAACATAATTCTGGGTGCCATTTACAAACCATAAGTGCTAATGACTCCATTCCTTTTAGTGGATGTAGGGGCTGTTGATTGGAGTACTCTGAAACAAACCTGACCTCTCTAAGACATTCAGAAGCCAAGTTATAAGCCCACAAAGGTGTAACTGGACTACTTCTTTAAAGTGACACCAGGCCCGGTGACCTTTGGGACATGGTTTGACCCCCTTAGGAAAGTGCTATCATTAGGAAACGTTCAGATCACTTACAACTCAATAGATGCTACCTTCCTGTAACGTTTCAGCCTGATTGGACCTTGTTTTCACACAAATAGACCCAGAAAGATGTGAAATTGTGCTTCGTGCAACATAACTCTGGGTGCCATTTAAAAACCATAAGTGCTAATGACTCCATTCCTTTTTGTGGTTGTAGGGGCTGTTGGTTGGAGTACATTAAAACAAACCTGATCTCTCTAGGACATTAAGAAGCCAAGTTATAAGCCCACAAATGTGTAACTGGACTACTTCTTTAAAGTGACACCAGGCCCGGTGACCTTTGGGACATGGTTTGACCCCCTATAGGAATGTGCGATCATCATGAAACGTTCAGATCACTTACAACTCAATAGATTCTACCTTCTTGTAACAATTCAGCCTGATTGGACCTTGTTTTCGCACAAATGGACCCAGAATGATGTGAAATTGTGCTTTGTGCAACATAATTCTGGGTGCCATTTACAAACCATAAGTGCTAATGACTCCATTCCTATTTGTGGTTGTAGGGGCTGTTGAATGGAGTACACTAAAACAAACCTGACCTCTCTAGGACATTCAGAAGCCAAGTTATAAGCCCACAAAGTTGTAACTGGACTACTTCTTTAAAGTGACACCAGGCCCGGTGACCTTTGGGACATGGTTTGACCCCCTATAGGAATGTGCGATCATCATGAAACGTTCAGATCACTTACAACTCAATAGATTCTACTTTCTTGTAACGTTTCAGCCTGATTGGACCTTGTTTTCACACAAATGGACCCAGAATGATGTGAAATTGTGCTTCGTGCAACATAATTCTGGGTGCCAATTACAAACCATAAGTGCTAATGACTCCATTCCTTTTAGTGGATGTAGGGGCTGTTGATTGGAGTACTCTGAAACAAACCTGACCTCTCTAAGACATTCAGAAGCCAAGTTATAAGCCCACAAAGGTGTAACTGGACTACTTCTTTAAAGTGACACCAGGCCCGGTGACCTTTGGGACATGGTTTGACCCCCTATAGGAATGTGCGATCATCATGAAACGTTCAGAACACTTAAACTCAATAGATTCTACCTTCTTGTAACGTTTCATCCTGATTGGACCTTGTTTTCACACAAATGGACCCAGAATGATGTGAAATTGTGCTTCGTGCAACATACTTCTGGGTGCCATTTACAAACCATAAGTGCTAATGACTCCATTCCTTTTAGTGGATGTAGGGGCTGTTGATTGGAGTACTCTGAAACAAACCTGACCTCTCTAAGACATTCAGAAGCCAAGTTATAAGCCCACAAAGGTGTAACTGGACTACTTCTTTAAAGTGACACCAGGCCCGGTGACCTTTGGGACATGGGTTGACCCCCTTAGGAAAGTGCTATCATTAGGAAACGTTCAGATCACTTACAACTCAATAGATTCTACCTTCCTGTAACGTTTCAGCCTGATTGGACCTTGTTTTCACACAAATAGACCCAGAAAGATGTGAAATTGTGCTTCGTGCAACATAACTCTGGGTGCAATTTAAAAACCATAAGTGCTAATGACTCCACTCCTTTTTGTGGTTGTAGGGTCTGTTGGTTGGAGTACATTAAAACAAACCTGATCTCTCTAGGACATTAAGAAGCCAAGTTATAAGCCCACAAATGTGTAACTGGACTACTTCTTTAAAGTGACACCAGGCCCGGTGACCTTTGGGACATGGTTTGACCCCCTATAGGAATGTGCGATCATCATGAAACGTTCAGATCACTTACAACTCAATAGATTCTACCTTCTTGTAACAATTCAGCCTGATTGGACCTTGTTTTCGCACAAATGGACCCAGAATGATGTGAAATTGTGCTTTGTGCAACATAATTCTGGGTGCCATTTACAAACCATAAGTGCTAATGACTCCATTCCTATTTGTGGTTGTAGGGGCTGTTGAATGGAGTACACTAAAACAAACCTGACCTCTCTAGGACATTCAGAAGCCAAGTTATAAGCCCACAAAGTTGTAACTGGACTACTTCTTTAAAGTGACACCAGGCCCGGTGACCTTTGGGACATGGTTTGACCCCCTATAGGAATGTGCGATCATCATGAAACGTTCAGATCACTTACAACTCAATAGATTCTACTTTCTTGTAACGTTTCAGCCTGATTGGACCTTGTTTTCACACAAATGGACCCAGAATGATGTGAAATTGTGCTTCGTGCAACATAATTCTGGGTGCCATTTACAAACCATAAGTGCTAATGACTCCATTCCTTTTAGTGGATGTAGGGGCTGTTGATTGGAGTACTCTGAAACAAACCTGACCTCTCTAAGACATTCAGAAGCCAAGTTATAAGCCCACAAAGGTGTAACTGGACTACTTCTTTAAAGTGACACCAGGCCCGGTGACCTTTGGGACATGGTTTGACCCCCTATAGGAATGTGCGATCATCATGAAACGTTCAGAACACTTAAACTCAATAGATTCTACCTTCTTGTAACGTTTCAGCCTGATTGGACCTTGTTTTCACACAAATGGACCCAGAATGATGTGAAATTGTGCTTCGTGCAACATAATTCTGGGTGCCATTTACAAACCATAAGTGCTAATGACTCCATTCCTTTTGTGGTTGTAGGGGCTGTTGATTGGAGTACACTAAAATAAACCTGACCTCTCTAGGACATTCAGAAGCCAAGTTATAAGCCCACAAAGTTGTAACTGGACTACTTCTTTAAAGTGACACCTACCCCGGTGACCTTTGGGACATGGTTTTACCCCCTATAGGAATGAGCGATCATCATGAAACGTTCAGATCACTTACAACTCAATAGATTCTACCTTCTTGCAACGTTTCAGCCTGATTGGACCTTGTTTTCACACAAATGAACCCAGAATGACGTGAAATTGTGCTTCGTGCAACATAATTCTGGGTGCCATTTAAAAACCATAAGTGCTAATGACTCCATTCCTTTTTGTGGTTGGAGGGGCTGTTGGTTGGAGTACATTTAAACAAACCTGATCTCTCTAGGACATTCAGAAGCCAAGTTATAAGCCCACAAATGTGTAACTGGACTACTTCTTTAAATTGACACCAGATCCGGTGACCTTTGGGACATGGTTTGACCCCCTTAGGAAAGTGCTATCATTAGGAAACGTTCAGATCACTTACAACTCAATAGATTCTACCTTCCTGTAACGTTTCAGCCTGATTGGACCTTGTTTTCACACAAATAGACCCAGAAAGATGTGAAATTGTGCTTTGTGCAACATAACTCTGGGTGCCATTTAAAAACCATAAGTGCTAATGACTCCATTTCTTTTTGTGGTTGTAGGGGCTGTTGGTTGGAGTACATTAAAACAAACCTGATCTCTCTAGGACATTCAGAAGCCAAGTTATAAGCCCACAAATGTGTAACTGGACTACTTCTTTAAAGTGACACCAGGCCCGGTGACCTTTGGGACATGGTTTGACCCCCTATAGGAATGTGCGATCATCATGAAACGTTCAGATCACTTACAACTCAATAGATTCTACCTTCTTGTAACAATTCAGCCTGATTGGACCTTGTTTTCACACAAATGGACCCAGAATGATGTGAAATTGTGCTTTGTGCAACATAATTCTGGGTGCCATTTACAAACCATAAGTGCTAATGACTCCATTCCTATTTGTGGTTGTAGGGGCTGTTGAATGGAGTACACTAAAACAAACCTGACCTCTCTAGGACATTCAGAAGCCAAGTTATAAGCCCACAAAGTTGTAACTGGACTACTTCTTTAAAGTGACACCAGGCCCGGTGACCTTTGGGACATGGTTTGACCCCCTATAGGAATGTGCGATCATCATGAAACGTTCAGATCACTTACAACTCAATAGATTCTACCTTCTTGTAACGTTTCAGCCTGATTCGACCTTGTTTTCACACAAATGGACCCAGAATGATGTGAAATTGTGCTTCGTGCAACATAATTCTGGGTGCCATTTACAAACCATAAGTGCTAATGACTCCATTCCTTTTAGTGGATGTAGGGGCTGTTGATTGGAGTACTCTGAAACAAACCTGACCTCTCTAGGACATTCAGAAGCCAAGTTATAAGCCCACAAAGGTGTAACTGGACTACTTCTTTAAAGTGACACCAGGCCCGGTGACCTTTGGGACATGGTTTGACCCGCTATAGGAATGTGCGATCATCATGAAACGTTCAGAACACTTAAACTCAATAGATTCTACCTTCTTGTAACGTTTCAGCCTGATTGGACCTTGTTTTCACACAAATGGACCCAGAATGATGTGAAATTGTGCTTCGTGCAACATAATTCTGGGTGCCATTTACAAACCATAAGTGCTAATGACTCCATTCCTTTTGTGGTTGTAGGGGCTGTTGATTGAAGTACACTAAAAAAAACCTGATCTCTCTAGGACATTCAGAAGCCAAGTTATAAGCCCACAAAGGTGTAACTGGACTACTTCTTTAAAGTGACACCAGGCCCGAGGACCTTTGGGACATGGTTTGACCCCCTATAGGAATGTGCGATCATCATGAAACGTTCAGATCACTTACAACTCAATAGATTCTACGTTCTTGTAACGTTTCAGCCTGATTGGACCTTGTTTTCACACAAATGGACCCAGAATGATGTGAAATTGTGCTTTGTGCAACATAATTCTGGGTGCCATTTACAAACCATAAGTGCTAATGACTCCATTCCTATTTGTGGTTGTAGGGGCTGTTGAATGGAGTACACTAAAATAAACCTGACCTCTCTAGGACATTCAGAAGCCAAGTTATAAGCCCACAAAGTTGTAACTGGACTACTTCTTTAAAGTGACACCTACCCCGGTGACCTTTGGGACATGGTTTGACCCCCTATAGGAATGTGCGATCATTATGAAACGTTCAGATCACTATGGCAAGCCAAATGAGCATTTATTCTGATATCAGGATATCAGCCAGAATTGTCATGAACATGTAAGCCATTTCTGTCCACTAGTTAACTAGTTAGCCATGTTTGTGTCAACTAGTTAAATAGTGACAGCCTAAATGTCAACTAGTTAACTAGTAAGGCCTAAATTCTCTCTAGTTAACTAGTTAAAATGTTTCATATCTTACTAGTTAACTAGTATTGCTCAGTGTGTTCACTAGTTAACTAGTGGACAGATCAATGTCCACTAGTTAACTAGTTAAAACACATTTAGTTTTTACTAGTCAACTAGTAAGGTACAAAAACTCGTACTAGCTGACTACTGAATGTAAAAATCCCACTTGTTAACTTTGCCCAATTTGGCCAGCCGCTTGAGCATTAATTCTGATATCTTGTCAACAGGTCAACTAGTTAACTAGTGAGGGTCAAACTGTACAAGCTAGTTAACTAGTGAACACATTTTGACCTTCACTAGTTAACTAGTTGACACAAAAATGGCTCATTAGTTAACTAGTAAAGGCCAAAATGCATACCAGTCAGCTAGTTGAAGGTATTTGTGTCTCACTAGTTAACTAGTCAGGGTCAAAATGAGACCACCAGTTAACTAGTGGGAGACGGAAATGTTCACTAGTTATCTAGTGAACACATTTTGGCTTCACTAGTTAACTAGGTGACACAAAATGGCTCACTAGTTAACTAGTAAAGGCCAAAATGCATACCAGTCAGCTAGTTGAAGGTTTTTGTGTCTCACTAGTTAACTAGTGATGGCCAAAATGTGCACACCAGTTAACTAGTGACAGAAGAAATGCCCACTAGTTGACTAGTGAACACATTTTGGCTTCCTAGTTAACTAGGTGACACAAAAATGGCTCACTAGTTAACTAGTAAGGGCTAAAATGCATACCAGTCAGCTAGTTGAAGGTTTTTGTGTCTCACTAGTTAACTAGTGACAGTTCAAAGTGTCCACATGTTCACTAGTGAAGGCAAAACTCCTAACTAGTTAAGTAGTTGGAGTAGGGCAGTGCCACTAGTTAACTAGTGAACCATTAATGACTCACTAGCTAGCTAGTTGATTGTAGCAGGCTCACTAGTTACCTAGTTGATGCATCCATTGTCCAAACTAGTTAACTAGTGAGGACATAAATGTATACTAGTAAACTAGTTCAAGCCTACATTCACACTAGCTAGCTAGTTGCACAGAATTCTAATTAAGAGGCAGAGAATTTCTCAAATTGAGGCTTTCTATTGGCTCACTATGTTAAAATAAAATATGACAACCAATCACAGTGCGGAATTTTGCAAAATCCCACCCCAAACATTTGCATGCGGCACACAAGTTAACATGCTGGCCAGAGGAACCTTAGCTAGTAAACTAGTAGTGGCTTCAGTGTGACACTTACATGTAAACTTGTGAAGGCGGAACTGCTCACTAGTTAACTAGAGAGGGTACAAATGTCCACTAGTTAACTAGTGAGGTGCAAAATAAGTGTCACTAGTTCACTAGTGGGCCCCAAAACGCCCACAAGTTAACTAGTAAGGTGTGGATATGCTCACTAGTTAACTAGTGAGGTGCAGATTTGCTCACTAGTTAACTAGTGCACCATTAAGCGCCCACTAGTTAACTAGTAAGGTGCAAAAAAGCATCACTAGTTAACTAGTAAGGTGCAGATATGCTCACTAGTTAACTAGTGGGCCCCAAAACGCCAACTAGTTAACTAGTAGGGTGCGGATTTGCTCACTAGTTAACTAGTGAGGCGCAGATATGCTCACTAGTTAACTAGTGACGTGCGGATTTGCTTACTAGTTAACTAGTGAGGCGCAGATATGCTCACTAGTTAACTAGTGAGGTGCGGATTTGCTCACTAGTTAACTAGTGAGGCGCGGATTTGCTCACTAGTTAACTAGTGAGGTGCGGATTTGCTTACTAGTTAACTAGTGAGGTGCAGATATGCTCACTAGTTAACTAGTGAGGTGCGGATTTGCTCACTAGTTAACTAGTGAGGTGCAGATATGCTCACTAGTTAACTAGTGAGCATATCTGCACCTCACTAGTACCTCACTAGTTAACTAGTGAGCATATCTGCACCTCACTAGTTAACTAGTGAGGTGCGGATTTGCTCACTAGTTAACTAGTTGCATCTAAAAACACATACAAGCTGACCATTTTTGTCCACTAGTTAACTAGTGGAACAATTGAAATTTCACCAGTTTACATGTGTGGGAGTGCAGTAGCTCACTAGTTAACTAGTGCCTGAAACACAAATTATGCATATTCTAATGAGAAGGCGGGCAGAAGACTCCTGTTGGGTATAAGAATCCCACCCAGTCTAAAACGTATGTGCTGTGGCCTCACAATCTGATGGGTGTCCCTGAGCGCCAAGGCTTGCACTCATTAGTCATGGTTTGACACCTACTGGTTGGTCGTTGCGGCGGGTTCGAATCCCGCAGATGGCATTCCGCAATTGCTGTAACATTATTTATTTTCTCTTTGTGTTGTAATGTTCAAAGTTTTATTGTTTTACTGCTTTTATTCCCCCCTCCCAAATCAAGTAAAGCACCTCGTTTGGTGTCGTGTAAGGGAGATCAGTTGGCGAGTTCAAGTCCCATTGAGGAGAATTGGAATTTAGTGTGCCAGTAATTTTATTGTAGTTCATTTTTGTTTGGTATTGAAAGTTTGGTATTGAAAAAGGCTATATTAAAAATAATTATTGATATATATATATATATATATATATATATCTCCATCCATCCATCCATCCATCTTCCCAAGAAATAGATCAAATGACACTGAGGGAAAAAACTGTGGTTATTTTGGAGAGGGTGCTGGCTGCAAAACCACAAAGGCGGAGCTGCACCCCGCCCATTCACGCAAACTCAGCCTAGCCCACTGACTTCCGTTTTTGTTTTCAACTTTATCGCAAACTGACCTGACCCACATGAATTACGGCTGTTACTAGTTTACAGTCGTTAATGCTATGTTCTATACTCCAATTAAACAAGATAAATATAACTTGCTACATGACAAAGACTGAATATATCTCGAAATGAAAAGGTTTCTTTTAACGAATATCTGCCTACAGCTGGTCTAATAAAAGTGGTGTACAACAGCACTTCAGTCTATTGAATGGCCTCTGGTAGTCTAGTGGTAAAATCGTCTGAGTTGGTTTTTGCTTTTTCAGCTGATGCTGGTTCGATTCTCGGTGGGGTCATCAGTAGTCTATTTAGCCACATTCAATTTGTTTATATTTTAGTTGTAATGTTTCTTTTCAGCAAAATATTTATGTCGCTAAAAGTTCTTTGAATTTGGTCGTTCCTAAACAGCATTTTAGTTGAAACTCTGCTCACAAATGGACTCACACTGGCTAAATAAACGAATAAATAAATAAATAAACACATTATATGTTAAACGGTATACCAGTAAATTGTTGTAAACATAGTACTGGCAAGTGTAGCTAGAAATGAAGAAAAGAGGTTGTAAACTACCTAAAACTTACACTACTGGGAGGCGAAACAGCATGTCAACCTGACTCCATAACCACTACACCACCACATCTGTTATAAATCAAGTGGCGTTACATGTAATTGTGCTGCCCAGTGTGTCTCTGAGATGGGATGTATGGTTTATTGGCGGTGTCTCAGTAGAAGTCATTTCAGAAATAATTTGTCAGAAAATTCACAGAATATCCAGATTTGAGAACCAAGACCAGACCCGCTTCGGGGGAGGAGACCAAATTGAAGCTGAGATGGGAGGAAAATGCATGAATGAGGCTAAAAATGGCTTTGGCGTGTTTCTTATGAGGAAATGACAATATAACATGATTAAAAGTTCCAAAAGTTAGATTTTTAATTATATGGAACCTTTACAAAAACTGTTCAATTAACTTCTCAACTCCGTCCTCAATCTCGCATTTTTTAGCTACAACACCCTCTTTGGTTCCAGAATGCTATCAAGTCTGACAACTGGGAGGAATTAGACTGACTCTAATGGAATGGGCGGGGCTGATTCTGGAATGGGCGGCGCTGACTCTGGTGCAGCTCCACCTTCTGGTGCAGCTCCGCCTTTGTGGTTCTGCAGCAAGCACCACTTGTTATTTTGAGCTAGTACCAGAAGACAGTGTAACCTTTTTTAGTTCTCTCCAGTCAAAACAAAACTTTAGACTTTTTTCTTTTTTAAATTTAACAGGGAACAGCAATCAATTGAACAGGGAACTGCAACCAGTAGCCACACAACAAAATAAAATCACACAAACAAAATAAAGTTACTCTCCTTTTTTCTTGGTGTCTGAAAAGGGCAGGGAAAACCATCAGACTCCAGTCACCCATCGAATGGACTCTTCACCCTCCTGCCCTCTGGGAAGCGCTACAGGAGCCTATGGACTAAGACTACCAGGTCCCGAAACAGTTTCTTCCCCACAGCTGTCAGACTCCTAAACTCTGCCTGCTGACATAACACCCCAAACCAGCAGCACCCTACATAAACTCTGTAGAAACAAGAAAGCCCTGGAAATCGATGCAGAGCGTCGCGGGATATGCCTGACTGGTCATATATATTACCTCTCATGACACTGACCTCTGACCCTATGAACTTGTGTATGTGATGTGTTTATTTACCTTTGATAGGGAGTTATGACCTCTGATTTTGTCAAAATCCTTCAACCCGTTCAGGAGATATTGCACACAAAAGCCAAATTTTCATATATACGGCCTCACACAACCTTGACCTTTGACCCTATGAGGTTTTGTACCTCATGAGTTTATTTACCTTAGATAGGGAGTTCTCACCTGCGATTTGGTCAAAGTATTTCAACCTGTTCAGAAGATATTGCACACAAAAACCAATTTTTCATATATACGGCCTCACACGACCTTTACCTTTGACCCTATGAGGTTGTGACCTGATCAGTTTATCTACCTTTGATAGGGAGCTATCACCTCTGATTTGGTCAAAATCATTCAACCCGTTCAGGCAATTTTTGATATATATATGACCTCACACAACCTTGACCTTTGACCCTATTACATTGTGTTCCTAATCAGTTCATGTACCCTTCATAGTAATAAAATACACAGGCGAGGGTCCGACTCTCTGGAGGACGCCATGTTGGATTCTATGTTTATTTAGCTGTATTTATGGTTTTGCTGGTGGTTTTTGACTCCTTTGAAAACTGTGCAACAACACTCTTCTTCTTCCTTTTCTCGTGTGTTATTTGGCGGATGGCACTCAACATAAAAAGATGCATTTCTCAAACAATTAATGTATTGGAGCGTGAACCTGAGTCATTAATCTCATATCCTAATTTGAGAGTTACAGCTAGAGTCCAGAGAGTTTTGTTGGCTTTATGAGCATTAGTTAGTAAGGTCCTCACTTGAACAAAAAATACAGCTTGTTTGCAGTGACTTTGGTATTTACTACCCCCTATTGCCAGAAATCTACACACTTTCCCTTTAAGCGCGTTGTCTCTTTAAGACTGGTCCTGGGTGACATTGGAGTTTACAGCGAGGCCGTAGAAATTCTCTGTCTGGATATTTATTGTGGAGATTAATGGACTAAAATGGGTTGCTGCACCGTGACTGTCTTCTCCTTTTTTTGGAGAGTAAAAACTATATTTTGGTTTTTAAATGCTGCCGCTGCACCGTATTAAGAAATGATATTACTGGTTGGTTCGAAATGGGTTGAAATGTTCACATTTCTTCTTTGCTTTACATGCTGATCACTAAAGCGTGCTTTAATTAATATTGCGTTTTCGTAAAACGTAAGAGCAAACAAGGGGGATTTTAATTGACAAAAATAATAAAATCAGCACATTTCCAAGCCAACTGCGGTTAACATTGGCACGTCGGCTTGAAAAATATCTCCTTTTTGCCGTAAATAACACACATTTCATAGCTGTTGTGGGTTATTTATGTGTTCATCAGTGCTTGAGAACTGTAACTTTGGGGAGCGGGTCGTAATTGTGGGCTTTTAATGCGGTGCTGTCTGTGGCGAGGTGTTGGTAGGGTCTGATCGGAGCTGCAGCCAGAGCGTTTTGCCCGACCAGCGGCTGCTGGGAGCTGGTCCACGGTGAAGTAGCCCACGCAGCCGAACGAGGGCTTCCCGGCTAAGAGCTGACCGCAGCGGCCCCGACGACCGCGGGCCAGCGACCCGAGAAATAACATGGGGAGTCCTGCTGCTGCCTGCTGTTGTTTGTTTTCCGTAGTAAATACCTGAATATGCAGAGACTCAACAGGTCATTCAGTTGTGTGGTATCATTCAGATGATCAAATGAAATGTTGCAACATTAATATCAGTTTACCTGATCTTGATCAATAATCACATTGATGAATTGGTGCATGAATAACTACAAACCCTGCTTCCTGCAGCAGCTTTTTCTGCTCTAGATTTATGATCTGCTATTTGTATATTTCAACGAAAAAGACGGAAATGGCATTAATTATTTAGATTTATTTGTGGATTTTTTTGTCGATGTTAACCCTGTTGTGTCTCAGTTCATGAAGCTGTTTTCAATGTTTCCCGCGATGCGAGCAGCTGATTGTGCAGCAGATGGCCGCGGACATGATCAATTTCGAAGTGCTAGTTCTGGATCAAGAGAAAGCCTGCTGTGCTGTGCCGATGATTTTATTTTGCGAGGATGGATTGAGGAAGGGGGACACACATGCTTAAATATCGACTGTCGGCAATAATCAGATTCATACTCATAAAATACTTGTTAACATGTTTTGTGTGTGTGTGTGTGTGTGTGTGTGTGTGTGTGTGTGTGTGTGTAACTCTGCCCACTAATCCGTTACGTATTTTGTTTCTTGTTGACATAAATACAAAAATTATGCAAAAGAAAAGAAGTGAAATAATGTACACAACTAAAGTGTATGATCCAGTATCGAACCCGCGACCTTCACCATTGCAGGCGAACGCGTTAGTCACTAGACCACCGGCACTGGGTGCTACATCTCCTCGCAAATTCATACCTTTAAAACACTATGAGTGCTGGAGGCTTTACAGCAACGTATGTAAAATAGAGCCTTTTTTATTATTATAAACTTGTCGCTTCCGTACAAATGTGAAACAATATATCTGACGGAGATTTCTGCGGAGTTTCTGCACTTTCCTGTCAACAGAAACAGACATGCTGTCTGCCGCTGCCTTCCGCCTCCAGGCTTTTTCAGACTAATAACTGAAAACTAAAGACTGCACACGTTAACTGAACAAAGATTACAGCAATACACCACAACTTTCTCGCTACAAATATCGTCAAAACATATTTATGTGCTCAAACGATCTTAGTTTATCAAATTTTCTCTTAGAACAGCCTGAACAGAGTCCGCCATACTTTCTCTGTTTCTCAGTCCTACATGGACCAATCACATAGCTGTTCTGCATTTCTTCATTTGCATGTAAAGGCCGGATTTGCTCACTAGCTAACTAGTGAGCAGTACAGCGGTCGAACTAGTTAACATGTTACACAGAATGCCAGCCAAGTGTGTATTTATTCAAATTCCACAAATTTACTAGTTTTAGGGGCATTTTTCTGCAGCTAGTTAACTAGTGACAGTGTTTTGTGTTCACTACTTAACATGTAAGGCTCAGTTTGCCCTCTATAAGCTAGTGAGAAAAAATTATAATGCAGATATGCTCACTAGTTAACTAGTGAGTGCTTCCTGTCCCATTACAAGTGAACTAGAAAGGCCAAATATGTCAACTAGTTAACTAGTGAAGGTAAATTTGTCACTAGTTAACTAGTAAGAACACATTTTTACATAACAAGTAAACTAGATTGCTCCAAAAACAGCAACTAGTGTGCGTCTTGTGCGCACTAGTTAACTAGTGAGCATATCTGCACCTCACTAGTTAACTAGTGAGCATATCTGCACCTCACTAGTTAACTAGTGAGCAAATCCACACCTCACTAGTTAACTAGTGAGCAAATCCGCACCTCACTAGTTAACTAGTGAGCAAATCCGCACCTCACTAGTTAACTAGTGAGCAAATCCGCACTTCACTAGTTAACTAGTGAGCAAATCCGCGCCTCACTAGTTAGCTAGTAAGCAAATCCGCACTTCACTAGTTAACTAGTGAGCATATCTGTGCCTCACTAGTTAACTAGTGAGCAAATCCGCACCCTACTAGTTAACTAGTTGGCGTTTTGGGGCCCACTAGTTAACTAGTGAGCATATCTGCACTTTACAAGTTAACTAGTGATGCTTTTTTGCACCTTACTAGTTAACTAGTGGGTGCTTTAGGGCACACTAGTTAACTAGTGAGCAAATCTGCACCTCACTAGTTAACTAGTGAGCAAATCCGCACATCACTAGTTAACTAGTGAGCATATCTGTGCCTCACTAGTTAACTAGTGAGCAAATCCGCACCCTACTAGTTAACATGTTGACATTTTGGGGCCCACTAGTTAACTAGTGAGCATATCTGCACTTTACAAGTTAACTAGTGATGCTTTTTTGCACCTTACTAGTTAACTAGTGGGCGCTTTAGGGCGCACTAGTTAACTAGTGAGCAAATCTGCACCTCACTAGTTAACTAGTGAGCATATCCGCACCTTACTAGTTAACTTGTGGGCGATTTGGGGCCCACTAGTGAACTAGTGACACTTATTTTGCACCTCACTAGTTAACTAGTGGACATTTGTACCCTCTCTAGTTAACTAGTGAGCAGTTCTGCCTTCACAAGTTTACATGTAAGTGTCACACTGAAGCCACTACTAGTTCACTAGCTGAGGTTCCTCTGGCCAGCATGTTAACTTGTGTGCCGCATGCAAATGTTTGGGGTGGGATTTTACGAAATTCCGCACTGTGATTGGTTGTCATATTTTATTTTGACACAGGGAGCCAATAGAGAGTCTTAATTTGAGAAATTCTCCGCCTCCTAATTAGAATTCTGCGCAACTAGCTAGCTAGTGTGAATGTAGACTTGAACTAGTTTACTAGTATACATTTATGTCCTCACTAGTTAACTAGTTTGGACAATGGATGCATCAACTAGGTAACTAGTGAGCCTGCTGCCATCAACTAGCTAGCTAGTGAGCCATTAATGGTTCACTAGTTAACTAGTGGCACTGACCTACTCCAACTAGTTAACTAGTTAGGAGTTAAGCCTTCACTAGTTAACTAGTGTGCACATTTTGGCCATCAATAGTTAACTAGTGAGACACAAAAAACCTTCAACTAGCTGACTGGTATGCACTTTGGCCTTTACTAGTTAACTAGTGAGCCATTTATGTGACAACTAGTTAACTAGTGAAGCCAAAATGTGTTCACTAGTTAACTAGTGCACATTTATGTCTACCACAAGTTAACTAGTGTGCACATTTTGGCCATCACTAGTTAACTAGTGAGACACAAAAACCTTCAACTAGCTGACTGGTATGCATTTTGGTCTTTACTAGTTAACTAGTGAGCCATTTATGTGTCAACTAGTTAACTAGTGAAGCCAAAATATGTTCACTAGTTAACTAGTGCGCATTTATCTCTACCACAAGTTAACTAGTGTGCACATTTTGACCCTCACTAGTTAACTAGTGAGACAAATACCTTCAAGTAGCTGACTGCTATGCATTTCTGCTTTTACTAGTTAACTAGTGAGCAGTTTTTGTGTCAACTAGTTAACTACTGAAGCCTAAATGTGTTCACTAGTTAACTAGTGCGCATTTCTGCTGTCACTAGTTAACTAGTGGGCACATTTTCACCCTCGATATTTAACTAGTTGACACAAACATGTCTAACTAGTTAACTAGTGGACAGAAATGGCTTACATGTTCATGACAATTCTGGCTGATATCCTGATATCAGAATAAATGCTCATTTGGCTTGCCATAGAACACTTACAACTCAATAGATTCTACCTTCTTGCAACGTTTCAGCCTGATTGGACCTTGTTTTCACACAAATGAACCCAGAATGACGTGAAATTGTGCTTCGTGCAACATAATTCTGGGTGCCATTTAAAAACCATAAGTGCTAATGACTCCATTCCTTTTAGTGGTAATGGGGGCTGTGGATTGGAGTACTGTAAAACAAACCTGACCTCTCTAGGACATTCAGAAGCCAAGTTATAAGCCCACAAAGGTGTAACTGAACTACTTCTTTAAAGTGACACCAGGCCCGGTGACCTTTGGGACATGGTTTTACCCCCTATAGGAATGTGCGATCATCAAGAAACGTTCAGATCACTTACAACTCAAAAGATTCTATCTTCTTGTAACGTTTCAGCCTGATTGGACCTTGTTTTCACACAAATGGACCCAGAATGATGTGAAATTGTGCTTCGTGCAACATAATTCTGGGTGCCATTTAAAAACCATAAGTGCTAATGACTCCATTCCTTTTTGTGGTTGGAGGGGCTGTTGGTTGGAGTACATTTAAACAAACCTGATCTCTCTAGGACATTCAGAAGCCAAGTTATAAGCCCACAAATGTGTAACTGGACTACTTCTTTAAATTGACACCAGATCCGGTGACCTTTGGGACATGGTTTGACCCCCTTAGGAAAGTGCTATCATTAGGAAACGTTCAGATCACTTACAACTCAATAGATTCTACCTTCCTGTAATGTTTCAGCCTGATTGGACCTTGTTTTCACACAAATAGACCCAGAAAGATGTGAAATTGTGCTTCGTGCAACATAACTCTGGGTGCCATTTAAAAATCATAAGTGCTAATGACTCCATTCCTTTTAGTGGATGTAGGGGCTGTTGATTGGAGTACTCTGAAACAAACCTGACCTCTCTAGGACATTCAGAAGCCAAGTTATAAGCCCACAAAGGTGTAACTGGACTACTTCTTTAAAGTGACACCAGGCCCGGTGACCTTTGGGACATGGTTTGACCCGCTATAGGAATGTGCGATCATCATGAAACGTTCAGAACACTTAAACTCAATAGATTCTACCTTCTTGTAACGTTTCAGCCGGATTGGACCTTGTTTTCACACAAATGGACCCAGAATGATGTGAAATTGTGCTTTGTGCAACATAATTCTGGGTGCCATTTACAAACCATAAGTGCTAATGACTCCATTCCTATTTGTGGTTGTAGGGGCTGTTGAATGGAGTACACTAAAACAAATCTGACCTCTCTAGGACATTCAGAAGCCAAGTTATAAGCCCACAAAGTTGTAACTGGACTACTTCTTTAAAGTGACACCAGGCCCGGTGACCTTTGGGACATGGTTTGACCCCCTATAGGAATGTGCGATCATCATGAAACGTTCAGAACACTTAAACTCAATAGATTCTACCTTCTTGTAACGTTTCAGCCTGATTGGACCTTGTTTTCACACAAATGGACCCAGAATGATGTGAAATTGTGCTTCGTGCAACATAATTCTGGGTGCCATTTACAAACCATAAGTGCTAATGACTCCATTCCTTTTGTGGTTGTAGGGGCTGTTGATTGGAGTACACTAAAACAAACCTGATCTCTCTAGGACATTCAGAAGCCAAGTTATAAGCCCACAAATGTGTAACTGGACTACTTCTTTAATGTGACACCAGGCCCGGTGACCTTTGGGACATGGTTTGACCCCCTGTAGGAATGTGCGATCATCATGAAACGTTCAGATCACTTACAACTCAATAGATTCTACCTTCTTGTAACGTTTCAGCCTGATTGGACCTTGTTTTCACACAAATGGACCCAGAATGATGTGAAATTGTGCTTCGTGCAACATAATTCTGGGTGCCATTTACAAACCATAAGTGCTAATGACTCCATTCCTTTTGTGGTTGTAGGGGCTGTTGATTGAAGTACACTAAAACAAACCTGATCTCTCTAGGACATTCAGAAGCCAAGTTATAAGCCCACAAAGGTGTAACTGGACTACTTCTTTAAAGTGACACCAGGCCCGAGGACCTTTGGGACATGGTTTGACCCCCTATAGGAATGTGCGATCATCATGAAACGTTCAGATCACTTACAACTCAATAGATTCTACCTTCTTGTAACGTTTCAGCCTGATTGGACCTTGTTTTCACACAAATGGACCCAGAATGATGTGAAATTGTGCTTTGTGCAACATAATTCTGGGTGCCATTTACAAACCATAAGTGCTAATGACTCCATTCCTATTTGTGGTTGTAGGGGCTGTTGAATGGAGTACACTAAAATAAACCTGACCTCTCTAGGACATTCAGAAGCCAAGTTATAAGCCCACAAAGTTGTAACTGGACTACTTCTTTAAAGTGACACCTACCCCGGTGACCTTTGGGACATGGTTTGACCCCCTATAGGAATGTGCGATCATTATGAAACGTTCAGATCACTTACAACTCAATAGATTCTACCTTCTTGCAACGTTTCAGCCTGATTGGACCTTGTTTTCACACAAATGAACCCAGAATGACGTGAAATTGTGCTTCGTGCAACATAATTCTGGGTGCCATTTAAAAACCATAAGTGCTAATGACTCCATTCCTTTTAGTGGTAATGGGGGCTGTGGATTGGAGTACTCTAAAACAAACCTGACCTCTCTAGGACATTCAGAAGCCAAGTTATAAGCCCACAAAGGTGTAACTGAACTACTTCTTTAAAGTGACACCAGGCCCGGTGACCTTTGGGACATGGTTTTACCCCCGATAGGAATGTGCGATCATCAAGAAACGTTCAGATCACTTACAACTCAATAGATTCTACCTTCTTGTAACGTTTCAGCCTGATTGGACCTTGTTTTCACACAAATGGACCCAGAATGATGTGAAATTGTGCTTCGTGCAACATAATTCTGGGTGCCATTTAAAAACCATAAGTGCTAATGACTCCATTCCTTTTTGTGGTTGGAGGGGCTGTTGGTTGGAGTACATTTAAACAAACCCGATCTCTCTAGGACATTCAGAAGCCAAGTTATAAGCCCACAAATGTGTAACTGGACTACTTCTTTAAATTGACACCAGATCCGGTGACCTTTGGGACATGGTTTGACCCCCTTAGGAAAGTGCTATCATTAGGAAACGTTCAGATCACTTACAACTCAATAGATTCTACCTTCCTGTAATGTTTCAGCCTGATTGGACCTTGTTTTCACACAAATAGACCCAGAAAGATGTGAAATTGTGCTTTGTGCAACATAATTCTGGGTGCCATTTACAAACCATAAGTGCTAATGACTCCATTCCTATTTGTGGTTGTAGGGGCTGTTGAATGGAGTACACTAAAACAAACCTGACCTCTCTAGGACATTCAGAAGCCAAGTTATAAGCCCACAAAGTTGTAACTGGACTACTTCTTTAAAGTGACACCAGGCCCGGTGACCTTTGGGACATGGTTTGACCCCCTATAGGAATGTGCGATCATCATGAAACGTTCAGATCACTTACAACTCAATAGATTCTACCTTCTTGTAACGTTTCAGCCTGATTGGACCTTGTTTTCACACAAATGGACCCAGAATGATGTGAAATTGTGCTTCGTGCAACATAATTCTGGGTGCCATTTACAAACCATAAGTGCTAATGACTCCATTCCTTTTAGTGGATGTAGGGGCTGTTGATTGGAGTACTCTGAAACAAACCTGACCTCTCTAGGACATTCAGAAGCCAAGTTATAAGCCCACAAAGGTGTAACTGGACTACTTCTTTAAAGTGACACCAGGCCCGGTGACCTTTGGGACATGGTTTGACCCGCTATAGGAATGTGCGATCATCATGAAACGTTCAGAACACTTAAACTCAATA